>NC_081423.1:42980281-43337781 GCF_949786415.1 Peromyscus eremicus
CTGAATAAACTGCAGACGGAGGTCTTGGCCACGGGCAGAGGGGCTTCAACTACATCAGCTAGAGACTTCAGTGGCAGTGCAGCAACCCAAGAACCCTGCACTGTGACCTCCTGCTGGGAGTGGAAGTGGAACAGGCAGGTGACCCCAGAGTCATCCACTGGAGCTGTCACAAGCCGAGGCTGTGTATTCTGCAGGGGTCCCAACCTGGGACTATCCAGGAGGCACTGCGGCAAGACCCTACTCAGGAGATGCTCTGGGACCCTGAACATCCTGTTCCTTTTAAGACAGACTCTTCCTTCCCTCTCGCTGCTACCCAGGCCTAGAGGCCCGTCCAAAGGACTTTCTCACGTGATGGCGGCTTCTCAGAAGAACCAAATGACAATGTCACCTGATTCCTGTCCACCCTAGCAGCAGCTGGAACCCCTCCCCAACCCAGCCAACCCAGATCCTCGCCAGCAGTGGCTGTCGGGGATTTCCACTTCACTCCAACAAAGAGGTACCAGGACCCACAAGGAGGATCACCAAGATCCTAATAGGTTAAAAGGGCTCCTGCTGGGATGACGAGAAAAATGCTCTCAGGACCTTGGGGGTCTCCCATGCTCTCACCTCCTACCTTTCACAGAAAGGTCCCAAAGACACTTGCCTCACACATGTCCGATTTCTTGGGCCCGGGGCTGCTGGACTCGGTGCTGGCACCCTCGGCCGGGCTGTGGGCATGGACCCGGCTGCTCATCTGGATGCCACCCTCTTCTTCCTCAGCCTGCTCAACCTGGCCAGGACTGTCCCCACTTCCAGCACCCTGGGGCAGGGGAGCGTGTAGAACTTCGGTGCAGAAGAGGGTGCGGGGGCCATGGAGCTCACAGAAGTGGCACAGAGCGACGATGGCATTCATGGTGCTTGGAGATGCCAGAGGCCTGGAGGATAGAGATACTATCTGTGGGCTGCCCCGTCCATGCTGGGAAATCATGCATGGGAAATCTGACACACTGGGGCCACAAAGGGAGTCCTGACAGGCTTCTGCCTGGCGGAGGGATGTCCCTACCTGCTGGCACTGCTGAGCACCTACTGTAACTGTTGTTACACCAAGGGCAGGAGAGACACAAGGGGGACAGACAGACAGACAGACAGAGGAAGAGAAGTATGAATCAACCACCACACAGAAAGTACTCGCTGGGACTGCAACAGGTCCAGGAAGCAAACACATCTGTAGGCACCAGGAGAATGCCATTGAGAAACAGGATCGGCGCCAAGGAAGGTCCTTCATCCGTTGTCACCTGTGGGGCAAGGTCTGAGTGCTGGGACACTTGGGGTGGGGGGCTCACCTACAGAGACAGACACATCTCATTCCTATGTGGGGAGACTTGGAACACAGCACTGTAGCACACACAGGGAACTGAGAGGAAGCAGGACCAGAGGAGGGGGGGCTACACAGGTCCCAGTGGAGCTGGAGGGAGTGGAGGGAGCAAAGCGTGCAGACCAAGCAGGTGGGCTGGGTCGGAGATGGGCAGACCTACGGGCAGACGCTGATCTCATCAACATCTGGCCACAGCCAGGCGCCTGGTTTGTTTTAGAAATGGCAAGACACGCAGAGTTCTGACGAAGACAAGTAAGCTCTGGCCTTCATCTTCCAAAGCTAATGTGCAAAAGCAGACTGCAGGTTCCGGGTGACAGTCCCGCTCACCACTCAAGAGTGATGGGGCATGGGCAGGTGACTGTGACAGGAGGGAAGGCCAACAGCACCAGAGTTTCCAGAATGAGAGGCAGACTCCACTGGAGGGAAGTGAGATTGTGGATCCTGAAGGCAGGAACAGGAAAAACAAAGGAGGGGGGCAGGTGTGGGGGGTGGGGGTGTGTGGGGGCGGGGGTGGGGACACACACACTCTGGGAGTGAAGTCTGCGGGGACTTTTCACCTTCATGAGAATGGAGTGGGGCAGCCAGGGCCTCAGACAGGGACCATGTGACTATGTGACTTCCACAGATCACGGGGCCCTCCAGAGACCGGGAGAAAGAGCTGGCCAAGGTGACAGAAGGGCCATCTAAGCCACCCTGCTGGGCCAGAGTGTGTTAATGAGGGAAGGGGGTGTCACTCGGCCTCGAGAGAAAGGCTATCCTGCAACCTGATGTAGCCTGGACAGAGCCTAAGAACGAAACCACACAGACAGAGGACAAGCTCTGGTTGGCCCGCTCGAGAGAGCTGGGGGAGCTGGACTTGACCCCTGTGAGGTGGGCAGATGACAGAGCTGAGGGGGATGGCGGCGAGCGCTGGCCAACAGTGGGCGTCCGATGCCACTGAACTTCCACACGCCTGGAGGGTTCAATGTCATGTCATATGTGTTTTATCACAATTTCAAAAAGGAGTAGTAGCGAGGCATGGTGGCTGGCTATAATCCCAGCATGCCCCAGAGGCGGAGGCCAGTGTAGTCTACAAAGCAAGTTCTAGGCTAGCCAGCGTAAGACCCTGTCTAAAACAAACACTCAAAACCGATCACCCACGGAGCCACGTGAAGGCAGAGGAGTGAGGAAAGCGTGGGTACTGGTGCTCCACTGGAAGGGACGGGGCGAACCTGAAAAGGTTGTTGTGTTGGGGAAGTCCCCATCTCCACCTGATAAAATGATCCCAAATGAGCAGAGCCTGGAGCCTCTAAAGAGGGTGGAGGCCAGGAGACAACTCACTCCTTCTGCAGGGCTAGCAGCTGAGGGGCATTTGTCCTCAGATTTACAGCAAACAAGAAAAGGTGTGCAAGATCAGAAAGAACGTCCTTGGGGTTCTAACAGCAGAGACCACCACAGCGGCAGAGGCAGGGACAGCCAGAGGCAGCATACCTGACCCATGGACACTCTAGACCATACTGGCTGGCTGGAGAAAGGTCTGGAATGGCAGGTCAGAGTGACCTTGTATTCTCCACACCCATCATATCCACAGTCACAGGTGACAACTCAAGATTTAAATCAACCATAGCCAAGCTCAGGTCCACAGCCTCACCAGCCAGCTTTAGAGCATTCACACAGGGCTCAAAGCCACCATCTGAAGTGTGTGGGTTCCAAGATATTTCCATCCCAAAAAAAAGCTCTATAGAAGAGTCTCACTCAAGGCAATGTGCGGCTATTTAAGTCTCTAAATTATAGGCAAGAAGACACTGACCAGAACCCACACTGGGTCTCTTTTGAGGATACCTCCCTGGGTATCATCCCTTGGAAGGTCAGGCATGAATACGACCAAGGCGATGTGGCCAGTCAGATGGCATGCCCGGGAAGCTGGCAAAGCAGGAGCTCATGCACCTGCACAAGTGGCTGGTGACAGACACCTGGTTGTCTCTAGCTGCCTCCTTTGAGTGTGCTCCTCTAGTGTCTCTGCAGTCATCTGCCTGAGCTGACAGGGGGCCGCAGCACCAGTCCTCTCAGGTTAGACCAGGATTAGCAGCAGCGGGTAGAAACAGTGGTAAAGCAGGAGACAGGGAACGGGGGATGGACCCTTGGCCCGTGGAGATTCTCACTGTGGTGTGAAACAAAGGAGCTGGTGGGAAAAGTCCCGAATATGCTGCAGGCCTCATTCTGGCTCATTCTTTCTGAGCACTCTAGTCCTTACACACTAGCTCATGTAGATGGACCCCTTTACAAATGCTATTTCCCCATCAGTGGAGACTTTGTCTAGTTAACTACAGTCCTTCAGTGTCCGCTGCAGTTCCCAACACATGGAAGGCACCATACTTGCTCAGAGAGAGAACCACTGTAACCAGAGAAATTGGAGGTATCTAAGAAGTTCAGACACAACCACAGTCAAAGCTGAGTCAAAGCTAGAGGCAGAGAGGGTAGAGAGGGTTCAAAGGGCTTGCTACAGTGTGGTCATGGACCACTATGGCTTAAGGATCCAGTACAGCTGGTCATGGTGGCACACATCTAGAATGCATACACTAGAAGGTGCCAGCAGGAGAATCAGCCAGCTTCAGCGACATGGAATGAGCCAGGCCAGCCTGGGCTAGCCTGGGCTACTGTCTCATAAACAGAAGAAAAGTCCACTGCAAGGGAGGAGATGAAGCAAGGTTCATATAACGGGATAAAGATGCTGGGGAAATAAAGCAGTCAGGACCCAAGACAGAAGCATGCATGCTGGGGAAGGGGCCGTATCATCTTTGCAGGGGCATACAAGGAAGAAAAATAAGCATCCTCCCAGCAAAGCGTGCACACGAAAGCAGCCCTTAGCCAAGTACCACCCATGTGTGGAGCATCAATACGAACCTTACGCTCAACAGATCACAATTCCGCCATCCTGCCTAGACCAGAACATGCACAAATCCTGCCGGATGAGGTGGCAACTGCACTCGAATTCAAAGACTTGATGTTTTCTAGGAAAAGAAAGAAAAAAAAAAAACAGACCTAATTCTGAGAGCAAAAGTCTTCATAGCTTCTCAGGTTGTTTTGTACGAGACACCTGAATCCTGGTCAGGAAGAGGCCAGTTCTTCAGTAGCTCTCCAATTCCAGTGTCTACCACATTTTTACTGAGCAAGCTTCTGGGAGTGTGCCTAACCACCCTCCTTCCCAGTTACCACTCACAGCTGAAGACAGTCTCTTCGCCACCATACTTACACTCTTCGAGGCAGGCTGTGCATGTATGCTGCTTGCCCACACCGTCTTAGCCTGGCAAAAAATACTCACACCATTCTTCCCTGGTGTGCCCCGGTTTTACCTCAGCTCTATTTCTCGTCTTCTCACAGTACCAGGCCACTAAGAGTGCCTTGTAGGCAAACAGGGGGTTACAAGGACCCCCACTGAAGTCAGCAGCAGCTGTGACTGTCTCCCACGGGAAACTCATTTCTCCCAGCTGCCACCCTAGCTAGAACAGAATGGGGAAGAAATTCAGCCAGAGGGCTGTATGTATCTACAGCTCAGAACCACTCCCCACTCTACTACTGCTGCCAACTTCAGCAGGATTTCCTTTACGGAGGAGCGGAGCGCCCAGTCACTTGACACTAGCAAACAGTGTCACGTGCCATGACCTCGCCACTGTTTAATGACAATTGTAATAACCCTGCACCTCCAGCACTAACTACACTGGCTGTTGGCCTTTAGGTGCTGGTGCTGCAACTTGTCTCTGCTGGGCACCATGGGTGGTACCAGGCCCCCAAGAGCTGCAAAGCCAGCCCGTCCTCTCAGCAGGTCCTCTTCCTAGCTCCCTAAAGCCTAGAGCTGGCTGCTTGTCACCTCCTCGACTGCGATCCGTTGGCTAACCCCAAAGCTAAACGTTCTTTCCAGTACACGAGGGCGAATTATCCAGCCAGAGTGGAGGGAAGTGAGGTTCTTCCCTGCCCTGCCCTGGGGTGGCTGAGCGAGCAGAGGGGCGTCCTAGGACAGCCGTCCTGCTAGAAAACGGACGCCAGCGGTGCTCAAAAGTAAAGCAATGATCCCGCTCGGGGGTGGAACCCGTCACCTCCCTCTCCCCGGTGTTTACCATCCCCGCCTTCCATTCAGCCCTATAGCCCAACACCAACCCAACACGGGCGCTCGCCGTCTCCTGGATGCTGGGCTAGAACCCACTCGTGACTGTCGGGGCCTGCGAGGCCGTCCCTAGCGAGCTGCCCCTCGCCGAGTGCTCGCCCGGTCTGCAGGCCCTGCACCGAGCCCAGCGCGTGACCCAGCCGGACCGAACCATCCACAGGCCGGCGGAGGGAAGGGAACTCCAGCTCCCGACCCAAGCGAGCGGCGCCACGTCCCCGGGCAGATGGCCAGGGTGTGCGGAGCCACGCTGTGCAGCGTTGCGCTCCGCCGCGCCAAGGACATAAGCCCCACGGCCACGCGTGCCCCTGGGCGCCGCTTGTCGCCCCGCGGAGAAGCGCAGATGGTTCCGGCCGCCGAGAGAAGCCATTCTGCAGGGGTGAGGTCAAAACTAACATTTCAAAAGAGTCGGAAAGAATTAGCCAGCGGGTACCACGGTGTCTACAGAAGAGGAAAGGGAAGTGAAGGAATTTCCCTAGGGCGCTGTGAGTTTTCTCGGCTCCACTCCTCGCCGGTTAGGCTGCCAATCCGAGTCAGCTTCTCCCCTTCGTGAGAAGTGGAAGGTGCGGACAGGTCCTAGGAGGGAGGTTGGTGACAGAGGGACTGCGGCTCAGCCGTGGTCTGAGCCCGACCTACCTTTGCAAACTAGCTTTCAAAACTGTTGGGGGACCTTTCCTTGGTGGAGGTGGGACTGGGGGTTGGGTTGTGGCTGGGGGGCGGGAGGAGGGAGGACAGGGGAATCTGTGGTTGGTATGTAAAATGAATAGAAAATCTCTTAATAAAAAAGAAAGAAAAAAGAAACAACAACAAAAAGCAGTTCAGGGTTTGTGGGTTTGCTCAATGGTAAGCGCAAGGCCCTGGGGTCGCGCGCGCGCGCACACACACACACACATTAAGGAGTATTGGTTTGGCTATGTACTGAATTTTAAAGCCATTAGTGCATAACGTGGGCCCTTCCTATGAAGACAGAAGAGAATTCAGCTCTTGGCCTGCCTGCGGCTTGACCCTGGAACTCAGGCTGCCAGCTGTGTGCAGTGGGGCTGTGCACCCCAGGAAGGTGCTCAGAATGTGGTTCTCAGGAAGTGGGGATGTTTCAGATGGTCTAAGTAGAAGTAATTGGTAGGTTCATTTGTTTTTCAAATCACAGGGGTCTGATTTCTTTTTCTACAACTTCATTTTGTTGGAGAGGGAACAGGAGAAAAAAAAATGAAATTGCAAACTTGTGTTTTGTACCTTTGTTTACAGCCTGGTAAAGATTAAGGAGTGCAGGGTAGAGTTACAATGTTAGGTATTGCCTTTGAGTTTTTATTCTTACCAATCTAATTACTTCTGATATTCTAAGTCAGTGGTGGAGTCCACCTTCAGTCTCCGAAGAGGTTCTTGTCCCCCAACCCTCCTCCAACAATGGGGTAAGCAGACAGCAGAGTAAGAACGGAGAAACTTGTCAACTTGGGGTTAACACCCTTAAACGGGATAAAACAACGGACTGCCACTCAGGATATAAATGGAACAGCGTTGAACTCTCCATAGCAGTGGGATGTTAGGAAAAGCCAGCACACCTTTGCAAAGGCTCTGAGAACCATATGCTGGAAGGAAATCAGAGGACTGGGATGGCTAACCAAAAGCAGTCATTTTGGAGCAAGTCTGGAGGTCACTGAGGGGGCATCAGGAGCACCATCTCCAGGCTCCAGCAGGTCTCCCAAGGCAGAAGCAGCTACCAGACACCCACTGATCCAGTCCCAGAAGCTAGCTGAAGCAAGCTCCCACAGAAGTCTCAGCCACAGGAAACCTCCTAACTGAAAAGAAGTTTGTCTATGGAAACTGGCTGATGAGAATTTCAGTACTGTGGAGGGACTGGAATATTGCAGGTCCAAAAGCTAGTTACCTTATTTAAGGCTGGTTCTAGCCCTCCAGAACAGCCATTCATTTGCCCTCCTCTGTGTCGGAACAAGTAGATAAAAAAACTTTTTGGAGGGCTCGAGAGATGGCTCAGAGGCTAAGAACACTGGCTGTTCTTCCAGAGGTCCTGAGTTCAATTCCCAGCACCCACATGGTGGCTCACAGCCATCTGTAATGAGATCTGGCTCCCTCTTCTGGCCTGCAGGGACACATGCAAACAGAACACTGTATGCGCAATAAATAAATGAATCTTAAAAAAAAAAAAAAAAAAAAAAAAAAAGACAAAACTTCAAAAACAAAACTTTTTGGAGTCTATTAATCAGCCCAACCCAAAAGCTCAGGTAGTAAGTACCTTGGCCCTATAGAAAAGCCCCCCATCTAGTTGTACCTGCCTTTCTGAGGTACCCAACAATGTATTTTAAACTTGACTTATGACTTCATTCTGTAAAACTATAAACCTTCATGAAACTGCTTCCACCTCGGGACATTTAATTTGGGGTAACCTAACTCTGTGTTCCCAGGCCATGGCTACTCAAAATGGCTCCAGAATGCTCCTAGAACCAGGCACTTAAGCCTTCCAGCTCTTCCTTCTCTGTGGAATTCTGCAGCAACTCTGGCTCTTCAGATCCAGAATATCTTAATTGATAGAGGTTCCAGGGTGCCTAATGACGGTAGGCCTAATTATTTAAATATGAATATGCAAATAAGGTGGAAAGAGGGCCAATCAGGGAAGAGCTATTGAACCCAGTGGGACAGGGAATAACCCCAGTGCTCCAAAGGTTGCCTGAAGTTCACAATCAGGTCTGCAGGTCATTGTACCTACGGAGGTGGGAAAACGCTTGAGGTTGTCTGTTCCTGGCTGCTAAGGTACTTGTCTTGGGCAGTTGTTTTACTGCGCTAACAGCTGTCCAGCGGCCTTTCTTCTGCTCCTATGCCAGCTATCATCATAACTGTTGAAAAGCTCCCTATGGGGGTGTGGGAGGGCACTACCCCTATTAATTGGACTCTGTAAACTTGGTTTAGAGGCTGTTACAAGATAACTTCTGGGCAAATTCAAGTGACTTGGAATTCTAGTTTTATACTTGTTTTCAAAAATAGGGTCTCACTGTGTAGAGTTGGCTCACCTGGAGCTCACTCCCTATATAGACCAGGCTGGCCTCAAACCCACAGAGATCCCCTTGCTTCTGTCTCCTACGTGCTGAGATTAGAGGCAAGAACATCACACTCGGCCCTAGTTTTATTTATTTCTGTCATCAGTATAGCTGGGCATGTGGAGACAGGAGCCAGGGTTGAAGTCTGAGGCAAGGCTGGGTAAATGAGACACTGTAGCCATACCACCCTGAACATGCCCCATCTCATCTGATCTTGGAAGCTAAGCAGTCAGGCCTGGTTAGTACTTGGATGGGAGACATTGTCTCACAAAGAAAACAAAACCCAAAAATAACCAGGGGCTAGGCATGCCCTCTAGTTTGGTAGTGTTTGCTTAGCGTGCAGGAAGCCTTAGGTTCAATCCCCTGCACCACATAATACCTGGGGTGGTGAAACACGCTGCAATCCCACACTGGGAAGCTGAGGGAGACTGAAGGATCAGGAGTTCAGGTAGGTTTGCAATACACAAGAAACCTGACCAAACGGCAGACAACTGGAATAACCTTGATGAAAGGCTAAGTGTCTGCAGCCTCCTTGTTGCTAATGTTTCCCAAAGTCTAAAAGAAAACATGTTTCCAGGCAGACAGTGGTGGCGCACACCTTTAATCCCAGCGCTCAGGAGGCAGAGGCAGGCGGATCTGTTTGTGGCCAGCCTGGTCTACAAAGTGAGTTCCAGGAAAAAAATCTTTCTGACTTTTGTTGAAGAGAATTCATGAAGGAGCCAGCTGCTAATGAGTAGAGGACTTATAAAACTTTCTACAAACTAAAATTAGTGACAATGGCCGGTTTTATTTTAAAATACTTACTTTGGTGATTTTGTTTTTCCCATTTTCCTCTTAGTAGCAGGTGTTCTTTGTGCTCTAGGAATAAATCTGCTGGAGGTGGGCAACATCTCCGTACAGCTCCATTCTCCAGCCCCAGGGCTGTTGAACTAATGCTTGCTTCTGGGGGTTTAAGACCAATTTTTTTTGCTGTCTTTTTTTTTTGTTGTTGTTGTTGTTTGTTTGTTAGAACTCTGGGAATTGCTTTTCTGGATTTGTTTTGGAAGCTACTGCCTCATTCACACTGTCCTTATCTTCATGATGATAAGGAGGGCTACGAGGCCACTGGCCATTTCAGTAAAGTCCACTGCGCACTCATTCCTGCTGGGCCTGACCTGTGTGTCACTGATGTCTTTCTCAGTCACCCATTCTTTGGAGGTGATTAAAGAAAAATTATTTTTGTGTATAAGCGTATGCTTGCACATATGTTTGTGTATGTATTACATACATGCCTGGAATCCACAGAGGCCAGAAGAGTCTTGGATCCTTTGGAGTTTAGATGATGGTGAGCTATCACATCAGTACTGGATTCAAACCCATGTCTTCTGTAAGAGCAACCAGTGCTTCTACCCACTGAGCCACTGTTCCAGCTCCCCTACTCCAAACAATTGTGTGTGTGTGTGTGTGTGTGTGTGTGTGTGTGTGTAGCCATGGCTGTCCTGGAACTCACTCTGTAGACCAGGCTGGCCTCAAACTCACGGAGAGCCACCTGCCTCTGCCTCCTGAGTGCTGGGATTAAAGGTGTGCGCCATTGCCCGGCTCCAATCGTTTTTTTAATACTTTATTTCAATATTTTCAAACTGAACCAAGCATATTCACTTAAGGGTCTTTAACCTCTCCCCCTTTTTTGGCAGTGCTGAGGATGGAACTCAGGGTGGAATACGTGCTGGGCAAGTACTCGACCAATGAATTACACTCCAACCCTTTTTTTAAAAAAATAATTTATTTAACTTTATTTTATGTGCGTTGGTATGAAGGTGTCAGATCCCCTAGAACTGGAGTTAGAGACAGTTGTGAGCTGTCATGTGGGTGCTGGGAATTGAACCTAGGTCCTCTGGGAGAGCAGCCAGGGCTCTTAACCCTTGAGCCATCTCTCCAGCCCCCAACCCTCTTTACTTTTTGAGGCAGGGTCACATTAAATTGCCCACGCTGTCCTTGTACTTGTGATCCTTCTGCCTTACTCTGCTCAGCAGAGGTTACAGCCTGTATACCAAGTTCTGTAGTTCCTGTGACTTTTTTTTTTTTTTGTTCTCAAGACAGGGTTTCTCTGTGTAGCCGTGGAACTCGTTCTGTAGAGCAGGCTGGCCCCAAACTCACAGAGATCCACCTGCCTCTGCCTCTCAAGTGCTGGGATTAGAGGCGTGCGCCACTACACCCAGCATGACCCTGTAACTTTTAATCAAAGACTGGCTTTTATTGCTTCATTTGGCACAAATCCAAATAGAAAACACAAATGTAATGCAGATACTGGATTCTGGGGGCAATTAATGAGTGGTACTAATCTAGGCTATTATCATTTCAGATTACCATGGAGAGACAAACTTGAAACTTCTTAGAGAAGTGGTAGTTCCACCAATGAACACCCACTCAAGACGACATCTTGGATATCAGCAACATACCTAATTCCCTAAGTACAAACTTGCCAACCTCTGGTATCATACAGATGCTACAGGCATTCGTGTGTCAGCATGTTCACAAAGGAATCTGCTGCGAGAACTGCCTTGAAGGACAGACAGCGAAGGCCATCTTAACTATGCATGCATTTAAATGGGCCCGATAGTGCTCCAGAGCCGAGACAGGCAGCCTCAGAAGCAACATGCTAAGCAGCAGGTGTGAAGTCCTAAATGTTCTCAGAAGTGAGCAAGGCATGAAACCTGTGGACCTGTTGACTTGGCAAAAGGAGCCCAAGTCAGGAGAGAAACAAAGATTCTACAACCCACAACAGGTATTGGTAAAGAAAGTGGCACCAAGGGAAGGAGGAGCTGCTCCTTGAGTCCTGGGAAGTCCAAAGACCCACACGACTGAGGGAGGGCCCTAGTGGGACGGAGTCCCTGCCTTCCGAGTGGGGATGGGGAGCTCGCCTCCCAACTTGAGTCCATTAGGGCACTTTGAGGCTACTTCTAGGAGCATGGCAGAATGTGACTTGAACCTGGACCATCCAAACAACTGGTGGCTCTTCTCTCCTGCCTGGCTTACAGCCCTAGTTCCTACTGCTTCGATGGTCTGGCCTCAGGGACCGAAAGTCACCTGCACTTCCCCCCAACACTTGTCAGGGATGACAAGGGTCAGTGGGCTAGCAGGTAAGAGAATCTTAAAAAGAGGATGGCACAACCCTTTGAACTCAAAAACTTTCAAGCAATGTGGAATTTTAATGAACCAATCTTGGGAAACAAATATAACAGTAATTACATTACTAGAAGTCCTTACCAGGCATCTTTATTTAGTCACCACTTGAAGCTATTGTAGGTGATTTTAATTTCAGATTCTGATAAATACTGCTCAAATTCAGCTTTTTAAAAAAACGAGTCCACAGTTCACTACACAAACAGAAGATAAATTCCCTTTAAATATGTCCTCTTTCCAAAACACAGGTATACACAAACCTAAAAGATGCCAGCTATAAGCAATATTAATAATGGAAGAGAATCTGAGTCTAAAGTTGTCACTATTGGCTTATCAAATCCAGAGGACCTGCAAGGACAGGTCAACTACCAGTGTGGGTCTACTTTACAGGACTTGGAAGATTCAAGTTTCATTAAATTTTTCTTTTTACATTTAAGTGTGCGCCATGTGCAAGAATGCCACTGTGCAGTGTGGCAGTCAGTGAACACGTCCTCTCCTTCCACCATGTGGGTTCTGAGACTGAACTCAGGTTCTCAGGCTTGGTACCTTTACACACTGAGGCATCCCGCCAGTTCAAGGGTTTCCTTAAAAACAAAACAAAAAAACAAACCCACATTGTATGTACTTGTGTGCCACAGCATCACAGCATGCATGCTCAGGTCAAGACAACTTATGGGCATCAGTTCTCTCCTTCTTCCATGTGGGGTGGGGGAACTGAACTCAGGTAATGAGGCTTGGTGGCAAATGCCTTTGCCTGCTGAGTTTTCACTGGCCCTGAGTTTTGTAAATAGTGAAAATGTAGACTGGGATATAGCCCAGGGCTAGGGTGCCTGCCTAGCTTTCAGGAGACCCTGGGTTCCATCCTCAGGACTAAAAGTAAGTAAATGAATGAATAAATAACAAAGATGCCATTTGCCACTTAAAACATTTGGAAAAAATGCCAATGAGCCAGGCATGGTGGTGTATGCCTTTAATCCTTCAACATAGGAGGCAGAGGCAAGCAGCTGTCTATGTTCATGGCCAGCATGGTATTTCCTGGCCATCCAGGGTGCATAATGAGTCTCAAAAAATATGCTAGTGATAGAAATGACATTGGTGGGGGTGGGGGTGGGTGGATGACACGTGTGCATGGGGTAATAGAGGACAAGCTACAGAAGTCTGTTCTCTCCTTCCACATTATGGATCCTGTCATTTGAACTCAATTCTCTGGGCTTGTCCAGAAGTACCTTGTGACCTCCTGAGCCAGCTCACTGGCCTGACTGGTATTTTTTTTTTTTTTTTTTTTTTGGTTTTTCGAGACAGGGTTTCTCTGTGTAGCTTTGCACCTTTCCTGGAACTCACTTGGTAGCCCAGGCTGGCCTTGAACTCACAGAGATCCGCCTGGCTCTGCCTCCCGAGTGCTGGGATTAAAGGCGTGCGCCACCACCGCCTGGCCTCTGACTGGTATTTTTAAAGAAAAGAAAAAAAAAAGTGTGTGTTTATTTAGTGCTAGGGATGGAACCCAGGACTTTATGCGTGCTAGGTGGATGTTCTATCATTTAGCCTCACCATAGCCCATAGAGAAATTACTGTACTTTTTCACTATTTAGAATACGCTTCTATAATGACATTTAATAGTATTACCCCTGTACAAATCCAAAGAACTAACATTATTTTAAAGAATGTATTACTGTGTGGCACTGTAGGCATGTACCTACCACAGCACTCATGTGGAGGCCGGCAACTCTTATCAGTTCTTCCCATTTTATGTGAGGACTAAAATCAAGGGACTAAACTCAAGGTGTCGGGCTACAGAGCAAGTGCTGAGCCATCTCAACACTCTTTCTAAAATTGGTGTGTTGCACGTGTGTGCCCACGTGCATGCACGCGGAGGTCAAAGGAAGACCTCGACTATCTTCTCTATGGCTCTCTACCTCACTTTCTTGAGGCCTTTCGCCGAACCACGTTCACCCCTCTGGCCAGGCTGCTTGGCCAGTGAGCTCCTGGGGACCAGCTCTCTTTGCTGCAGTTGAACGGTCATGCCCAGCTTTTCACACAGATGCTCAGGTATGGCTGAGGCCCTCGTGCTTGCTCTTACCACTATGCTACCCCCTTAAAGACCAAATGTATTATGCTTTAATAGGACCACACTTCACCAGTACTCTCTACCACCACAGAGGGCTAGCTCAGGGACTTCTGGCCAAGGTGTAATAAGGCTAGAACAAGATCCAAAAATCTCGGCAGAGTCCCCGAAGATGTTTCAAGAAGAAAGGGCTGTTCAAATGGCTCCGTGGGTAAAGGCACACTGAATGCCAAGCCTGGCAACCTGAGTTCATTCTCCAGGACCCACAAGGTAGGAGGAGAATAAACCCCCAATACATACACACACATAATAAAATACAATCAAAAAGAAAATCAGAGACGGGAGAAGGCCCCAGGACGCAGAACACTGCACACATGGCAGAAGTGCTGAGAGCCAACAGCACCTCACAGTCCCACCCACTGCCACCAACCCAGGAATTCTGATGCTGCAGTGTAGATCCCACTCACTCTCCCAACCATCTCCACTCACAATGGATGTATCATTAAAACCTTTGCAGGAGCCGGGCGGTGGTGGCACACTCCTTTAATACTTGGGAGGCAGAGGCAGGTGGATCTCTGAGTTTGAGGCCAGACCGGTCTACAGAGTGAGTTCTAGGACAGCCAGAACTATAGAGAAACTCTGTCTCGAAAAAACCAAACCAAACCAAACCCTTTGCAGAGGGGGAAGTTGGTAGAGAGCACACACTAACATTCAAGGGGTTACAACAAAAAAGGTAACTTTAATGCAATAATAACAATAATCTGAGGATAAATAAATCCACAACAGACTCTAAAGTTTGATTTTTGTTTTCTTTCTTTTGCAGAGACTGGTTTTCTGAAAGCAATAGGACTGAAGATGTTAACACTGAATTTCTCAATGTCCAGGTGGAACCGGCGTGGGACTGGCATGGTACTTCCTGCTGCCCTCTTCATAGGCCAAGGTGACAATTCTGTTAGCTCAGGATGGCGTTAGTTTCAAGAGAAACTGGAGGGCTTGTTTCCTGAATCATCTTCTTGTGAGCCCATACTCTGCGAAGGGGAAGGCAATTGGTGTGCTGTGACCGACTCTACCAGGACTCTTGGGAAAGAAAGCAGGCATTGCCAGCTACTCGGCCTGTCTGCCCTGCAGGAAAGCCACCTGGGCCTGCCTTCCCTCGCCACACTCACAGGCAGTTCCTGACAAGCACCTCTGTGAACTTATGGGTACTGCTTTTTAACAACAGTGAACTTCTGTTTAATAAATGAAATCACGTTTTTGTGCTTAATGTGGTAATATCCCTCTGTGTCCACCCGTTTCAAATGAGAAGAGCCCTGTTTACCTTTTGAACAAACTGGGGATTCACTGTGATCTCCTGGTCCATGGCCTTCAGCCGTTCATCCAACTCTATACACTTCAGCATCTGTGCAAGAGCCAGAGAACCATGGTCAGCAAGGGGCTTTGGTTAGTCACAGACTTTGTAACCGACTGTAGTGGGGGCCAGAGACTCACAGTCACTGATCTGAAACCCTCAGCTAAGGGCTTCTGAAGTCCAAACATGTGGATTCAAAAAGTAAATACACGTACTATATACTACCCAATATTCCAGAGTTGAAAAAATACCTGCAGTCAAATCCATCAGCATCTGCCTCACTGAAACTGATTTTACACACACACACACACACTTATTGTGTATATGTGCACACATGTAAGCACAAACACATGTGCCATGGTGCATCTGTGGAGTCAGAGGAAAACCTGCAGATATCAGGTTCTTTCCTCCTACCATGTAGGTCCCACGAACTGAACTCAAGTGGTCAGGCTTGATGGCACATGCCTTTAACCGCTGAGCAATCTTGCCAGTTCCAAATGAAGGTGACATTTTGATATCCAGGAATTATAAAAAAAAAAAAAAAAAGTAATAAAAGTTCCACTTTTTACTATGTGTTATTTTTTAGGATTCCTGGGATTTTTCTTTAAAAAAAAAAAAATGTATGAGTACTTAAGTGCACTAAGTGAACCATGTGTGTGCAGTTCCTGCAGAGGTAAAAAGAGCATGAGATCCCCTAGAACTGGGGTTACAGATGGTTGCAAGCCGCTTATGGGTGTTAGGAACCAAACTCAGGTCCTTCCTCTGGAAGATCAGCCAGTGCTCTTAACCTCTGAGCCATCTCTCCAGCCCTATCCTGGGAATTTTGTTGTTGGTTCTAGTGTTCAGTCTTGCTATGTAGTCCAGGTTGGCCTCAGACTCACAGTCATCTGCCTCCCAAACACCAGGATTAAAAGCACAGGCAGCCACGCAGAGCCAGCTTTTAATTTATGTAACATGACCTCACTCATTTTCTTCCTCCAAGGTCCAGATGAACCAACTTACTCCCAGACCCCGAAGCAGCCCTTAAGAGCAGCAGGCCCTCCCTCACACACAAGGCAGCCCATGGCCGTGGACCATGTTTCTGACACGGTACCCCTCCTCTAGATGCCCAGGATATTGCTGCTGCTGACATGGGAGATGCCTTCTGATCTCCCACCTCAATGTCCACAGAGACAAGTCCACACACTGGCAGTCAGGCACGTTAAATACTAGATCCCTTGAATGTTTCTGGAATTAAATTAGGTTTTGGTAATCTATTTGGAAAATCTATCCTACCATTTAGTATATGCATCCAATCAATTGAGAAGAGTTTCCAGCAGTCACTTTGAAATTAACATTGCAAGAACTGTGTCCACTGGCTGGGAATTGCCTATAAAACACTACTTTGGAGCACAGGAGCATTTCAATACAGCAGCTCAATCACCCATCAAAAATGCCCAAAAACAGGGCGGTGGTCGTGCAAGCCTTTAATCCCAGCACTTGGGAGGCAGAGCCAGGCAGATCTCTGTGAGTTCTGAGAGAAAAAGTTCCAGGACAGGCACCAAAACTACACAGAGAAATCCAGTCTCGGGGGGGGGGGGGGGGGGGGGGGGGGGAAGCCCAGGCAAATCGCTTACCTCCTGATCAATGTTATGAAGCATGGCTGGGTTATTATATTTTTCAGGATTATCATGGAAACTGACCATACCGTCCTTCTGATTAATACTTGCAAAAATTTCCCCATCTTCTATCTAAAAAAAGAAAAAGAAGGCAACCATCAAAGTTTAGACCTGACTCGGAATTTATAGTCAGTGATATAACCAAAGGTCGAAAAGCAACGCATAAATCTTGCCGTGTCACCCAGACACACCTCAAACTCACGACCCTTCCGTCTCAGACACTGGATCTAGGTCACAGGCTGGCTACTTAAAAAAAAAAAAAAAAATGCATGGATGTTTTGCCTGTAGAGTAACCCTTGCAACTAGTTACAGATGGCTGTGAGCCACTCTGTGGGTGGTAGGACTCAAACCCACATCCTTTTGAAGAGCAAGTTCTCTTCTTAATCCCTGAGCCATCCCTCCAGCTCAATTACACACGCATTTTAAGCACTATCTATTTATTCAGTGTTTACTAAATGCTATATGCTAGGCATCATTACAGACAGATGCCAAGAAGACGAAAGCTGACACTCGCATACACAATCTCCCCATGGCTGTTTTACCTACCTCCATACCTCGGTCTCTCCCTTCTCCTCTCACTCTCTCCCTTATTTATTGACATAGGGTCTCACTATGTAGCTCTGGCTGGCTTGGACTTCATTATGTAGACCTGGACAACCTCTAACACAGTGATCTGCCTATATCTGGGATTAAAGGCAGGCCTAACACTCTCATGTTTTTTATTTATTTATTTGGTTTTCTTTGAGACAGAGTTTTACTTTATAGTCCAGGCTGGCTTTAGCTTGAGATCTTTCTGCCTCCACCTCTCAAGTGCTGGAATTATAGGCACATGCCACCACCATGCTGGCTTAACAAACTATTATATCACTGTGTTCTAAAACATTTTTATTATTTATGTGTAGTAAATATTTTATTATTTATGGCACTGCAGGAGTGCAAGTGCCAGCAGAGCCAGAAGAGTACCTGTAATTTCCAAGAACTGGAGTTACAGACAGCTGTGAGCCACCACTTAGGGTCCTCTGGAACAGCAGCCATCATGCTCTTACCCACTGAGCCATCTCTCCAGCCCCTTCGTTAATCATGTTCAAGTCAACAATTCAGTGGGATTTAACTGTTTTCAGTCACCACCTCTACTTAGTTCCTAAACAGCTGCAACTGTCTCAAGACCTTCACCCACCAGAAGCCATTCCCTAGCCTTCATCTTCCCAGCCTGGCAATCACTAACCTGCTTTTTCTCTATGAATGTGCCTGTCCCAGATCTTTTTTCTTTTGAGACAGGATCTCATGTAGCCCAATATGGCCTCACACTCTATGTAGCCAAAGGATGAGTTTGAACTCCTGATTCTCCTCTCTACCTTCCATGTACTGGGGATTACACATGTGCAATCCTATGTACAGCTTGAATTAGATATTTTCTATAATGGCAACGTATCTTTTTTTTGTTTTTTTGAGACAGGGTTTCTCTGTGTAGTTTTGGAGCCTGTCCTGGATCTGCTCTGTAGACCAGGTTGGCCTCAAACTCACAGATCTGCCTGGCTCTGCCTCCCGAGTGCTGGGATTAAAGGTGTATGCCAACGCCGCCTGGCACAGCAATGTATCTTATAGGTTCTTTTTTTCGTCTCAGTTTATTTAATGTTAAGGCTCCATCTGCAGAGGTGAAGATTAAAGCCCCGGCTTCACACATGGCAGGTGGGTACTACAGCACTGAGCTCCAGTCTCAGCTTGCTTTGTTTTTCTTTTTCATGGTGGATTTGTGTTTTTGAGACTGAATCTTATATCTACATATATCGGCCCAGGCTGGCTTAGAACTAGAGACCCTCCTGCCTCAGCCACGTTCTGCTAGTGTTGAGATGACAAGTGTGTAGCACTGTGCCCAGCTCTGCCCTTGCATTTTTAAACAGTGTGTCATAGTCACATAATTTACTTTTCTTCTTATTTTTACTGTTGCTACTGTCTTGAGACAGGATCTCATTCTACAGCCTTGGCTGGCCTGAACTCACTATGTAGACGAGGTTGGTCTTGGACTCACAGGACCGACCTGACCCTGCCTCAAGGGCTGAGTCATGATTTCTATTACTTCTGCATTTTTTTTTTTTTAAAAGATATATTTATTTATTATGTATACAGTGTTCTGCCTGCACGTATGCCTGCAGGCCAGAAGAGGGCACTAGATCTCATTACAGATGGTTGTGAGCCACCATGTGGTTGCTGGGAATTGAACTCAGGACCTTTGGAAGAGCAGCCAGTGCTCTTAACCTCTGAGCCATCTCTCCAGCCCTACTTCTGCATTTTAAAACATGAGGCTACAACATGCTTTTGTTTCATCAGTGGAAATTATGCTCTGCTTTTCTGAAATCTTTTCTACTACTGCTGATTTCAAAGTAATTTCAAGGTCTGTCACTGTTTTAGTTACATCAGTGTCTGGGGACTTATCTCACTGACACAACCACATCCTGACCACAAAGTTACAAAAGCAGTAGCAAACAGAAGTCCTGATAGCTATTTTGATTCCTAAAAATACTCCATGGTTTTTGTTCTGTTTTGAAACAAGGTATCACTCTATAGGCAGGGCTGACCTATAACCCACTCACCACCCATTAGGAAACCCAACATAACCAGATGCCATAACAATCCTCCTGCTTTAAGCTCCTGACTGCTATAATTACAGAACGAGCCACTGTGCCCAGCTTTCCAGTGTGACTACTGTTTGGCTCACTTGTGAGCAATGGAACAAGCTGTCTAAAATGGTCATTCTCTGCCTTGGAAGAGACAGGAGATGAGGTTAACGAGATAGCAGCTCCAGCCCAAAGAATATCAATAGAATTCAGAGTTCTCTAACAATAGATGTAAGTTACTGCAGACTTAAATTCTATCCGGACTATGGTTCACCACAACAGCACTTTTGTAACCCAGAATAGAAAATGATCTCGATGGCCACATAGTTAAAATGGAAGGGCAGCGTGACACTACAGCCTGAAAAGAGAAGAACTACAAATACATCTACATGCATGGCTCTTACAAAGCATGCATCATCCACCTTTCAGATAAAGCTTGAAATAAACAACCAAACAAGCTGTTAGAAGTCAGAACATCACCGAACTTTCTAGCTAGGGCTAGGGCTGGAAGCTGGCTATATTTTGTCCCTTCATGGATATCTTCATCTTTTGAAAATGTGTTTAGCGGGGGATGGAGCAATGGATCATTGGTTAAGAGCACCGGCTGTTCTTCCAGAAAACCCAAGTTCAATACCCAGCACCCACATGATGGCTCACAACAGTCTAGAACTCCAGTCTGATGGGATCCAAAGTCCTCTTCTGGGGGTACTGCATGCATGTGGTGCAGACAAAACACCCACACACAAAATAATAAATTTTAAGAGAGAAAATGTATGCAGTGGAATACCCATTTAAGTGTACCTTTATGCACATTACCTAGTAAAATGGTAGCTTAAGAACCCTGCCTCACCACCCTGTCATCCAGGGCCACAAAGTCTTTTAAAGGTTTGTTTTATGTATATGTGTCTGTGTTAAGGGTGTGCCACATGTCAGGTGCCCTCAGAGGCCAGCCAGAGTTACAGGCAGTTATGAGGTGCTAAACATGGATGCTGAGAACTCAGGTCTTCTAGAAGAGCAACAAGCCCTCTAAATCATTAGCCCTAAACGTTTATGATGTAAGCTGGTTGCCATGTGTGTGTGTCTGTCCTAGCAGTTTGTCAGTTCTACTGCCATGTGTAGCCAGACTGATACTGCCTACAAGGAGGGATGGGACTTGACTGAGAATGGAAATCAATACAGCAGAGCACACTGCTTCAGCTACTATTTATTTATTGGCAAGACTTTCTTGATGTTGAGAGTGTTTCAGCATACATACTTGTAATCAAATGATCCTATCACAGATCAGCATAATAGCACTACTTTATGTTTTTTGTATCTGAAATATTTCAGGGAAATTTCAGTTGACTTAAATATAATAAGTAAGGAACTTAAACTGGATACAACCATGGTGTATATCGTACAAGTACATTTAACTGTCTGAGTATCCTCAAGGATTCACTGTGACTGAAACTTTGTCTACAGGGTGGTAGGTACTATTTGGAGAGCAGAAACTTTAGGAGGTAAGGCCTAGTGGGAGGGCCCTAGGGGTGTATCTTTGCAAGGAATTGTGAAACCCCAGTCCTTCTCTTCTGGTTTGCTCTTTACATATGCTCCTATCATCATGTGCCATCCTCACCAAAGGCCCGACCAATGAGACCACCTCATATTGGACCCAAAATGTGAGCTACATCATCCTTTTCTCTTTAGAAAGTTGCTGGTCTCATTCACTTCTCTGCAGTAATGCAGCCATGAGTAGGGAATCTGACTTAAGGAAATAGACCAAAATGTCAACAGTGGTTGATTTTGAATATTCACTTTTTAAAAACTTTATTTTTTTTTTATAATGAACACCCACTGCTTTTTATAAGAACAAAAATCCACTAGTTAAAACTTTTAAAACATACTTACCATGTGTAGAACATATTTCTCTGCCTCCTGAGGTCCAGATAACTGCACACGACTTGCCATATCTTGTAACGATAATGTTAAAAAGGTCTGCAAGTCAGAAGTCAATTAATCACACATAGAAATGGAAAAAAACTATGTACTGAATGTGTTCTGCATTATTTCCATTGCTATATAAGATAAATCTTTGTGAATGTGACTTGTGGGCTGACGAGATGTCTCACTGAGTAACGGTGCCTCACAACCTGAGTTCAGTCCCGACACCCAAATGGTGGAAGGAGATACTGGTTCCCATGTGTTATTCTCCACATGCTTTCCACTCATGTGTACAAGTACACACATACAAAACCAGCCAATGTTTAAAAACCACTTGAAATGAATGAAACCAGTGGTCTCAGCGGTCACTCTCCAGAGGAGTAACCAGAAACAGTTAATTCCTATACATGAATGGCCAGTTTTATAAATAAGAAAAAAGTCAAGTATTAAGGACTACGCAAATGTGGAAAAGGAAGTCACAGGGACATTCTCATAGAGAAATGCTCATTCTCACATCATTAGGAAAACCGTACTAAGGCTGCATTTTCCACTGGTCAGCTAGTGGGAGAGTACCTGCATTATCTGTGATATAGGCTTAGGTAGCTATGGAAAGAGGCTCAGGACATACTGACGAAAAGAAGGGGAGACTGGCATGCTCCTTATAGATGACTGTCTTCACAAAAACACAGAGAAGAGACATGAGAGGAATCTAAAACCTAATGTCCAGCCAGGTATGTTTAAACACACTCAGGAGGATGAGACAGGTGGATCTCTGTGAGTTCAAGGCTAGCCTGGTCTCATTAGCAAGTTCTAGGCCAGAGAGGGCTGCTACACAGTGAGACCCTGTCTCAAAAACAAAACCAACCAACTAATGTCCAGACACAGTGACAAAAAAGTAACCCCTCTACAATGGATGTGGCAGGTAAAACCCCCATTCAACAATTCCTATACCCGGCCACCTTGGGACAGGGTTTCCATCACTAACATTAATGCATGCATGGTCTATCTGCTGAGGCTTCTATGAACAGCTTCTTTCTGATTTTCTAGTAAGAAAGAGGTTTCATTTAACTAGAAACTCCTTTCTCTTGTCTGCTACTATTACTCTGGTACTAGCACCTGATGCCAAGTGTAACTACCACCATCAGAGATCTGCCCTTTGGGTGGACACTGTCCTGCCTCCCTCACTTTAGGGTGGTCCTCCTCTAGATGTCCTGGAGAGTGCTCATGAACTCAGTATTTTATGACCTACCATTTGCGGGCACACGAAGGACCCAGAACAGTGAGTTATGAGCCACTTGTCTCAGTGGCCTCACCACTTTAAGAGCCTCCTTATTTGATTCGATTTTTTTTTTCTTAACATTTTATTTCCTTTTGTGTGCTTATTTTGTTCCAGATTACCCTATCTTAACTAGGAAACATTTGACTATACTGCTACCCCCAAAGTACAAGCTGGTAACCGGATCACAGTGTCAACTGTAACTGATGGTTTTCACAGCAATGCCTGCATACATTTCAAGACTATGTAGCCCTGGCTAGCCCTGAACTCAAGAGATCTGCTTACCTCTGCCTTCTAAGTGCTGGAGTCCCAGGCATGTGCCACCATACCCAACCACATTAGGTCTCAGTTGGTTTGTCTAGCTGACAGGTTGTTTCTCAGCTCTTCTGAGAGGCTTTCCTTTGTCACAGTCTTCATTTTCCTCTTACAATCAACCTCTTACCAATTCTCTGCTGACGTCTTTGAATCAGGAAGCTATCACTAGTCTCTGTAGAGTCTAGACTATTGGGAGGAATTCCTCCTGCTAACCAGTGACAGCTCCTTACTCTCTCTTCTCCTCCAGACCCTGTGTCCCCAATGGCTGTCCACCTCCACCTGCCCAATTCCCTACTCTGCTTCTTTAGCTTCTCATCCAAAAGCATCCACCCTCACTTTCTGCTGCTGCTGGGCATCCTGGCTACTGCTTGATTTTGCTCCTACAACTTTTCCTACTACCAGCTACTGATGATGTGGGCAGAGCCTGGGAACGGGACCCTATCATTTCACCAGCTGTCACTGCCAGGTGATGAGCATACTCCTTACCCAAGAGCCAAGTGCTATTTAAGCTTCTCCTAATTCCTATTCCTTGAGCATACGCTTTTAAAACAGTTTATTTTTACTTTATGTGCACTTGCTTTGCCTGTGCACATAAGTGTGAAGGTGCCAAGTCCCCTGAAACTGGAGTTACAGACAGTTGTGAGCCGCAATGTGGGTACTGGGAATTGAACCCAGGTCCTCTGGAAGAGCAGTCAATGCTTTTAATTGCTGAACCACCTCTCCAGCCCCAGCATCCACTTTTTAAACAGGGGATTTAAATTTATATGCTTTTCTTCACAGTTCAAACACTTAATAAAGAGCGTATTTCTTTCTTCTTCCCCCCTCGAGTCAGAGTCTTGCTATGCTGCTCAGGCTAGCCTTAAGAATCCTCCCTCATCAGCCTTCCAAGTAGCTAGGACTACATGCACATGCCATTAGGCCCAGCAGGCATTTCTTATCATCAGAACCTTCAACATAAAAATGAAGACGGGACACGGTGGAGCACACCTGTAACTCCAGCACTCTGGAGACTAAGGTAGGAGGATCATGAGTTTAAGGCCCACTTGGGCAATATGGCAAAATCCTGTCTAAATAAATAAATAAAAAGTTCCTTACATCCTACGACTTAACCGCATGTGGCTAGTCTAACTCTGGCCTAGATGGTAACGTCAGTCTTCTCAAGTCTAAGCAGAGATCAGCACAGCCTGAGAAGTTCAAGGCCAGTGATCGCTAGCCACCCGCCATTCCCCACTTAGAGCTGATGACCCCTTCAGGGCTACTTCTCTGCCTCCCAGTGTAGCCGTATCGCCTACCTTTCTTCCTCTTCACCTGCTCCTCTTCTCAAATACCCTGCTCTAGCCCTGAAAAGACCAAAAGGTATCAATCAAACTCTTTCTAAGAACCCAGCTGCAACAGATTCTCTCTTAGTGTAGAAATCCTGCCACACTTTATCCTGTACCTGCTTCCTCTGTGCTGAAGAGGAAAAGGAAAGGAAACCAGGTCCAAGGACAGCCAGGGCCACCTCCAGGGGGCAGCACCTGCCTCACCTTTGTTAGCCTCTGAATGTTCTTCTTATAGAGAGATGACAGGCACTGCTTCACCAGACCCATGTTGTTATCTCGAGTGAAAGTTTCACTGTGCTTGTTCACCAGGTTCCGGAGCTCCGACGGGTTATTGGTTGAATAAACTTGTGCTAACTCATGGTAAGCATTGCTGAGAGGCTAGAGGTTTAAGGTAAGAAAAAAATTATAGCAGTATGTTTTGAGACCATACAATGCATATTATCATAAAGTTTCACTTTATCTAAAACAAATGGCTCTTTTTAAGACCAAGGACAGAAATCCACTAAGAAATAATTTATTATTAATAACTTATGAAGACACACATCTTTTCTCTATCAGTAGTTCTACTTTTTGTACTGGTAAGTTAAATGAGAAAAATGAAGTCAAAATCATTATTCCCAACTGCCTCTCACCCCACATTCTCTACCAGGTCCAACAGGACAATTTGTTGTTTCCATTTAGGAACTGGGCAGAGTAGAAAGAATGTAGAAGGGCCCAGGCACCACCATCAGACTGAAACTGATTCAAATGCACCTCTGACTGGTCTTGTCTTACCATCCGCATTACAGTAAGTTAACTGATTCTTAGGAGTACCCTCGAGCTCTGAAGACAATCACTTTACAAAAGGCATTCTCCTACAGCAGGTCTACTGTCTGCTCAGGGGCCACTAGAAAGCTCAGTAGCTCTCAATGGTGCTCTGAGTATGTCTCCCCTAAAAGGATCGCACTCATCACTTTCCCATGGAGCACTTTTAGCTACCTTCCCCTTTTGTGGGGGAAAGGCAGTCAAGAGTCTTGAAAGCCATGAGGAGCTCTCAGGCAAAGTTCAGGTGGCCATTTGTCAACAAATCAGCAGGATATCGGATTGATGTCCCTAAAATTCTGAGGGTCTTTTTATTTATTTATTTATTTATTTATTTTTGAGACAGGTCTCTCTATGAAACACCAGCTGTCCTAGAACTCTATATAGACCAGGTTGGCTTCAAATTCACGGAGATCCGACTGGCTCTGCCTCCTGAGTACTGGGATTAAAGATGTGCATTATCATGCCCAGCCTTAAAATTTTGAGTTTTATGATAGAGTGACATTATTATCAAAAGCACTGAAATCTCCTAACTCTTTGCAACTGCTCAATTTAAAAAGAGGTCATAGCCTGGTGGTGGAAGTGCACACCTTTAATCCCAGCACTTGGAAGGCAGAGGCAGGCAGATCTCTGACCTCGACACCGGCCTGGTCTATAGAGTTCCAGGGACAGTCAGAGCTACAGAGAAACCCTGTCTCCAAAAAACATAAACAAACAACAAAAGAAAGAAAGAAAAGTAAGTGAAATAAAAAGAAGTCATGAGCATATGGTATTTATTTATTATTTTTGCAGAGCTGGAGATTGAACCTAGGGTCTTGAGCATGCCAGGCCTCAGCTATGTCCCCAGCCTACATGTATGTATTTGTCATGTGCACACACATGCATCTGTCCAAATGAAGGACAGAGGTCCATCTTATGTGTAATTTCTCAGGAGCCATCCACTTAATTTGATGACACAAAATGTCTCAGTAGGACCTGAGACTCGCCTAAGGTTAGTGAGCCCTAGGAGCCCTAGGAACCACTTGGTTTTGCCTTGTTCAACTTTTCACATGGGTTCTAGGAATCAAACTCACACCAAGTACTTTATCAACTAAGCTATCTCCCCAACCCTCTTTCTATATGCACTTTAAAACAAACAAACAAACAAACCAAAAAACCAATTCATTATTTTATTTTTAAACCTTGTCCCAAAGTTTGGCTGTCAGGGAGACCTGGAACAAGACAGTAGTTAAGTAGAGCTTCAGTAAGACATCCCAACGTTTGAATAAATTAAAGTTCAATCAAATCAGAACTACATTTGCAATAGATTGACTAAAATGTAATAAAGAAATACAACATACAAATCCCCCCACCACAAGAGCTTAAACACCTACAGTCTAAGTCCAGAGCAGGGCCTGGAAACAGGCTTTACAAGATTGCGTTGTTACAATGTCTTCACATACAAACTAATATAGAATGTAAGAAAATCAGTTTTATTTTAAAACTTACCTTAATAAATCTACCCACAATCTGAGATGTGTATTTAGGCAGCTGTTGTACTTTGCCAAGTAATATCAAAGATACTAAAATATACTTTTTATATGATTCCAACATGATATGGCTGACTGCCATGGCCGGAGTAGTAATAGCCTGAGCAAAAGAAGAATGAGTAGTGTGAAGAGATGGCATAATGTAGCAGGAAACACCAACATGTATCATTTTATTATAAAATGACAAGACTTAAATATCCATTATTATTAGGATATTTTTATTACATCTATTTATTTACTGTGTGTTAACATGTGCATACACCAGTGAATATTTAGAGTCAAAGGACACATCCGTGGGAGTGACTCTCTTCCCACCATGTGGCCCTTAGGATCAAACCCCAGTCAAGAGGCTGGGCAAGTACCTTTACCTGCTGAGCCACTATTTTAAAAGGGGGAGGTGTGAACAGTCCCCAACTACCTCAAAGTCTGCTCTGAGTTTTCTGCAGTTGGTAAACGGTGTAGGTGGGCTCATCTCCAGTGCAATGGAGAAGCCTCACTCTGGGAAAACAATCTTGATCAAGGTGTCTCCCTGTTACACCTTTGGGTTTTTTTGAGATAGATACTTGCTATGGCCCATGGCTGCCCTGGAAATCAAGAAGTGCCTAATGCGCTCCTGTGCATATTGCCAGCATTTGTGGCTTGTGGCAGCTTTACTGATATATAACTCACAGTATAAAATTTACACTTTTTTTTGTTTGTTTGTTTTTTTGTTTTCTCAAGACAGGGTTTCTCTGTGTAGTTTTGGAACCTGTCCTGGATCTTGCTCTGTAGACCAGGCTGGCCTGGAACTCAAAATGACCTGGCTCTGCCTCCCGAGTGCTGGGATTAGAGATGTGCGACACTGCCCGGCCCAACATTTACACCTTTGAAGTATATAATTCAGTGGTTTCCACTGCCTTTACTAGGTTGCAATACAATTCCATTACCTAATTCCAGAACAGCCCAATCCCTCAAAAAGAAACCCTTACTCGTAAGAAGTCATCTTTCACCTTCCCCACAACCTCAGGCATCCATACTCTACTTTCTGTCTCTGGACACTTGTACAAAAGGCATCATAATAGGTGATCTTTTGTGACTGACTTCTTTACCTCAACAAATGTTCAATCTTGAGGCCAGCACCTCCCTTCATTACGTGCTTAAATGATTCCGCAGATAGACGTTCTTCAGCTGATGAGTATGCTGGGCTGTTCCTACCTTTTGGTTCTACATGTTTTTATGTGCACAGTGTTTCTCTTGAATATATTCTTAGGAGTCAAACTGCTGGGTCACATGCTTAATGATTGATATATATATATCTTTATCTTGTCTTTTGGTGTTAGAGCTCAAGCCAAACCTTGAATTTATGAGCAAGGTAGACACTCTTCCACTAAGCTGAGTCCTCAGATCCTGAGCTTTATCTTAACTGCCAAACTCTTTCCCGAAGTGCCTGCCATTCTGCAATCCCGCCCACAATTATGAGGGTCCTAAATTCCCTGAATCCTTGCTAACAGACTATCCTTGCCTGTCTTTTTAAACCTTAGCTCTCCTAGTATGTATGAACCAGTAACACTCTGGGATTGTTCTGATCACACAAGTTCAGAACCACACCACAGTCTTTAGAGAACTGATTACCTGCTCATAAAAGTAGAGTGCTCTTTCAAAGTTCTTCAGTCCTGTATAGATCATCCCTCCGTAATAATAGTAGCATAGAAAGTGTTTTGCATCATAGGCTCCATTCTCTTTACAGATATCCATCATATCCACATCAAGATATGGAAGGGCAGGTTTAAAGCACTTTGCTAGTAAACAAAGCTATAAAGAAATTTGTATTAAATCATTTTAAATTTCACCATGGCAGATTTAAAAGAAAATTCAGAGTCCAAAATTTTAAGATAATATTATTTTGCTTTACAGTTGATTAATGACATAAACAGAAAAGAAGCCAGGCAATGGTGGTGTAAGACTTTAATCCCAGCACTCAGGAGGCAAAGGCAAGCAGATCTCTGTGAGTTCGAGGCCAGCCTGGTCTACAAACTGAGTTCCAGAACAGCCAGGACTGTTACACAGAGAAACCCTGTCTGGGGGGGTAAAAAAAAAAAAAAAAAAGAGAGAGAGAGAGAGAGAGAGAGAGAGAGAGAGAGATAAAAATAAAACAAAGTAAAAAACACTAACACTAAGGTAGAACAAATCACAGATAAACTGAAAATCAGAATTCCACAGACACAGTTCAGTACCCATCCACCACTCATGAGTTTCTGGATGAGCGAACAGTATTCATTTTCAATTCACTGAACTAGTGAAACAAAAACAGACCAGTACTGCCTTCCATTCCAGCACTCGGGAGGCAGAGGCAGATGGATCTCTGTGATTTGAGGCCTGCCTGGTCTACAAAGAAAGCTCCAAAACAGCTAGAGCTACAGAGAGAAACCCTGTCTCGAAAAACCAAAAACCAAGACAAATGTGCAAGTACACAAGGGACATGATGTACCCAACAACGGCCACAGTGGAGAGGTCTGCACTCACTGTGGAGCAGCCCTCTTCCAAAAATTAGATAAGGTGGAGCCATGGCTCAGTGGTTAAGAGCACTGACTGCTCTTCCAGAGGACCCAGGTTCAATCCCCAGCACCCATATAGCAGCTCACAACTGTCTGTAACCCCAATTCTGACACATCACACGGGCAAAATACCAATGTACATAAAACAAGAATAAATAAGTTATTTAAAAAAATAATGAAAAAAATAAAAATTAGGTGTAACCAGGTATTGTGGTGCACGCCTTTAATCCCAGTATTTGGAGGCAGATGCAGGTAGATCTCTGTGAGTTTGAGGCTAGCCTGGTCTACACAACGAGTTCTAGGACAGCTAGAGCTTATGAAGAGCAGTCCTATCTCAAAAAACAAAACAAAAAAACCAATAATAATAATAATCAAATCAAATAAGAACTAGGTAGATGCTATCCCTGTCACAAAAGCACTTTGAAAAATGAAAGATGTAAGAAAAAGGAACGTGTCGGTAGTCCACACCACAAACACTCCACGGTCTAGCTCCAGTGCGACCTACTCATATTACAGAAGATTGTGTAGCATAATGCACATCACATATTCATCTCTAAGATGCATTAAACAGGAAAAAGCAAACTATATGGAAATCCACACATTACCGGGATTTGTGAGCTTTGTTTTGTTTTTTAAAGAAAAAGTAGGTGTATACACTTGCTTGTATGTGTAAAGGATTTTTTGAAGAAATGCACAAGAAAGTACTAACGAAGGCTGTAGGGAAAAGGGGCTGGCTAAAGAAACCCACCCTGACCCGGGAGCCCAGAACTAGGGAAAGATGGTTCAGATCAGAGCCATCTCTGCCCCTGGCCAACCGACCTGTGAAACCAACCAATCACAGAGCAGGAAGGTAGCACCCTGGCCCTGGAGCCCAGAACCAGTGAAAGAAACACAGCCTGGGTTTGGGACCTGAGCCAGAGAAAGGAATACTCTATCCCCAAACCCAGAACCAAGGAAACATGTCTGACTCTGAAACCAGTACCAAAGAAACACTCTTGGTCCCTGGAATCAGAGTCAGTGAAAGAAATATGCCTTGGCCTTAGAATTAGTGTCAAAAAGCCAAGAAAGGCCAGTGAAAGAAACACAGTTTGGCTCTGAAATCAGGGCAATCTCTGCCCCTAGCCCACAAAACTGACCAATGTCTGGGCAGAAAAAAAACTAACCAATCCCTGGTTGACTCTGCCCCAAGACATCCTTTATAAACCGCCCTGCCTGGTCAGTTGTGGGCTGTTCTCTCCACCCTGGTAGAGGCAGCTACTCTCCTGGACTCCTCCTTCCCAAATAAATCTTTCTCAAAGGAGTTTTGGGTGTGAAGATCTTCATTCACTGGTGCAGAGAAGAACCTTTCTGAGATGTCCCTCAGTGGACAGAGCAAGGGAGAGCTGAACAAATAACACTTTTCTCTGGAGCCATTTCTCCAGGGCTTTCCCCTTTTGCAGAGTGAAGCAAAAGAAGCAACATCTTAACCGGAGAAGAAGCTGACCTCTGCTGGGAAGCCCCCTGAAGTGGGGACTGAGCAAAGCTCAGCTGCAGCGGCTCTCCAGGAGAGGAGCAGGATTGCTATATCCTGCAGGGAGACTGTACCTCACACCAGGTATAGCCTGACTCTCCTGAACAGTCAGGATACCCTTCCCTGATGAGCTGTCCTAGCAGCTCGAGGTATCTGGGATACCTCACCCTCCAGGGCTGCTGTCTCATCATAGCTCCAGCTGTCGCCTGACTCCCCAAGTGGCCAGGATACTTCTCCCCTAGAGTTGCAAACTCCCATTTTGGTGCCAAAATCCAGGACCAAACCCACAGAGCTGCAACCAACTTCCTTATAAAGGTTTTCTCTGAAAATAACTGTGGCTAGCAACAGTGGCAGGGAGACCTCATCATACATCCTCACCTCTGGGGAGTCTTTTGGACTCTGAGTTACTTAGATAAAGATAAATAATAAATGTATCAAGATACAAAACATTGCCTGTGCTTTTACTCTAAGTTTGATAATTTAGTGAACAGAAAATGACTCAAATTTCAAAAATGCTACAACCGTTATGATGATCCTATTCGTAAGCCCCATCCTCCATATTTCAACCCCTACAAGACACTCTACACCCATTATCTCTACACCACATGTGCCCACGAACAGCCTCACACCAATACCAGGTGTTATCACATACTTGCTGCATACCTGGCAGAGATCAGCATGGACTGAGGTCAGCTGGTTCGTATTCATCTGCATCTTGTCTATGGCTTGCTTAAGGATGCCAATTCCTCGAAGGGGCTGTCAGAAATGACATCTCTTTCAGATAAGTTCTCAAAGTTGGCAGCACATTGGATCTTATGTTGTCACTTACAAATAAAAAACAACACTAATTGACAGGTTCCTTCCGTAGCAATAAGTTTTCCATACTATGTCAGGAAATGTCTGCCTCTATTTAGTCAGAAAGTGTTTTGATAAGTTTCTTGGAATACCTAGTTTCAGTATCATTTTTAAATCAACTGAGTATCAGTAATAAACTGTACTGTTTTCTTGAGGGTGGGGAGATGGCTCAGTTGGTAAAGTTCTTGCCACATAAGTATCAGGATCTGAGTTCAATCCCCGGAACCCATGTAAAAGCTGGATGTGACAGTACACACTCAGAATTCCAGCACTCAAGAGCCAGAGATAGGAGGATCTCTCCAGTTTTCTAGCTAGCTAGTCTAGACAGTCAGAGGGCTCTAGATTCATGAGAGACTATCTCAAAAAACAAAGTAGAGAGTGAATGAAGAAGATATCCAGTGCCAACCTGTGACCTCCACATACATGGCCACATGCATACACATGTATACAAAACTAGAGTACTTTCCTAATAGTTAAACGAAGAGAACGTTTCTGCAATATTCACCACAGATTAGCACCGTAACTTAGAAGCTAAGCTTGTGAATGATGGTGCTGGCATGTTTTCACACAGAGTATTAGCCCTAAAGACTCAATTTATAACCACATATCATGAGCAGACTGCTTCCCACCCCCAGTTACAATCAACAGTACTCAGCCTCAAGTGAGGCACAACTCTCTGGTCAGAATATGAGGCTAAAAATACGTACATAAATTTACAGCTTTTTCAATAAAGAAGAGGCATAGTAACAGCTCTCCTCTTCTCTCCCCCACCACTCAGAAAAGACACAGTAGTATTAATCACCCAAGACAGGGATGCATAGCCCAATTTAACCTTGAACTAGATATGTAGCCAATGATGACCTTGAATGCATGATCATCTTGCCTCTACCTTCCAAGTGCTGGCACTACTAAGTTTTTTGTTGTTGTTGTTGTTTAAGTGTACAGGTTTTTCTGCCTGCATGTATGTCCATGTACCACATGAGTACCTGGTGCCCTGGGTGCCCTAGAGCCAGAAGATTAGATGCCTTGGAACTGGAGTTATATTCAGTTATAACTCACCAGGTAGATGCTTGGAATGGAACCCAGGTCATCAGCCAATGCTCTTAACCACTAAGCCACCTTTCTATCCCCACAGCTTCTAACCAAACTGTTTAGAGCTCCTACAGAATATCAAAGGCTGCTTCCGCCTTCAGCCTCCTAGCCTTAAAGTTCATTTTCAAATAAAAAAGAAATACCAAATCATAATTTGTGCCAAAGGCAAAGTCTACGAATCGTTGCAAGTGAAAGCAAACTAAAGAGAAACAACAGAGTATCAACCTATGCTCTGAGGTCTGCTTCTGCTATATAGCTGCATCAACCATATAGCTGGCCACATCTGGCTAGTCTGGGGTTTGTGAGAGCATTATCTTAAGATCTATTTCCAGATGCCGACCATCTTCACTGTGGTCTATGAGAATGTCTAGAGAGCCCCCACTGAAGTATTTAAGATAAGGAACAGATTTCTAAATTGAATTTCAATGAGGGGGAGAGATAAACAAGTGCAGGGAAACACTAACATTTGGAGAATCTAAGTCAAGAGCATATAAGAAGTCTTTATATTATCCTTTCAGCGTTTTAGAAGGTGAAAATCATAATTAAAAGCTAAAAGGAAAAAACAAAAATAGCATCATTATAATACAAAGGGCACTAATTGGCAGTTTTCAGTTTGTTTTGTTTTTTCTTCCTTCAGCACTGGGCATGGAGCCAAGTACCTCATATATGCCAAGCAACTGCTCTACCACTGAGCCACATCTCCAGCCCAGACTTGCAGCTTCAAAAACAATGCTCACCACCAGTCACCTCCCTGGAGGCATCACATCTAGCCAAAGGCTGCTCTCCAGGAACCACACGTATTGGGATGTTGAGTACTAAACCTACATGTTCACTATGCTAGTTCACGAGTCAAACACACATTTTAACAGAACTATGAATACTTGAATAACATTTCTTACCTGTTTTCTTTCCACAAGTGCATTTGTTAGCTGATGGCAAAGCCCAGCAACTAGATGCAACAATAACAAAAACAATAACAAAATATTGAAAATATAAACACTACAAAGGAAAATCCATTCAGGAAGGGGAAATATTATTAGCTTACACGTATCTGTTGCATATCGAATGTGCTCGCCATTACAAGTACTAATGAAAAGCTGAACCTGTGAGAATAGTGTTTCAAAGTCAGGAACACTGGGCATCGAAAACTTCACAAACCTAGAATGGGGAAAAAAAGAACCAAATTATCTTGTATTTCATATAGTAAAGGACAGAAACAACTTAAGCCTGAAGTCTATCCTACCTCTGTGAGATTAAGTATCACAGGACTGGAGAGATGGCTCAGTGATTAAGAGCACTTGTTACTCTTTTTTTTTTTTCCTTTAAAGATTTATTTCTTATGTATTAGTATACAGTATTCTGCCTGTGTGTGTCCCTGCAGGCCAGAAGACGGCACCAGATCTCACTACAGGTGGTTGTGAGCCACCATGTGGTTGCTGGGAATTGAACTCAGGACCTCTGGAAGAACAGTCAGTGCTCTTAACCACTGAGCCATCTCTCCAGGCCCCTCTTGCAGAGGACCTGGGTTCAAGTCTCAGAACTACATGATGACTCATAACCATAACTTCTTTTTTTAGGGGATCTGATACAATCTTCTGATCTCCACAGGCATCAAGGATGCAAATGGTGCGCATATACATGCAGGCAAAACACCCATACCAAAAAAAATATTAAAAACAAAAAAACAAGCTGGGCAGTGGTGGCACATGCCTTTCATCCCAGCACTTGGGGGGCAGAAGTAGGTGAATCTCTGAGTTCAAGGCCAGACTGACTAGTCTATAGAGTAAGTTCCAGAACTACACAGAGAGAAGTCCTGTTTGGGGGGGAGGGAAGAGAATAATAATAATAATAATAATAAAAATAAAAATTAAGTATCAGAAACCACCAAATATTCCTGGCCTGTTTTTTTTTTTTCCCTCCTCACAATACAGAACAAAGATACAAACAGAGGTTAAGGAAAATATCCTTAAAATAGGACAACATTCAGAATAAAAAAACATTTTTTTTTTGAGACAGGGCCTCTCTACAGAGCCCTCTCTGGGTGTCCCAGAACTCACGATGTAGACCAGGCTGACCTCAAACTCACAGAGACCCACCTATCTCTAGCTCTCAAGTGCTAAGATTAAAGGTGTGCACCCCTAGGCCAGGTTCAGAATGGAAAAACTCTAAGATGAGGTCAATCATTAGGTTATATAACACCTAGGAATAACTGAATCTAAACTTTTATCACCTATCCAATGTAACTGGATTATTTGTTTGTTTGTTTCTTTAAGCCCCAATGTGGTCAGGACACTTACTCAGTTAAGAATCAGTTGCTAGCCAGGTAGCATACCTTGGAGGCAGTGGCAGGTGAGTCTGAGTTTGAAGCTAGCCTGGTCTACAGAGCGAGTTCCAGGACAGCCACAGCTGTTACACAGAGACACCCTGTACTGAAGAACCACAAAGAATGAGTTGCTCAGGGCCACTGAGGTGCTCAGCAGGTAAAGGCATTTGCAGCCAAGCCCGACAACCTGAATTTGATCCCCAAGAGTGACATGGAAGAAGGAGGGAACCAACTGTGGTAAGCTGTCCAATGACCTCTATACATGTGAGACGAACATACGTGCCCCTCCTCCACACAAACAAAATAAATACATATCATTTTATTTAATCTCTTGTTACTTTTCTTGTTTTGGAGAGAATGTACTCAAGTAAGGCAAAGAGAGGGATGGTGTGGCAGGAGGCTGAGGCAGTAGCCCAGGTTCAAGATGCTGTGGCCAGTTGGATACCATTTCTGCCTGGAATATTGAAAGAACTAGCTGATAGGCAAAGTAAGAAAGAGGGGCAGACCTAACAGGGAGCACTCAGATGACCCATCTTGAGTAACCAGGCAGATGGTGCCATTGGCTGCCATGAGACACGTTCGGATGGGCTTGCAGAGAATTTCAGGATAGAAAGCTGCCACCACTAGGGCACTAGAGCAAAGTTCATGATCTTTTAAAACAACAACTATTGAAATTAATTCAAGAAAAATGGTTCATTCTCCTATATCTAAATTTTCGTTTGCCTAACTTCATCTATACAGTACCACTTAACAATGTCACTTTATATTTTGTAATTATTAAGATGTACCAGAAACAATTTCACAATAGTCAACAAAGCACTGTGATGTCCACCTGAAAAAAGGCAGAAGTTCAGGGCTCACTTTCCGAAAGTGAAAGAATATAGATTTAAGGGAGGTTTCAGACACAAGTTCAAGGTTCTTCCCACACAATATCTACATATAACTGACATACAGTGGTAAGATACCATACAGCATCAAAATGTTCTCATGGTTATAGGCACTAACACTAGGGAGACTAAGGCAGGAAGATGGTGAGTTCAGGACCAGCCTGTACTAAACAGTGGCTCAGAGGGTAAGGGTGCTTACAGCCAAGGCTGAGGACTGAACTTGATCCCTGAAACCTCACAACAGGAAAGAACCAACTCCCACAAGTTGTCTCGGACCCTCTGCACATGCATGTAAACACACACAAACAAATACATACAAAAAGTATGTTTTTACATAGATCTTAAATATACATACTATCTGCTCTTTCGTATCAGTAAGAAAAATACATCTTTTTTAAACATTTCTTTTAAAAATACAGAATTCCTAGTGCGACTGGGGCCAGATGTTTATTATTTTAAATGCCCTGACAACATCCCCATTTATATATACTACAACAGCAAAACAAATTCTGTGAGACACCATTACAAGGAACTCCAGTTATAATAGGTTTAAAAAGTTGTGGCAGGCCATAAGAAGACAGGTCACTAACGGTAGTCCACGGTTTCCTATTCTATTGTCTACCTATTTTCTTTCTAAGTTAAAAAAGGTGGGTAAGTCTCTGAGATAAATGCAAATTATAATGCCTAGAGTTATAAAAGCCAGTCATTTTTTTTTTTTTTTTTTTTTTTTTTGCCAGTCATTTTTTAAAAGACATTTCCAAGGGGCAAAATGGCTCAGAGGTTAAGAACACTTCCTGTTCTTGCAGAAGACCTTAGTTCAGTTTCCAACACCCATGTCAAGTGGCTCACAACTGCCTCTGACTCCAGCTCCTCTTCTGTCTTCTAAGGGCATCCCCAACATATACACATACAATTTAAAAAAATTAAAGAACTTTCAAACTTGTATAAATACAAACAATGAGTCAAAATGATGAAACTGGAAGATGGAGAATTCACTCTGCAGCTAAGAGAACTTGTTTCTCTTGCCTGGATTAGGTTCAGTGCCCACATGGTGGCTCACAACCACCTATAACTCCAGTTTCAGGGGAATACAACACCCTCTTCTGACTTTTGTGTGTACCAGGAATGCAAGCAGTACATGTGTGTATATGCAAGCAAAACACTCATACTCATAAAATCAATAAATCTTGGCCGTGCAGTGGTGGTGCACACCTTTAATCCCAGTACTCAGGAGGCAGAAGGATCTTTGTGAGTTTGAGGCCATCCTCATCTACAAAGCGAGTTCTAGAACATACAGAGTTGTTACACACAGAAACCCTGTCTTGAAAAACCTTAGAAAAAAGTCAGTAAATCTTCCAAAAAATGATAAAGCTGGAGCCAGGTGTAGTTGTACACACTAATCCTAGCATTCAGAGACAGAGGCAGGTGGATCTCTTAGTTTGAGGCTACACAGTGAGTTCCAGGACAGCTAGGGCTGGAGAGAGACTCTGTCTTCACACACACACACACACACACACACACACGCACGGGTGCACATTACAAAGTGCAGATTGTAACAAGCACAAAACTATAAAAGAAAAAAAAAATGCCCCTTACAGAACAGCAAGGACACCCAAGGAGTGCTCTTGAACATCTAGAGCCCCAAGCACGGTGTCCAAGTGGGACAAGTTCTTCGCAAGCAGTTCTCCACTCTTGTTGATCAGCTCACAGAGCTGAGTCATTTGCCCTGCAAAACAGAACAACATGAGTGCTGAGTTAGGGTGCTAACCAAACTAAAGAACTCCATCCAGACTTCCTTCCCAAAGCTCAAGTACTTAGAGATAATTTGTTGTTTTTTTTTTAAATTTTTTTGAGACAGATTTCTATATATAACAGCATTGGTTGTCCTAGAACTCTTTCTGTAGACCACACCTGTCTCTGCCTCCTGAGTGCTGGGATTGAAGGTGTGCGCCTTAAAGAGATCTGTCATCTGTTATGTCTTCTTGTACTGGGAAGGACCAGAACAAACAACTTGCCCATGCCTCACAACTCCAAGTGTCAGAGAAAACACTTTCCCACTCCCTCTGGTCTCCAGAAAGCACCCCAAAGCCAGAAATAGATGTTCCTATCACTCCCTCTCTCCCAACCAAACAGCACTTAATTTTATTAACCACCCCAAGGTCCTCAGCTCCACTCCTTTCCCTCTCGCGTCTTAAGCTGACTTTATCACTTCTCATGTGGATACATCTTCTACATGGTACGCCTACTTAGATTTTTGTTCCAAATTCTACTTACTGTGCAAATTCAATCAAATTACACCAAAGGCACCAAAGGCTTTTACACACCTGGCAGTGGTGGCACACGCCTTTAATCAAGGTGCTTGGGAGGCAGAGACAGGCGGATCTCTGTGAGTTTGAGGCCAGCCTGGTCTACAGAGTGAGATCCTGGACAGTCAGAGCTACAAAGAGAAACCTGTCTCGAAAAACAAAAACAAAACAGGACAAGAAATCCAAACACATCAGCTCAACTTCCAGAGCCAATTTAGTACCTGGTTTCTGCAGTTTCTCTAGCCACGCCTCCTACTTCTATCTCCACAACCCCACAGTCCCAGCCCACTGAGAAAAATCAACATTCCACATTCTCTCCTCTTTGTGCTTTGTCCATACTACCTTCCACCTGCTACCTGACTTACCTGCATCAGCTTAGACAGTCTCTGAGCACACACACTCCCTGTGACTAAGCTATCTGCCCTCTCTGCCCTCCCTGAACTACAAGGGATTGTGGTGGCCATGTAATCCAAAGTCAAGTCAAGTGTGAGGGACTATGCTACTTCTCTAGTTTGAGAATAAAGTGCCTACTACAGCTTGTTGAATTAATCTCCAAACTGACAAAAAAAAAAAAAAAAAAAGTCCCATTTAATAATAGTGTTATAGTGTGGCTGGGAGTGGTGACACATCTTTAATCCCAGCACTCAGGAGGCAAAGGCAAGTGGATCTCCGCAAAATTCAGGCCAGCCAGGATTACATAGTGAGACCCTGTCTCCAAAACAAACAAAAACACAAATGTGTGTTTATAGACAGCATGTTTATAATACAAAATTTAACAGAAACCTCTCCATTCAGATTCCATACTCCAGCCACCCTTATCTTTCCTCAGAAACAAATCAATGCTATCAATGAATGCCTTACATATCCTTCTAGAGATAGTCCACATGTATGGGAATGCTTGCCCATGGATGCATGCAGTTTTTCTCTTTATTCACAGGGATGTGTGTGTGTGTGTGTGTGTGTGTGTGTGTCACACACACTATTAAGCATCTTTTTGCTATTTAATGATGACCTCAGATTCCTTTTCAGTTCATAAAAAGTATATGCACTTTTCTTTCTACAGCTGCATAGGAGTCCGATTGTTTGGCTGTGCTATACTTAATTTTATGGATTTGTTTTTTCCCGAGACAGGGTTTCTCTGTGTAACAGCCCTAGCTGTCTTGGAGCTCACCCTGTAGACCATGCTGGCCTCACACTCAGAGATTCTCTTGCCTCTGCCTCCTAAGTGCTGGGACTAAAGATGTACATCACCACTAACCGGTTGATTGTATTTTTAATTGTATGTATGTGTCTCTATGTGGGTATGCGCATGTAAGTGAAGGTGCCCAAGGAGACCTGAAGAAGGTATTGGGTTTTGGATTCCCTGGAGCTGATGTTATGAGTAGTTGGGAGTCACTAACAATCCTAGAACTGAACTCAGGTCCTCTGAAGGGTAGTTAGTATTTCCCAAGCCATTCTCCAGCCCCACTTGTTTATTTAGAGATGGGGGGATCTCATTGTGTAGTGCTGACTGAGGTTAAAGCACTGCCACACTCCTGTTGTGTGACATTTTGTTTGTCATGGCTGCTTCTCTGCCTTTTTGATCTTTCAGGCAAGCTTTATTTGTCAGAACACAAACAAAATATCACCCAACACGCTCCCACTTTACTTAACTTTAATCCTACTTGTGCGGTATAGATAAATGATGTATTTAAAAAACAAAACAACTCACAAGTATGTAACTAGCCTGTGAGCTTAATAAGGAAACGAGAATTACTATTTATTTTGCATGGTTTCATACAGTATCATCTAAACCTTTTTAACAGCAACCCCGACACACCTCCCATCTCTCTCTCTTCTACAAACGGAGATGAGTCTAACCTCACAGAAATTTCCAGGATGTCAACAATAGCTTGTAGTCATATTTATTGTATCCCATGAGAAGCACTGTCTCAAGCATTTTTTCTTGCTTTCTCCACTCAATTCCCTCAACTCTATTAAGGAGAGATCACGTTTTTCTGGCTCAAGATTATGTGTGTTCAAGTGATTAAGATAAATGAACCAGACAGCATGTAAATTAAGGGAAAAATAAAGTAACAATTCTACGCCCTAGAAATGGAGTCCGACAAGAGAGAGCTCCCCTGGAGTTCGGTACGACCAAAAAGGAGCGGAGGATTCCGAGCGTGCGCTGCTGGCCAGCCAAGGCTCAAGCCTCAGAGCCAAGGAGCCCAGAAAGGAGTCTCCTCCAGCCGCTCCAGAGGCCTGGACAGGGCGGCCAGACCGTCAGGACAGATAGGGCGTCTAACCAATCACCGAAAAGAAGGGATGGCCAAGGGACCAATGGGTGTTCCAGAATGCCTCTAGCGGAAGTCACGCCCCCAAACTGTCAAGCGGCGCACGGTGGCAGGGGCCCGAAAGCCAAGGGAGGGGGCATAGGGGGAGGGGAAGGAAAGTCCCCAGGGCCCGAGGCAGGGGAAGGCGACGGCGGGGACTACAGCGTCCGACAGCACGAGGGGTGCTGCTCGCCGCCGTGCGCCCCAGCCCTAAGTACCGAGACCCGAGCAGGTCCAGGAGGCTAGAGCTAAAGGCGGTCCCAGCGTCCGCGCCGGCGCCGCGGCGTGCAGGCCCATCCCTGCGGCACAGGCCTTACCTTGAGCCGAGAGCTGTCGGACACTGTTCACGAACTGCTCCAGAGCAGACGCCATGTTTCCCCGCTGGAGGCCCAAGCAGCAAAGGTGGCTCGCGCGGGAAAAGGCCGCCGCTCTAGGAGGAGGGGCCCCTCGACCCACCAAAGCCGTGAGGGAGGCACGTCACTTCCGCCGGCCAAGCACCGCGAGATCTCACCTGGCTGAGGCCCACCCCCCCTCCTGTCTCCATGGAAACAATTCCGCTAGTTGCCGGAAGTTAGTTTCCCTCCCTCGTCTCTTGGTGTCGAGCTCTTGTGAAATCTCATCTCGCATTCAATGGAAATAAGTAAGAAAGGAAGGAGTAATATTTAAGCACAAAACATCTGGGCCCAGTTTTGCTGAGAATGGCCGAACATTTTTTCACCAAGCTGCATACTTCTGACATAGCTCCATTGTCACTTCCGGAAAGTTGTTTTTTTTCTAGGAGAACTCAGGCTGGCGTCAGTTGGACTGGGTTTGGAACCGTTTTTAACCCCGTAGCAGCTGTGTGATTGAGTGGCTAGCTTGTCTCTTGTTTTTACCACTTGTAAAAGTCTCAAGTGTTTAAAAAAAAAAAAAAACCGGAGAGTGAAAGATAGCTCAGTAGATAATGGCGCTTGCTGCCAAGCCTGATGGATGCTGTCTAAGGGGTGCAAGAACGGCTCCTTTTCTCTGCCAATTAAGGAACTACAGGGTAGGAAAAAAGTGTTACTAATGAACCAGCCAGCCTCCATCCTTAGGCTTAAAAGCCATTTTATAGTAAAGACAAACAGGTTCATTCCTCTTTATGATTAAATCTCTGTTTTTCAAGGATTGGGCGATGCCCCACCTTAATTACAAATGGTTCTGTACTGCCTGTTCCAGGAAAGGACAACCATGCCTTTGTTTCAAAAAGTTGTTTATAACCATCTTGCAACCCTTCCTTTGTGTCAAATGGTTGTTATGACTACCTGTTGTTATGGCTGCCTTGTTAGACCACCTTGCAATCCGCCTAGCAATCTTGTCTTTCAAGATCTTGTTATGACTAACTTATGCTTACGTTCTGCTCCTGTAACCCTGCCAGTCTTGCCAGCCAAATCCCCCACTTGGAACTCTCTACTCCTGACCATATAAAAACCTTGCTTTCCTCACATCCAATGCTGACCTCTTGAACCCTACCTTAGGGGGAGGCAGCCAATGTCTATGAATAAAAAAGCTTGTTTTAATTAATTTGGCCATGATGATTTGGGTCAGCAGTCTTTTCTCCTCAAATCTTTGTTATTAACATTACCAGAAATCTTAGGGCATCCCAGCAGAGCCATCATATGGTGAATGGGAATCAGAGTGCCCCTTTGGATTTCTTGGTTAACAAAAGAGTTTACGAATAGACACTGAAATAACCCAGATGAGAAAATCATGAATCACCACACCTTCTTCAGCCAATTAATAAAATGAGTCCTCTAGCTGGCTCACGAAGGGCAGGCTCATGCCTGGGAGAGGCCTTGGTGCCAAGCAAAGCCAGGTAAGGTTTTTAAAGTCAAAAGCTGCAATTACATCACCTCTGGTGCAGGCCCAGAGTTCTTTGTTTTTTGTTTTTTACAGTGTGACCTTTGATCTGAGAGGATGGCAGGGTTGTAGCCATCTTAGAGAAGGGTCAGACTGGGGGCCACAGGCCCTGGGAAACCCACCAGAGGATGTGCTGCCCCTCCATCCTTAGGCCCTGGGAAACCCACCAGAGGATGTGCTGCCCCTCCATCCTTAGGCCCTGGGACACCCACCAGAGGATGTGCTGCCCCTCCATCCTTAGGCCCTGGGACACCCACCAGAGGATGTGCTGCCCCTCCATCCTTAGGCCCTGGGACACCCACCAGAGGATGTGCTGCCCCTCCATCCTTAGGCCCTGGGAAACCCACCAGAGGATGTGCTGCCCCTAGACCCAGACAATTAGGGACTGCACACCAGACATTTCCTGCCATAACCTAAAGGATATGATATATAACATAACCGGCATAATAAACAAAGTACCAATTACGTCGTATGGGATGTTTTCTGCTGTTATAGATTGTATACCATGGCTGTCAGACGGAATGAGTTTCCTGCAGATAAAAATGGGATGTCTGGCTATCAGAGGAAATGGGTCTGCTGGCAAAATGGATACAATAACATAGACTGCGCCCGGCAGTGGTGGCGCATACCTTTAATCCCAGAACTCGGGAGTCATAGCCAGGCGGATCTCTGTGAGTTCGAGGCCAGCCTGGGCTACCAAGTGAGTTCCAGGAAAGGCGCAAAGCTACACAGAGAAACTCTGTCTCGAAAAACCAAAACCAAACAAACAAAAAACATAGATTGAAGTAAGCACCAATCCTGAGCTTGTAACTATGTAAGAGTTGGAATTCCCCCAGACCCCCTCCCCTAACCATTATAGAAACCCTGCTTCATTGCTACTCAGGGTCTCTCCTGCTCAGCTGCTGCATCTGATAGACAGACCCGGGTTAACTTGAAAACAATAAAAAGACTCTGCTTTTGCATCGGATTTGGTCTCTTGGTGGTCTTTGGGGGACTCTGGGTACAACCGATCTTTAAAACATTACACAAGGCCCTTTCTCCAGCAGTGGTTCTCAACCTTCCTAATACTTCGACCCTTTAATACAATTCCTCGTGTGGTGACCCCAACCATAAAATTATTTTGTTGCTACTTCATAACTGTAATTTTGCTGTTATGAATCATAATGTAAATAATATTCGACCCAAAGGGGTCATGACCCACAGGTTAAGAATCACTGCTCCAGAGGACCCAAACTATTCTTATACATTGCAACCCTTTCTCAGCAGAGAATGAGGGCCTTTTTGGTGTTGTAAACCATTTTATCAAGAAGAGTGAGAAGCCATTTGTGTACAGACAAATGTGGCTCCCAAGTGGAGGAGGCGCCCGGTAGGATCGGAGCTACCTGACCTTTTCTCAGTCATTTCGCATAAGCAGAAGCTCAAGAAAAGAGAACAGAAAGGAATGGAAGTTTGAGAACAATTTTATTAGCATTTAAAAGTAAAACCCTAGGGCAGGCAAGCTGTAAGTCTCAGGGCTGCCTGGAAGGGAGGAGGAGAATGGAGAAGAGAAGCAGCGTAAGTCACTCAGCTCGAAGAGCTGGCATGGAGGTCAGCCGTGGGATGGCAGGGAGCCAAGCAGTGAGGAGCTTTGGAAAGGAGTAAGAAGGAGTCACAAAGCATATTTAGATTCCGGCTAGCATGAGTAAGAAGAAGAGGAGGAGGAAGAAGAGTTTCTCCTTTCTGAGCTGCCAACCTCAGGTGGCTTGGCTCCTAGAGGCTGCACTAGGGGCAGAAATTCTGCAAAAGAAAAGAGCATTGTCTCAAGATGACTCTGCCTTCTTAGAGATGGTCCCTTAGCCAGGTTGTTGCAAGACTCTCCTACAGAGGCAGGTCACTAAGGCTACCCGCCAGGAGGCAGCATTTATTTGTGCTAGCACTAGCTCAGCGGATTCACATCAAAGACCCAGCTCGGAGTATATAGCTTATATACTCATTAGTTTCCCTTTACATTTTAGCCCCTTTGTCACCCTTAGGTGACAACATACATTTTGGTTGAACGGTTTATGTTACAGAGTTATAACAGAAACTCACTCTCTCTCTCTCTCTCTCTCTCTCTCTCTCTCTCTCACACACACACACACACACACACACACACACACACGCATACACGCACACACGCACGCACAGAGGTATTGATTATGTCACATTATTCCTTTGTTCTTGGGAGGCCCTTACCACATTCCTCCCCTTTGGTGCTTGGAACTCCCTCTTTGAGTTTAAAGAGCATCATCTTGGTTTAAGGGTTTACATGAGTGGCCATCTTTTGACCATGGCCTCAATGAGGCTAGATACAGACTATTACTAGTAGAGACAGGCAGCATAGTGTATGTGAGGGACGTGTGGTAAAGAGACAGCTGAATGGCAGCTTCTTCATTAGGGGGAAGGCTTTTATTGTGAGTAAAAGAGAGAGAACGGCCAGAGGTACCTGGAAGAGTCCAGATCAGAAGAAACAGAAACAGGCTGGACACAGCCAGGGATAGGGAAGCAAAGAAGAGAGAATGGTAGGGGAGATCGCAAGAGAGGGAATAGTAGACTAGAGTGGGTTATATGGAGGATGAGTAGCTAGGAGAGCCCGTGAGCTGGAGCAGCCTAGGAGTGTGGGGTAGAGGTGGGGTGACAGGGGTCAGGATGCTAGCATGAGGCTTTGACATGTATAAAAAAATATGTGGGAATAGGGACTGAGGGAGCCTGGAGACCAGTGTGGGCTTCGATATGTAACCATAGTTACATGTCAATGGAGAGCCATATGTCCCTTCTTCCGGAGGCAAAGGAAATTACCCCTTTTTGGAGGATGGGGAACTCATTTCACAAGTTCCTAAGGAATTCTGGCTTTTATCTAACCACCAGAAATCCTTTTATAGTCCAGCTTGTGCTCATTTCTGGATACACATACTGCCTGAGACCTAACAGATCAATTCATCAAAGTCTCCAAAACTTAAAGTATAACACTTACAAAGGTTTGAATTCTCCTAAAGCTGAAAATCAATCCCCAAGCAATTCCCAGGGTTCCAGCCTTCCCAGGTCTGGACTGAGACACAGAGTGATTTTTCTTGTCCCTTCTTTGATTTCTTCTATGGCCCTTTCCTCATCAATCTATCTGTAAGCAGAAGTTATTCAGGTTGAACTTACCACAAACTTCTCCCTCTGAGGCAAGCAAGTAATCTAAGGCCAAGGGATTCTGATAAACAGCATTGAACATTTTGGGTTTCTGCTTAGCCAGGAACCAATTTCTGTCTTGTTAGGGTTTCTATTGCTGTAGCAAAGGTGGGAGAAAAGCTACTCTGTATCTCCTCATAAAATGAATGAAAAACCTCATGAAATGAGGCGCAGAGTGGGACTGTGACTCTTTTGAAATGCAATAGCGATCCAAGGTGGAAGTGTTACAGCTCTAAAAGGAAAGGTATCCCAGAAGTCTGGAGCCAAGAAATACCACAAAGTCACACCACACAACAAACCTCACACAAGAGACTCACTGGGAGACATACAAAAGGGTGACTGCCCCTGTTGGGGTAAGAAGCAGCAGGGAACTGTTGAGCAAGAGACAGGCTTCTATAGGGTTTCTTGGTGGAGGAGTTTTCCAGGGTAGGGATTGGTGAGATTTCGAGCCAAGCCCAGGAACTGGTGGTCCACTTCAAACCTGGAAGTGGGCTTGGACCTTCTACCCTATACAAGGTCTTGTTTACACCCAAGATAAAAACCATCTTATGGCCATTCTTCTACCTCAAGTCTTCTGGATGGAGGATCGTTGTGTGACAAAACTTTTCCTGGGGAGATGTTATACACACGTGTATTTAACCCTGATAAGGAGTCCACAACAGACCAAAGTATGGATACCACCGAAGTCCAACTTGGTGAGCCAATGCGTTTTATTGGGGTTACTTACAGGAGTATGGGGGAGGGGTGACTTACAGGAGCAGAAATGACCCAACAGCAGCTGCCTCACCAAAGCCCACCCCAGCATGGGTGACAGCTCACAAAGCTGGAACCTGCAGCACACTGCACAGCCTGAAGGCAACTCAACGGGCTGGAGAGTGTCCTTTCCAGCTAACTCAGCTGCTCTAAACATCTTCCAGGCACATGGTCTGGTCTCAGTCTTCTTTTCAGCTTGGCTTCTATGAGAGTCTCTGCAGTCTTTATAGCTGACTCTAGGAGGGAGGGGCCTAGCAAATCTGGTCCATTTCAGGGACTTCCTGGAACTATGTTGAGTTGTTTACCTTCCTGGTTAAGGAGCTTCCCTGCAGGATGAAATGTTTCAATCTTAGCGGAAACTGTTACACAACAAGGATAGTAAAATGAACAGCCCTTGTATCAGCCCTTGTAAAGGATAAGCGGAGAACCCTGTCTGTCCTTGTATCAGAGGCAGGGGTCCATAAAGGATAAGGGGAGAACCTTGTCTGTCCTTGTATCAGAGGCAGGGGTCCATAAAGGATAAGGGGAGAACCCTGCCTGTCCTTGTATCAGAGGCAGGGGTCCATAAAGGATAAGGGGAGAACTTTGTCCTTGTATCAGAGGCAGGAGTCCATAAAGGATAAGGAGAGAACTCTGTCTGTCCAGTAGGGCTAGACCTAATATTCAGCAAAGCAATTGGCAACAGTTGGTGCCAGTGTAGGTGGGTTCCCCCACACAGTTTCTGTTGGGCTGCCGCTTTGATCACCCCACCTTCCCAGAGCTCTGGGGACGGTATGTGACGTCCAGGTATCTTCAACTCCTTTGCCACCAATTGTGCGACCTCAGTCACAAACATCAGCCCATTATCAGATCTTTTGATGATTGGGATCCCAAATGTGGGAATGATTTTCTTCAGGAGACATTGAACCTTCTCTTTGGGAGTAGAGAAGGCCTCTACCCAGCTCGAAAAAGCACACAAAGAGTAACAGACACTTGCAGTCACAGACTGAGGGAAGCTCGGTGAAGCCCACAACTATATTTTCAAACATTTCCCCTCCAATACTCTGTACCCTAGAAGAGACCTTAGGTCCCCAATGCAGGTCATTTCAGACACATGTTTCACACTGTCTGCACACCTGGGCTACACTGGAGAGTCAAAGGATGTAGAAATGTTAGTCCAATGTGGCCTTAAGAGCTGTCCAGCTAAGAGACAGGGTCTCACTATGTAGCCCTGGCTGTCCTTGAACTCAGTATGTAGACCAGGCAGACCTCAAACTCACAGAGCTCCACTTGCCTCTGCCTCCCAAGTGCTGGGATTAAAGGCATGGGCCACCACTGAGTTGATTAGGCACCTTTTATTCTATAAAGCCTCGTGTATGTGGAGGGTGGGAAAGGCATCTCTAAGAGTCCATATCTATACTGACACACATCCTTGCTGCCAGCAGCAGGGCTCAGGTCAGTGAGATGAGTTCTGCTTTTTGTGCTGAGATTCCCTTTGGTGGAGATTTCACCTCAATAATGGAACTCAAGTTGACCATTTATCCTGAAAGATATCCTCCCTATCACAAAACTGCTACCATTGGTGAAACACTCAGCATCCAAGATCCTTCAGAGTTAAGTCCAATTGGTAAGGAAACACCTCATCCATGACTTTGACGCAGTCATGTCTTGCTGGTCTAGACCAGCAAACACTAGGGTCTTGGGGTTAGAGGCCCACACTACTTCTAGGTGAATATACAGGTTCCCACACATTTCCTGGTACCTGATCATCCATGCATTAGTTAGCCAGTATTGTCCCTTGCCCTCCATTAATGTCAGTATGGGGTGTGACACAAAGACTATTAGCTCTTTTCCCATAATCAATCTGTCAGTGTCTGACACTAAGATGGCAATGGCAGCCAGTGTCTAGAGCCAGGGTGGCCAGCCTTGGGCAATGGAGTTAAGTTGATTGGGAAGGTATGCCACTGGGTAATGCCATGACACCAACATTTGTGCCAGGATCCCCACCCTAATGCCAGCATGCTCATGCATGCACAAGAGTGTGGACATGTCTGAAGGTCCTAAGGCCAGGCACATCGGTGAGGGCTTTCTTGATCTCTTCAGAAGCCTTCTGTTGTCCTTATTCCCATGGCAGAGGTTCTTGCTCTTCTCCTTTGTGGCCTCATAAAGTCGTTTTGACAAGATGGAGAAATTAGATATTCATATTCTACATAAACCCGTGGCCCCAAGGAACTCTCCAACCTAGCATTAGGTGGATGAAACCAAGATAACCAGACAGCCTGTTCTCTCTCTCTCTCTCTCTCTCTCTCTCTCTCTCTCTCTCTCTCTCTCTCTCTCTCTGGGCTGAGTCAATGCTCCTCTTGGGATAGGTGAAAACCAAGGCAGTTGATTTCTTGACATATTTGGATCTTTTTTTCCTTTCAAACCATGTAGCCACCTCCCACAGGAGGGTCAAGAGCGGCTGTGTTCATTCCATATAACCCTCCTGCGCCAATGTGCCCAGCAGTAGTTCATCCACACACTGGAGCAGGGTTCAGCCATGCTGGTCTGCTGGGACGGCTTTTAAATCAGAGGCCACCTCAGTGCCGAAACTAGTTTGAGAATTTCTGAATCCTCGAGGCAGTCTAGTCCACATTAACTGGCCCTGGTCACTGTTTCCAGGATTCTACTACTGGAAGGCGAAGATTGGTTGGCTCTGGGGGGCCCTGTGGGGGGCCATACAGAAAAAGGCATCTAGACATGTGATGGATGCAGCTTCAGCAAGGATGAGACCCGGGAGAGGGCAGAGGTTACAGACAACTGGGTGTAGGGTAACAGTGGCCTTGTTTAACCGCTCACAGGTTCTAACCTGGCCCACAGCCATCTGCTCCTGTTTATAGCCGGGCAGGTTGTGTCCCAGGATGACTGGCAGGGTCAGAGGATTCATAATTAGAGCAAAATTCTTAAGACCAAAATTCTTAAGACCCAAACAAGCTTGGTGCTTCAGAAAAGAATATACTACCACCGTTTTAGCTACACTATAGTACCTGAGGAGAATCTTAATTTCCTATAGCATGTGTAACACTCTATTAGACTTGTCTGGTTTTTAAAAAGCAAAGCATTTGGTAATGTGCACAGAGTCACTGTCGGGCTTGAAAGGGCAGGCAGATAATCCTAGAGGAGGAGGCAGGGGTAGTGCCAGCTGCTGTCAATCTCCCCCAAACGCTAGCTCTTCTCTGAAACGTGTCCGGGAAACCAGACTTGGCACCTAGAGGCCACATATAAAAGGCCAATAAGAGTCCTGGTGACTGAGAGCAGGTTCCTGCCACAAGGAACTCTTAGCTCCCAAACAAGGCAGGGGAGGGTTTATAAAACCACAATTACATCCTATCAGAGGCAGGCAGGGAGTCACAAGTTTGAAAGGTTTCAGTTCAACCGATTAAAACAATGTTTCATGTTGTACAACAGACCCCTGGAAGCTACAGGTTGGCAGCATGAGAAGAGTCTGTACAGATGATGTGCTTAGCAGGGGGTTGGGGAGCAACTGGGTGCACTAAAGCTAGGACAAAATGGAGCTACTTTGGGCAGTTCAAAAAAGATGCTGAAGTGTTTGAATGTGACAGATGCATATCTTCCTTCAGACTTTCAGCTATCCCCTGGGTTACTCGTAATACCACCACAATGTAAATGCTGTCAATAATTGTCATGCTGGATGGTGTAAGGGAAAAGTATACCTATGTCCCTCAGAAATGAAAATTTTATTCATTTATTATCTATTTATTTGTTCATTTAATTTTGAGACTGTGTCTCACTGTATAGCTCCTGCTAGCCTGGAACTTGATTTGTGAACTAGGCTGGCCTTGAATTCACAGAGATCAGCCTGCCTAGGCCTCTACCTCCCAAGTGCTGGGATTAAAGGCAGAAGAAATTTTTAAAGAATATTTTTAAACCATGGTTGATTTCTCAAATGCAGAAACCTAGGGGTACCCAGAGCCAACCATAACTCAAAAATACAGAAAGAGACAAAGAAGTGAGCCCTATGACATCCTTGAGTCACTAGAACCAATCTTTTTGGTTTTTCATGACAGGGTTTCACTGTGTAGCCCCGACTGTCCTGGAACTCACTCTGAAGACCAGGTTGGCCTTGAACTCACAGAGATCGGCCTGACTCTGCCTCATGAGTGTTGGGATTAACGGCGTGCAGTAGCACCACCTGGATGCTTCTCTACCATTTCAAGGAAACACAGTCTCACAGCAGATTGCCTGGTCCTATGGCTAGTTTCCTCGTTTATAAACCTCATGTAACTTGCATAGGCCTTCTGTGACATGAGCTTTCTAGCTTTGTATTTATCTTTCTCATTTGGGAAAAATCCAGCCCTCACACTCTAGGGCAAAGTATTTTTTTTTATTTAAAAAAAATTTATTTATTTATTTTTACGTTTATGTGTATGGAAGTTTTGGCTGAATATATGCCTGTGCACCACGTGCATGCAGTGCTCAAAGAGGCCAGAAGAGGGCGTTGTATCCTCTGGGACTGGAGTTAGCGAGGATTGTGAGCTGCCATGTGGGTGCTGGGGCTCCAGACTAGGTAGGACAAAGTCTTAACATACAAAGATCTTTCCCTAAAGTATCTTCATGTTTACATGCTTTGAAATATTTTTTCTACTTACTAGTTCCTTTTTTAATATCATGAGACATAGTAACAATTAACACATTTATAGACATATTTGAAGACTCACTGTTGAATCCAATAATGTCAGGCTGGACACTGAACAACTGTCACCCTTATAACCTGTATAGATTTGAAGGCTTACTCTCGTCTATCTTTAAGCTGTATAAGGTCATGGTTGCGTACAATCCGCATTTATGATCAAAGAGGACCATGCACAACAGGCACTTATGCCTTTCCCTGTGCCTAACTTGAAATCCTCCCTGGCTATACTTCGGGATGACTAGCTGTTTTAAAAACCTGTGCCCACAATCTGTTTGTGCGGGCTCAGGATGGCCGAAACTTTTGTTTGTTGGGTTCACAGCCCAACGAAGTAAGTGCTCAATAAATATCCTAAGGACACAGCTTTGTCCCTCCGGCTACTGGGCTCCTCCATCCTCCAGTGCCACAGTTGGACGGAGTGCTCCAGTCTGCCGCTCGCAGACGCTGCAACCTGGGGCTGGATGTCCCCAGGGCGACCAGCAACTCGCGTTCGCGCTCACCTTCTCCCGGCGCTTATCCCTTTAAGGGCGGGCGGCGGGGCTGCGCACGGGCCTCGCTCTGGGCTGGAGCCTGCGCGTCCGTGTCCCCGGCGAAGGCGGCATCAGCCGAGGACCCAGGACGAGGAGCGGGGCGATGCTCAGGCTGCGCGGCTGCTGCGCGCGTCCCCGCGGCGCCCCGGTCCGGGCCGAGCGGAGCCGGGCGGGCAGCCGCGCCCTGCGGGTGCTGGTGGACATGGACGGCGTGCTGGCGGACTTCGAGGGCGGCTTCCTCCGGAAGTTCCGCGCGCGCTTCCCAGACCTGCCCTTCGTGGCGCTGGAAGACCGGCGCGGCTTCTGGGTGTCGGAGCAGTACGGACGCCTGCAGCCTGGGCTGAGCGTGAGCACCCGCAGGCCCCTCAGCCGGGCCCCGCGGGAGGGGAAACCGAGGCCACAGCTGGCCAACCCCAAGCCAGCCCGAGTCCCCCATGACCTCTGGCGGGTCCTTTTGTACAACGGGGCCTTTGGGAGGACAGTGGCCACAGCGCTGGGGTATCACCCGGGCTGTCACCCGGGCTTGCATCAGTCTCCTTACTCTCCCCCTAGAAATCTACCTCGATCCTCTCTCCCTCTTTCCCTCCATCCCTCTCCCCACCCCACCCCTACCACAGCCCCTCTCTACCCGCCTGCCTCCGCTCAGTCTTGGAGATTGAATGGAGTCTCCTGAAGGTTAGACAAGCTCTCTACCACTGACCTACATCTCCAATCCTCTTACTTTTTTCCCCTTGTCATTGGCTCTCACTAACTTCTGCGGGCTGCCCTTGGACTCACTCACTCTGTATGTAGCCTAGGCAGGCCTTGAAATTTTGGTCCTCCTGCTTCAGCCTCCCAGAAGCTGAGATCACAAGCCTGTAACACCAGGCTGGGCTTGGATTTTAAATTCTTGTTGTATTTGGTCTCAGGTAGTTTGTTACATGGGGGGGGGGGGGGGGAATAGATTAAGCGTTATGTCTCCTTACTCTTACACAGACATGGTTATTTCTTCCTCCCGATGAATTTGATAGGTGTCTTTGCCCTCTTGTTTTGCCCCAATCCATGGAAGCATAGCTAGAGAATATGACTTTCAGAGTGTCACAGGGGGAGTCAGAGTCTAGGTAGAGTGAACTTCCCTTTTGACCTGATGAGGCCTTTGCTGAGCCCTTGGGCAACCCCCAACCCCATGGCTAGACAGATACCCAGGCTTTTTGATAGAGAGAGTGTAATTTGGAACTTAAAACTATTTTATGAAAGGAACAGGAGCATTTGCCCAGCATTAACTTAGAGGATGAATTTTCTGGCATCTCTCAGTTGGCTGCCTGGAGGCCATGGCTAGAGGGCTTGATGGTGAGGAGAGTGATATTTACCCAGGTTTGTAACACCCTCCAGGGACTGATGTCAGTAAGGTAGTGGAGAAAAAGACACGCAGACAGAAAGCTGGGTTCAGCTGGACCGGGCTCTTTGCTGGAGAAACCATACCACCCCCCGAAAGCTCAGGGTATTTATTATAGAGTTGAACAGAGCGGTAGGTGCATACAGGTGAACCAGGAGGCAAGGTTTGTGGTGTGCCACTGGATCTGGGAGAGACAGGTTTAGCTAATCTAGGTAGGAGCAGTCTGCAGATGGCATATACCCAGAGGAGAAAGCTGGGGTGGACAATTTCTGCACACACTATCAAAATCTAGACTTGGACCAGAGGAAGGCTTTCTCATGCCTCTAATTCTCATCCCAGGGGAGAGGCTCTGCCTTTCCTCCATGGCTCTGCCTCTGTCGGCAACATACATTCACTCAGGACTTTCTCCAATCCCTGCACGGTCCACTGCTTTGTCTTGACTGTAGGAAGATGCTACTGTCTCCACTCTGCACACAAGGAAACCTGCTCCCACATCACAGGATAGTGAGGTGTGCAGGTGGGATTCAGACCCAGCAAGCTGTCTGCCTGCTGCATGTATTTCTCTTTCCCCTCTTTTTTTTTTTTTTTTTTTAAAAAAAAAAAAAAAAAGACAGGGTTTCTCTGTGAAATGGTCCTAGCTGTCCTGGAACTCACTCTTTATACCAGGCTGGCCTTGAACTCACAGATCTGATGCCTCTGCCAACCGAGTGCTGGGATTAAAGGCGTGCACCACCATCACCCAGCTCTCTTTCCCGAGTCTTAACATCCTGTTCCCTGTTCTGCTCTGTCTCTGTCTCTCTCTCTGTCTCTCTCTCTGTCTGTCTGTCTCTGTCTTTGTCTCTTTGGTTTTTTGAGGCAGAGTTTCTCTGTATAGTTTTGGTGCCTGTCCTGGATCTCGCTCTATAGACCATGCTGGCCTCGATCCGCCTGGCGCTGCCTCCCGAGTGCTGGGACTAAAGGCATGCGCCACCACCGCCCGGCTCCTGTTCTGCTTTCTCTTGATGTCAACAAGGTGCACAGACAGGGCTGGTAATACAGCTCAATGGTAGAGGATAGCCTAGCCAGTGTAAGACCCTAGGGTTCATTCCTAGCTCTGCAACTCTGCCCACAACTCTCAGACCCCTACACAATAAATACGGCACCCCCACAATAATCTGGTTTACTGAGGGACAGGTACTGCAAGGGGACATGGGGTATCGTTTCTGTTCATTCTCAGATGGTACTTCTGCAGGCAGCTTCCACAGAGCCCGGGTAGCTGACCTCTCCCAGAGCTGAGAACCATGGAAAGCTTTAAAGCAAACAATCCCTGTCACCTTTGTAGCTTCAGCATTGCATGAGGTTCACTTGTAGATGACTGGCCAGTGTTTGCATCTGGGGGACACAATTTCCTTATAGGAATGCATTCAATTTGTTTGTTTAGTTTTATGTGTGTGAGTGTTTCGTCTGCATGTGTACATGTGAACTCTGTACCGTCCTAGTGTACAAAGAGAAGAAGATATCCAAAGCCTTGGAACTGGAGTTACTTTCAGATGGTTGTGAGCCACCATGTCGGTGCTGGGATTGAATCCAGGTCCTCTGCAAGAGCAACAAGTGCTCTAAACTACTGAGCCATCTCTCCAGCCCTGGGAATATACTAAAGGGATAAAATGAAATCTACCCAGACTCTGCAAGCAGACTTGTTTCAAACCCCAGCACCATAAAGAAGAGGAGGAAGAGGAAGAGAAAAGAAGAAGAAAAAGAAGAAGAAGGAGGAGGAGATGTAGTAGTAGTAGTAAAAGACTTAGAGGTTTGGCTTAGTGATTGTGATTACATAGGATGCATGAGGCCCCGGGTTTCATCAGCAGCACCATAAAACAAAGAAAGAAGAGGTGCAGTGACTTAATAGCTCTTTGTGTAGATACTCCAGGCCCAAGGGGACTAACTCTTGTCTTCCAAGTGCAAGGCGAGAGAGCACAGGGAAGAAGGAGGCTACTAGGATGGGAAGGACCTATTGATTTCCACTCATTCATTTTCTAGGCCTCAACTCGCTGAAGGATACCCCCAGAACCTCCTGTGGCCTAGCTGTCTGAAGTATAAGTGGTCAAACCAAAGAGTCTAGGTATAATAGCTGTGGCCATGCTTACTTTGTATTCTTGCCCCTTGGTATTGGGGAAACTTGTTCCAGAAACCTCTAGGGTACCAAAAATCTACAGATGCTCAAGTCCTTCAAGTAAAATGGCATGACATTTGTGTATGGTGTGTGTACTCCTGTGTAGCTCAGCCCTGCTGTAGGTGGCATAATACAAAGTGTAAATGCCTTGGAGATGGTTTTGAATACTGAATGGTGAGGGAGTAACGACACAGAAAAAGGCCACTGAGGGTTCAGTGAAGACAGTAATTCCCCCTGGTAGTCTCTGTCTGTGGTTGTTTGAATCCATGGAGGTAGACTCCATGGCTCCTAAGAGTCATGGAGTACCTTTGTCTTTCTTCCTTTTGGTTTCCACAGCACTCTTGGAGGGAGATTGGGCAAAGGTGGAAAGAAAAATCTCATTTCAACTAACTTAGTATCCTTAATTGTTAGGACAGAGACCTGAGCCCAGAGAGGGAATTGCCTCTACCAGTGCTTCCCGGGGAGCTGAGAGGCTAACTATAGGCTTGGTGTTGGAACTCCGTGTCTGTTCTGTCTCACTAGGACTTTGGGAGAAAGGGATGGGTCTTGTCTTGGTGTTGTTGGTGAGAAGCTCCATGAGGGTGGTGGCCAACCCAGAGCTGGCCCACAGAAAGGGTCATACTGCCTCCATATATGAGTTCAAGTCCTGATGACGTTACCCCTAAGTGGCCTTGAAGAAAATCATGTTTTTCTTAAATTGTTAACCAACCATCTTTGGTCCTTGTAGGTTGCAAGGATTGAACTTGAGAATGTGTCTTAGTAACAGTGTGTTTGTTCAACCTGGGTAGTTGACAAGGAGATTGGCGCTCTCTTAACCAGGCAGTGGGATTTCCTGTACTGCACACATGTACAACACTGAGACGCTCCCTTCTCGGAGGCTGAGATATCTTACTTCCACCTTGCCTGGCCCTAGGAGAGATCTGGCCAGCACTCTGGGAACATGAGTTCTGACCTACTCACACAGGGTAGAAAGGGGATCCTTACTCAGCCACTGTTTTGCTGTATGGCATCAGTTTTACTATAGCTAAAAAGAGAGTTTGTATTTCTTTTTGAGACAGGGTTTTATTTTGTTGCCCAGCCTGGCCTCCCAAGTAATGGGACTAGCATGGGCCACCATGCCTAGCACTGGTGTCTGGATTTTGGCTTTCAAATTTTCTAAGCAACAAAACTCCTTTTTTGGGGGGAGGCAGAGGCAGGTGGATCTCTGTGAGTTCAAGGCCAGCCTGACCTCCTTAGAGAGTCCCAGGACAGTCAGAGCTACACATAGAGCTCCTGTCTCAATAAAATAAGATAACGTATTGGTACCTCAGCACATAAACCAGGTGAGGGCACAGCTGTTCTGATTGGTGTGATGAGGAACCTGGGACTCTCCCAGCTGTCCTTTTCCCGGCTTACCATATTCCTATCCTTGTAGACCCTGTACACCACAGTGCACTTCAGGATCCCGGAGTTCCTTCAGCCTCCAACTCTGGTGACTCTTGTTGTGGCCATGAATGCATTCCCTCAGCCCCCACTGTGTGCTGGCTGTTGTAGCTTAGAGCACTTTGTGAAGACTGTCCTCAACCTGAGAACACCAGGTGGCTGTCCCAGAGCTGACACCTTAGTTTGTCTCTGCTGTGTCCTAAGAGAGGTCACATCCTTCCTGAGAGAGGGGCCCAAGCACATGCTAACTCCTTGTGATTCCTCCTAGGGCACAGGTCTAGGGTGAGTGTAGGGTGCCTTGAACCCCCTTCCCACCAAGCAGCAGCTCTGCCCAGCTGTGTACGTTTCCAAGAGGAGGGTGGTGGGTCAGTGGGGACCTGGAGGTGACTTGCTTTTTGGCTTCTCAGGAGAAAGCCGTCAGTATCTGGGAGTCCAAGGATTTCTTCTTCGAACTTGAACCTCTGCCGGGAGCTGTGGAAGCTGTGAAGCAGATGGCCAATCTGCAGAAGTGAGTATGCCTTCCTGCCTGCCTTGGGACTCCACAGGCCAGCTCCACGCCTTTATCCTGCTGTCTTGCCCTTCTCTCCTCAGCCCCACAGAGGCCCATTACATTCTCATTGCTGACCCCGGCAAAAGACCTTCCAGGCACATGCTGTGGGCACCAGCCTGACTGTGACACCCAGCATGGGCTTTGCCCACCAGGGAAGTCCAGCTTGCCGTTGTGAAGCAGTCATGTGGGGCAGATGAGCCTAGTCTGCCAAGTCCTGAAAAGAGGGTGAGCAGTAGGCCTCACTTGGAAAAGGGGGGTTCAAAAAGGACAGAGGTGTCATTTTGTTCTGGTGAACCTAGAGCTTGTGTGTGGTGAGGCCCTCACCTCACTTTCTACGGTCCTCTGAAGCCGATTGGAACTTCCCTGAGATCTTCTACAAGCACAGCCTTATTGACATGCACGCCACACCTTGTAGCTTACCCATTTCGAGTGTACAGTTCAGTGACTTTAGAGCACTTAAAAGGTATGGAGCCATCACTAATGTCAATTTCAGAATTATTTTCATCATCCCCTAATGTCAAGCCCATTAGCACACTGCTCATTCCTGCCCTTCCATGATTCCTAAGAGCCACTGATCCACTTTCTGCCTCCAGGGCTTTGCCTGTTAGAGACAGTTCATATAAGTGCTACCATCTAGTGTGCGGTCTGGCTTCTTAATGATTTTAAGGTTTATCCACCTTGTGGTAGCTCCCGATATTCACTGTTCTACTCTTGTGAGTGTGTGTGACTGGGGATGGAATTCAGGGCATTTTGTATGACAGGCAAGGGCTGTAACCATTCAGCTACACCCCCAATCAAGTACTTATGCTTTGACGACTGAATAGTATCCATTGTATAGAGAGACTGCATTTTGTGTACCCATTCATTAGTTGGTGGACATTTGGACGGTTTTCGTCTTTCGACTTTGTGAGTAGTACTGCTGTGAAATTTGTGTTAGCATTTGTTTGAACGCTTGCTGTTACTTCTTTGGGGCATATACCTTGAAGTAAAACTGTGAGGTCATAGGGTAATTCTATATTTAATGTTTTAAAGAACCATCGAGCCTTTTGCCATAAATTTCAGGAAGACTGCAGTTTCGTGATGTGTTTGTCAACACTTGTTATTGTCTCTTTTTTTTTTTAGCTATCCTGGCGGTGGCTGTGACTATGGTCTCTCATTGTGGTTTTTCTTTTTTGTGTGTTTTCTTTGAAATTTTAACTCAGATAGGTTCTTACTATGTAGCTCCGGCTGGCCTAGAGCTTGTTATGTAGACCAGACTGGCCTTGAACTTTCCAGTGCCCTCTTCCAGCATGGTCCCCGAGGTACAGGAGTATTGTTGTAGATGTCGATCTCCACTGGGATGGGACTCCATAACTTTTGATCAGCTGTGGTTTTCTGTGGTGATCTCTGCCTGTGCCTCCTCCCTACATAAAGGTTTAGTTGGGATGAAGGAGAACGGCATGGAGGAGTCAGAATTAGCTGGGCTGTCTGTATTGAGGCTGAAGAGTTGAGTGCAGGTAAAGCTTGGGACTGAGAGTTGAACAAAGTCATTCTAAGCTCTGTCGGTAGGCAGCATGTGGCGGAGCAGGGCGGGGTGGCGAGAAGGCTGTGTGGCCCGGGCCTCAGCAGTCAGGCTTTGGAAGGAGCAGTGAAGACGAGGGAAGGCAGCTTGCTTGCCTTCCTTCCCTCTGAGGTGTGGGGGTGAGGAAAAGCCTGTCTGCAGTCAGCCCTTCATGTGAGGCAGCTCCAGAGAGGCTGGGCCCGATACTGTCGCTCTGCCGACTCTGTTGTCTCCCTGCACCCGATGTTTTCCTGAACACTGAGCAGGTACAAGCAAAACCCCCAGAGGCCACCAGACAGGTCTCCATACAACTCCCCAGGGACTAATTTTCCAAAGAGAGTTGGAGAAATGCCACTCCTGCAGCTCAGCTTGATGGGCCAGCCCGTACAGGCGCCAGAGTAGAACACAATGTTAGGACTGTTTGGGACAGGGTGGTGTTGGTGGTTGGGGATCCATCCTGTGGCTGTGGGGAGGAGCAAGCACCTGGGAAGCCCTTCTTGGTCAGGATCAGCAGCCCAGAGGTGTGACAGTGCATTCATCATGCAAAGCCCATGTTCCTCTTGAGGCCCCAGAGCTGGAGAGCTTGTCTCGGTGGAGCCTGGCTCCCTTCCTGTGCAGCCTGCAGCCAGACGATGGAGGATAGTTTCCTTTCAATCAGCTGGGGATGCAGCTCTCTTTCAACTGTCTGTAGACTCTACAGTATATTTACCCTTTATTTTCTCCCTCCTCCATTGCTGGTGCTGGAGAAGGAACCCACGGCCTTGCGACACGTCTTTTCTACCACTGCGCCCCCAGCCCCCGCATCCTTTCAGTACTGTGCTTCTTACCAAATGCTTCTCTCTCTCCCTGCTTTCTTACTTAACTGGAGTTCACAATTAACCCAGCTAACCTTCTGATCCTGGTCCTGCAGAAATTGCCCACCTCAGAGTTTGTTGCCTGTGGCCAGAGCATATCATATGTTGCTTCCCAGGACCTTTGAATAGGGCAGAAATTGCAAGTTGTAGCCTCTTGTGTGGGAAGGTGCAGAACAGTGGGTTTTCCCGTAATGGGTACAGGCTTAGACCCTGGCTACAGTGGTGTGGACGTAGGTGCAGGGCTCACTGCGCTTTCTCTTCCGACAGCACTGATGTCTTCATCTGCACAAGCCCCATCAAGATGATCAAGTACTGTCCCTATGAGAAGGTAAGGAGTACGTCCCAGGCCGGGGCTGCTGTGTGACACAAGGTCCCATCCTGGTGCGCCCTCCCTCTCTGCACTAGCCTCAGGCTCTGTCTCATGGTCTGGATGGACTTGTTACAACGTGGGCTTGGTGGGAAGGGAACCTGCCACATTTATCAGCTGCGCCTGGTCCAGGAAAGTCTGGTAAAGCAGGTGACAGGGATCAGGGAGGGGTCAGACGCTCAGGGACATCTGTGCGTGAGCAGAGTCTTTTCATTCATTTTCACACTCTCTCTTGTGGTGCTGGGACTGGAACTAGGAGCATCATGCATGCCAGGCAAGTGCTCCTGCCACTCAACTTTGTTCTCAGGCTTACGTGAAAAGTCTGACCAAGAGCTGGTCATGGTGGGCCAACCTGTAACACCAACACTCAATAGGCCGAGAAAGGGGGATTGAAAATTCCAGCCAGCCTGTGCTACATAGTGAATTTGAGGCCAGTTTGGGCTATAGTGAAATCTGTCATGGCCCCCTTCCTAAAACAAAAATCAAGAACTAACATAAGCTAAGCAATCCAAGTTTTTTCTGTGAGCTCCTTTGTCTAATGAAGAAGTAAAACGGTCCAAGCGGGGTGCTTTCTGTACATTAGAAGTTGCGGTTGTTTTCTGCACTGGGCAGGAGGATTGGGCCACCACACCTTGTGGGTTTCTCACACGCTCCTGTGAGCTCAAGAGGCTGGGTTCTCAGTCACCTTCACCCCCTCAGGCTTCACATCCTCATGCTGAGTGCTTTTGAGTATCTCTACCTTCCTCTATTCCCACACAAGCCTTCCTCACCTGGAGTTGTTTGTATGCCTTGCTGGGTCAGTCTGTGTTTATTTCAGCCCGAGGGAGTGGGTGTTCAAGCCACAGCTTGCGGGTGGAGTGAGGAGTGAAGGCTGGGTCTCCTCTTTGTATCAGAAGACCGATCCGCAAAGGAGGTTCTGGACAGGTGGGGACTGGTTAGAAAGAGACATTTCAGCAACGCTGACCTTTTGAGTCAGAAACTCCGGGAGTGGCAGCGTGGTCTCAGCCAACTTGCTAGATGGTTCTGCTGGACCCCTAAACTTGAGCTGTGAGGGTCAAGTGATTGGATGACTGGCCAGTACAAGTGCCCTGGGTGGCTGTCAAGTTCCTTTATAGAAACCAGCGTGGTACTATGTACATATCTCCCCCTGTACTTGAGTACTTAAGCCACCCCCGGTGACTACAGTACCGGATACAGTATGCATGCCTTTGCTGTGGCCTTCTTCTCGTCCTCCATGGCTAATGATATGGGTCTTGTTTCCTGTATTCTCTTTCTGAAACATGCCTGGCATCTGTCTGCTTCTCTTATTGCTACGATTTTAAATTTCTTTGTAGAACTAATAAAACTTTATAAGGTGGATCATGTCAGCCCCGTGTCGATTACTTTCCTGTAAAAATAAGCCTGAAGGTCCTGCCTGGCTCTTTCCATCCACAGAGTTCCCACCCTGTGTTTTATGCTGTCCTTGACTTGTATTATGGCTCAGATGTGAAAAGCCCTCTGTAGACTCATGTGACTGCTTAGCCCCTAGTTTGTGGTGCTGGTGAGGGAGGTTGTGGAACCTTGAAGAGATGGGGTCTGGCTGGTAAATGTGGGTTGCTGGGGGCAGGTTTATGGGCTGGAAACCCGCTTCCAACCTGGGATTCTCAAATCTCTGTTTCCTGGTCCACCCAGATGTGGGCCAGCTTCCCCCATGCCTTCCCTGCCGTAATAGATGGTGTGTCCTCAAACCATGAGCCAGAACCAATCCTTTCTTCCTTAAGTTTGTTCATCCAGGGTCCTGATTGCACTGGCCAGCACAGTAACTAATGCAGTTGGTAATGTCCCACATTTGCTGACCACCACAGCTAACGTTAATTCAGTCTCTGCTGTGTCATAGCAGAGACATTGCAGTCTCGGCCCTGGTTTCCTGTCCACCGCTCAGATTGGCTCTGTTTCTTTGTTTCTGGGTTATTTTCTGTCTCCTACCAGACTGAAGTCTGCAAAGGTGGTAAGTGCCCTTCCTTCTTTCCCAGCACAGAGCTAGGCACCTGGAGAACACTTGAACAGATCCATTGTTCAACAGAGAACTATCAAAGACATTTAAAAATTATTTTTTGAATTGCATACGTGAGTACTGTATTTACATAATTTCTACCCGTCCTCCCTCTCCAGCACCTCCCCTGCTCTCCCTCCCTCTCAACTTCATAAGCTCTTCTTTAATTAGCCTCCCTCCCTCCCTCCATCCTCCTTTCCTCCTTCCTCTTGAGCCCATTTAGTGTTGCGTGTACATACATATACTTAGAGATAGCCTCTTGGGATAGGATAACCTAGCAGGGAGCTCATCCCTGCAGAAAATGGACTCTCCCACTCAGCAGCCATTGATTCCCTGTAGCTCTTCATCTAGGGATGGGGCCTTGTGAAATTCCTCCCATTCACATTAATGTGTCAACTGGTATTCTCCTGTGTAGGTCTGGTTTAGGTAATAGTATTGTTGAGGTTTCATGGGTAAAGCTTCCTTGTCCTGTTTTAAAGACACCATTTTGAAGCAGGCATCCTGGTCTGGTTCTTACGACCTTTTCCGCCCCCTTCTCTTGTTTTTCCTGAGCCTTAGGCATAGGGGTTGTGTTGTAGATGTGTCAGTAGGGGTGTGCACCCCATTGTTCTCTGCATTTTGACCAGTGTGGCTCTCTGTAATAGTCCCCATCTGCTGCAGAGAAGCTTCTCTCTGCAGAACTGAGAGCCACAGTTATGGGTCTACAGATAAAAACTTAGAATGCAGTAAGAAGTTATAGGGTTTAGGGAAATGGAAGGAAGAGAGTCTCCTCTAGGGTCTGGCCTCTCCAGCCATGATGGGTAGTTGGCGAGATTCAAAGTCATGAGTTCCTGTCATGAACGCCCTCCTACTGAGTAAGCCTTAAGTCTGCCTGCCATGGCTCTGCAGCTACCCCTGCTTAAACTTCACCTCACGCTTTCCCCTCCTCTGCCTTCATATCACACGCTGTTGATCATCTTTTAAGCAAACCGCCCTCTATTTGTTGTGAGATGAAGTGCTCCAGTCTTTGCCTGGTTTTTCACTGGGTTGCTGTGTGTCCGCTTGTGAGAATCCTTTCTGTTTTAGAGACCAGTCCTTCATCAGGTGATGGATTCTGCAGATATTTTCCCAGTCTGTGGCTTTTCATCTCCTTAGGTTTTTAAGAACTGTTGTTGCTTTTTAAAACTTTTTTTTTTTTTGGTTTTTTCAAGACAGGGTTTCTCTGTGTAGTTTTGGTGCCTGTTCTGGATCTCGCTCTGTAGACCAGGCTGGCCTCAAACTCACAGAGATCCACGTGACTCTGCCTCCCGAGTGCTGGGATTAAAGGCGTGCACCACCACTGCCCGGCTTTAAAACATTTATGTGTTTTTTTTTATTTTAATTTCTGTGTGTCCACAGGGCCTCCTACAGTGCATATAAGTTGGTCAGATAAGAGCCTGTGAGAGTCAGTTCTCTCCGTGTCCCATGTGGGTCCTGAAGGTCAAACTCAGGTTGTAAGCCTTGACTGTAGTGCCTTTTCTACCATCAGCCTATTGTTGCTTTGTTTTTGGAGGCGGAATTTCCCTGAATAGCCCTGCTGGCCTGGAACTTGCGATTCTCATACTGCAGCCTTCCAAGATTACAGGTGTGAACTGCAATGCCTGGTTTAGCAGAGTCTTTTTTTTTAATTAAAAAAATCTAATATAACATATAGTCACATATATTTGGTCACATTCTTTCCCATCCCCCAAGGGTCCCCAGATCCCCCCTCCATACCCATCCCATTTCATATTCTTTTTCTCTCTTAAAAAAAATACAAAACCAAAACAAAGTACAAGCAGAAAAGAAAGAAAATAAGATAGAACAAAACACGGATTCGGTTGGCCAACTATTCCTGAGCATGCAGCCTACCTGGGATGTGGTTAATTCTTTGACTAAAGAAAATAGATTTAACCCCCCTCCCAGTAGCTCTCAATTGCAAATAACTTCTTGGTTAGGGGTTGGACTTTATGTCCACTTCCACTTCTCCATGCTGGGATTTTGTCTAGAAGAAACTTGTACAGGTCTTGTGAGTGAGTTTAGTTAAGGGTTCTACTGCTATGACCAAAAGCAACTTGGAGAGGAAAGGGTTTATTTGGCTTACATATCCTGAATCCTGATCCACTGAGGGAAGTCAACACAGGGACTCAAGCCCGGTAGGAACCTGGAGGCAGGAGCTGATGCAGAGGCCGTGAAGGAGTGCTGACAGGCTTGCTCCTCGGGACTTGCTCATCCTGCTTTCTTATAGAACTCATTTACCAGGGGTTGTACCACGTACAGTGGCCTGGGCCCTTCCCCATCAATCACTAGTCAAGAAAATGCTCTAAAGGCTTGCCTACAGCCTGGTCCTATGAAGGTATTTTCTCAACTGAGGTTCCTTCCTCTCAGATGACTGTAGCTTTTGTCAAATTAATATAAAACGAGCCAGTACAAGGATGCTGTCACGGTCTCTGTGAGTTCATCTGCATTAGCCCCGTCAGATCTGGGAAACACTGTTTCTTTGAAGTTGCCCACCACCTCTGGATCTTAAAATCTTTCATCTTCCTCTTCAACATAGATCCTTGAGTGTCAAAGGGAGGAGTTGGATAAAGACATCCCATCACAAAGCATGCAGGATCCACAGCTGGGTAGGACTTCTGACCTTGATTCTTCCCATCATTCTTAGTAGCAGCTTCTGGCACTGCAGGAACTAGCTCTCAGGGAGGGGACATGTCAGACCCAGTCCTAGCTTTATTTCTGCAAGTCAGCAGCCAAAACATGAAACCTCTTCAGCAACAGGCTCTTACCATTCAGTTCTGGAATACAACCAACAACTGTGGTGATGGCCTTTATTGTTTTAGGGGCTTCTAGGACCTCTGTGGCCAATAACTCCTAGAGAGATTGCTCATTCTTAACACTGGGTTCCTTATTAACCACCTTATGGCTTTTGGTGCATCTATTTTCACCCTTTGTGTCTCTTTAACACTGACAGGCACGGGGCATTGCAAACTTTCCCCTATCTGTTTGGTGGGTATCGCTTGTGCCTTATCCAACCATAAAGCTCCCACGAATTCCACAGCAACACCTGTTCGCTCCCTTTGTGAACTAATGTCCCATGCTGGCTTCTTCAGGTACACTCACATGTTTCTTAAATGAGTCTCCAAATCTCCACAACCCTAGGGTTAGCCTTGTGCTGTCCATATGTAACAAAACCTTTCTACACAGGCTGGGCAGAGCAGCCATCTAAAGTCTCATAATGAATAGTGAGTGGGACTGTGGAATAAGCCTGGCGAAGCCCTTGGAAGTCCGTTGTCATCTGTTTTGAGCTGTGTCAGGCGATGACAGGAGTTCACTACTCAGGAGATACTGAAGTCCGCCATCAGCAAGATCCAACAGTGCGGGAAGATTTTACCCGTTAGTATCAGTTGTTCCCTCCACAGATCCAGAGGTGGATCGGAGGCACTAGCCTAGCTCTCCCCAACTCTCAGTGGCTCTCTCTGAGCCATTTCACTTCCACACCCTGGAGCTTGTCCATGGGACCTGCCTGTTTTTCCCTACCTTTGATGAACTTGGTAAGCGTGGCTCAGCCCTGCCCAGAGTCAAGGGGCAATGAGACCCACCCCTCTGCTCACCCCGGTTCCCTGAGTCAGGGAAGCTCTGGGTTGGCACTATGGCTGGAGCTGCAGCTGTGGTCTTCATCCATCATACCTGGCTACTGGGGAAGGCCTTGGCTTAGCAAGCTGTCTATACTTTTAGCACCTTTTTCGGTGTGTGTGGGGGGGGACAGGGTCTCACTTTGCGGCCCTGGCTGGAACTCACTATGTAGACCATTGAACCCATAGAGGTCCACACACTTTGACACTTGTCCTGATTGATTTTTTTATCAACTTGACACAAGCCAGAATTATCTGAGAAGAGGAACCTTTGTGGAATATTATTTTAATATGTGTTACATTTGTTTTTGCTGTGGAACATTTGTTTAATGATGCAAAGATGTGTTGCATTCTTTTATGTTGCATTTGTTTATCCCTGTGAAGCTGCATTACATTGCCTGTCTGAAACACCTGATTGGTCTAATAAAGAGCTGAATGGCCAATAGCCAGGCAGGAGAAATGACAGGCAGGGCAGGCAGGCAGAAAGAATAAATAGAAGGAGAAAATTGAAAAGAGAAGATCGAGGAGCAAGAAAAGGAGAAGAGGAGGAGGAGATCAGGGGCCATCCATCCAGCTACATAGCTAGGAGTAAGAAGTAAAGAAAGGTATATAAAATGGACAAAGATAATGCCCCGCCTGCAGGGCTTCAACGGGTTCTCGACCACCCTAAGGACGGAATGTAGAGACAGGAGATACAAGGAAATACACCAAGTCTAGATTCTGATCAAGGTGCAACTTTATTTTTCTCCAAGAGGGTTTATAAAGTTTCTGCAGGGTGGGGGGAGCAAGAAGCTGTCATCTGCATAAGGTGTTTGTATAGGATGTTTACAGGGTGAAAGGGTCAAGGGCTCTGCCTCAATGTCCTGTTGCTAGGCAACCTGACTGTAAGATGATCTAGTTCCCTGTCTTATGGGGGGGGGTCTGTATTTTTCCACTAACTAGAGATTCTATCCTTGTCCCTGACAATATAAAAGCCCAGAGACAAAAGATAGATGGGATAATTTAAGAAAAGCTGTCTAGAAATAAGCCAAGCTAAGGCCAGGCATTTATAAGTAATAAGACTCGATGTATTTATTTGGGAGCTGGGTGGCAGGCTCCCAAAGAGCAAAGAGTAAAAAAAAAACAACTACATTTTAAAATAATACTCCATAACAAACCTCAGTTGAGAAAATGCCTCCATCAGATTGCCTATCTGTGGTACATTTTCTTGATGTGGGTAGGCCAAGCTCACTGGGACAGTCACCCCAAGCCTCAACCTTCCAAGGAACTGGCATTTCAGACCTTCATCATATGCCTAACTTAGTTAAAATTTTTTATTGTGTTAAATACATATAACATAGAAGTTCCTCTCTTAGCCATTCCACATGTATATTCAGCATATTTCATTGTTATCTTTTGCAAATGTAATTTTTATCTAATTATAATATCCAGATGAATAGAAATATAAGTGATTTTGTTTATTGTATTATCTAGTTTTTGGTGAATGGTGGTGGTGGTACTTTGAGACAGAGTTTCTCTGTGTAGCCCTGGCTGTCCTAGAACTCACTCTGTAGACCAGGCTGGCCTTGAATTCACAGAGGTCGACCTACCTGTGCCTCCCAAGTTCTGGGATTAAAGGCATGCACTACCACCGCTGGGCTGTATCATCTATTTTTAATAGTTCTAATTGTGTTTTTTTTTTTTAGATTATTTGGGGCTATTAGAGTTCAGTTATAATTATATGTACTAGGTATTAGTAGATGTTTGTGTTAGCCAGGTTCCCATTACTATAAAAACACCTGAGATAAATCAATTTATAAAAAGATTTATAAACCTTTGTTCAGAGGTTTGATTGGTTGGCTCCCTTGCTTTGGGCCTGTGGTGAGGCAGCCTATGGTCATGGCAGAAGCCAGTAGAGAGCAAAACCACTTCTTTCATGGCTAGATAGCAAAAGAGAGGAAGAGAACAGGGCCAGAGTTCCACAGTCTCCTTTGAGGACATGCCTTTAGTGATCCAAAGAGCTCCCATAAGGTCCAGCCTCCCCAGGGTTCTAGCACTTTTAACAATGCCACCCTGGGAAACAGTCCCTTACCACATGGGCCTCTGCAGGACATGGTAGCAGTATCCTACATCAATTTAATCATGCTGACTGTATCCTGAGGGTGCAGATCTTAGGAGGTCCCACAGCTCAGGCATTATCAGAACCATGGAGTGGGAAGGACACCCGGGTCCTCTGATTTGTGATAAGACCCAGAGCTATAGCTCCCTTGTACCCACTGTGTGCCAGGTGCAGCACAGGGGTTCCACACACATCTTCCCACCCGTGAGACAGAAGATGCTGACTTGTATTAGTCAGGGTTCTCTAGAGGAACAGAACCGATAGAATGAATATATATTTATGCGATTTATTAGAGTGGCTTACAGGCTGTGGTCCAGCTAGTCCAACAGTGACTGTCTACCAATGGAAAGTCCAAGAGTCCAGTAGTTGTTCAGTTCACGAGGCTGGATGTCTCAGCTGGTCTTCAGTGTTTGCAGGAATCCGAAGAATTAGGCTCTAATACCAGTGAAGGAATGGACTTGCCAGCAAGATCAAGAGCAAGCAGGCAAAGAGAGAGAGCTTCCTTCTTCCATGTCCTTTATATAGGCTGCCAGTGCAGATGTGGCCCAGATTAAAGGTGGCTCTTCTACCTCAAAAGATCTAGATTAAAGGTGGGTCTTTCCACTTTAAATGATTTAATTAAGAAAAATCACTCACAGGTGTACCCAGCTGCTGGGTTTTAGTTAATTCCAGAAGACTAGTCATCACAGTACTCTAGTTACCACACCTGGATCAGGCAGCTTTCCAGGGATGAGCAAGGCTCAGAGGCAGAGCAGTGGGTGTCCATTTAGAAGTAGTAGCTTAGTCGCTCAGGCAGGAACCTGAGCGCCCCTCCAGATACAGGGCAGGAGAGTACAGTGGTAGGAACCATCACTGGCCCTCTTTGAATTTCAGTTTCTTTATCTGTACAGAATCTGTGGACCACAGTACTGTTTCCTTTGTGCAGTTGCTCCTCTGTGGTTGGTAGACAGGCCACGTAGACAGGCCATGCCAGAGACAAGAGCCCCAGAGACTGGGTGCATGGGACCAGATACTTGTGTGAGTGATGCTGCACCCAAGCATGTGATTATCACTCACAGAGGTGATGGCTACAATGAATTGGAAATTCACAAAGAGAAGTAAAACTTCTTGGCTCTGTGAATGGTTTGTGAACCACAGTGTTCAGGGACCAGACCCTGTCCTGCCTCAGAACCCCTGTGCCACTAAGCCTGGGCTGCCTAGTTGTGAACCCCTCAAGCCCAGGGGTTCTCCGTCTGCACCCAGGTTGTCATGAGGTAAGAAGGTAATGGACATCAAGTACACTTACAGTAGCAGCCCTGGTTTCTGTCTTCCATTCTCCCTCTGTGTCACCTACATGTCAACACTAGGGTCACTTATGTCTTTCCCGTGGCCTGACCCCTGGAGGTTGTCCAAACCCCACTCAGGTAAGCACTCCAGGGACTCAGCCCATCCACCACCCATCTGCCCGAGGCAGCATTTTGACCGGGCTAAGCTGCTTTGTGAGCCCAACGGAAGCCTGTTTCCCTGCAGAGGTGTCTTTCTGGGAAGATGGCCAGTAGGGCCTGCAGGGCTTCACTGAGGCCTTGGCCGTGAAGCCTTTCCAGTTAGAGTGACCTCAGGCAGTCTGTCCAGAAAGGACTGTTTCTTCTTCATTGGTCACGTGGACACTTGGACAGGTGTCCAAAGAACTACTGTCCCTATCCTAAAGGATGTCAGAGGTGGTTGCAAGGATACAGATAACGTGGCCACAGTCGTGGCCATCACCTGGAAGGATGAGGAGTGTGAAGGTGAAGGAAGTAGAGGGGGACAGTTTTAGGAACTTGCAATGTCAGGGGAGAAGTGTGCCTGGACAGTGTGAGAGTGTCATGTCTGTGTGTGTGTCGTACATGCACGTGTGTGGTTAAAGGCCTGAAGAGATGGAACTGTCTGAAAATTAAGGTTACCATTGTGAGGCCTGAGGCACATGTGGGGTGGGGTAGGGCAGGGCCTTGCAGCCTCCCTATAGGCTCTGCTCTGTTCTCCAAGTCCTTCCTGTACTGGAGGTCACGTGGGGCCACATGGAGTTTGCTCATGTGTCTGCCCAAGTTACATGGACCACAGCCGGGACAAAAAGGACCTGCCTGAGGTTTGCTGCAGGTGATTGCACAGCCTTTCCCCTGGAAGGTCATTCCCTATGAGCCAGTGGACACTTACAGCCATCTTCTTCTAGCTCCTGGCTGCTGTTAGTTCTCCAGGTGGGGCCAGAGGAATCCGGGCAAAGGCTCCTGTTCCCTTCTGCTGGAAGCTTCCCTGACTAACGTCCATACCTGTCTTGGTCTGTGAGCAGATCAGGGAGGATGTAGAAGGGTAGCCAGATGGCTAGATGCAGCTACCCACTGGGCAGTGTGGCATGCCCGTGAACCTCAGGCCCAGGGCCACTCATCTCTCTCCTGGTTCTCCCAACAGAACCGTAGCCAGTGGCTAGTCAGGCCATATCTGCTGCCAGCCTCACTAGGGTGGTGAAGGAGGGAAGGCCGTTTTCCCAGTTCCCAAAGTGTGGTAGGAAAGGGAGAGGCAGTCCAGAGCCCCACAGTGGCGAAGGGAAGTGTGGCCTGCCCGAGTGCACAACGTCCTGTCAGTGGTAGCTGTCCCCGTGGTCTGATGGTGGAGCTTTCTGCCTGTCAGTCTGGCAGACACCTGCACTCTTTCTGTGTGCCCGGGACACCAGCTCTGCAGCACCCCTTTGCACTGAGGTGACTGTCAAGTTCTTGTAGCTCTCCTCTCCCCCAGACTACTGCTCTCCGCCCCCCAGCATCATATCACACACGCTTTGACTGCAACAGCTGTCCATGCTTTAAATTCCCAGCAGAGACACTGGGCGGATCCGCTGGTTATCTCTGTGAGTCAGCCACCTTAGGAAGTCACTAAGCCCCCAGGACACAGTGGCAGCCAGTGTGACTAACCTTTGATGGAGTGCTGAGAGCATTCTCTGTAGCTCTGGGGATGTCAGGTCTGGGTCTGAGTTGTGACCCTTCTGTAATCTAGCTGAAGAGTGTGCAGGTACACAGCTCCCAAGTGACAAGTTCTTGGCCACACAGCTCCCAAGTGACAAGTTCTTGGCCACACAGCTGCCTGAGTGGGCCCTTTATTTATTAGGCTCCCTCCCTCCTGAGTGCTAGGGTTCTAGGCTGAGCCATTCCCAGATCTGTCTGATGTCATCATCTTCTCTGTTACCTCCAGTACGCTTGGGTGGAGAAGCACTTTGGCCCTGAATTTCTGGAGCAAATTGTGTTGACCAGAGACAAGACTGTGGTCTCTGCCGACCTTCTCATAGATGACCGGCCGGACATCACAGGCAAGTAGCCCAGGGCAGGGATGTGGGTGGCAGGGGGAGTGTGGGTGGCCATGGTTGCATTCTCCCTTCTCCCACATACCTCCTCCTGGGGTCTCCTCAGCTTCCTTCCCACCTTTACCAGGTGTTTACCAGCACCTAGCCAGGGACTTCCTCCTGTTGGGAAGTCCTGCCTGCACCCTAGGGACAGGGGGCTACTGGAAACCAGAATGTCTGTGCCTTACCCAGACTGAGTTTGACCTGTTGGCTTTCCTGAGTGAGGACCCAGCTTTGACTTTCAATCCTTTATGTTTAGTGACAATGGTAGTGCAGGGTAAGTCTACTATACAACAGGAAGTCGCAGTCTAGTGTCTATAGCTGACAGGGGCTTGGGCATTGCATTTGTCCCTTTTTTCGGTTCCAGCTAATGACCCCTTCCCAGAAAACAAGCAAACCGATTACTTGGCTCACTTAACTAAGAAGGTAGGGTGGACAAAGGGCTTCAGGCATGGCGGGATTTGGGAGTTCCGTTAGTCAGTCCACACTGTTTCCCGTCTCCTGGATGTGTTCTGCCTGGTTTTGCCACATTGTGGGCAAGATGTTTCTGCCCCGGTAGTTCTTAAGAGTGACAAGTAACAGTTTGTTCTGTTTTGGTCACATTGGCAGGGAAACAGTTTCTTTCCTAAAGCTTGCTGAGTGCCAGGGAAACATGCCTATCTGCCCCAGTCTCTCCAGAGGTCGGTGTGGATGGAGACAACCTCTCTTAAACCACAGGTCTCCTGGAGGCTTCCAGGGGGCTTCAGCCACAGGAACTGTGGTCGCAACCCCAAGGAGCCTATCAAGTTGCGGCACGGTGTGAAGGAGACTGGTACCGGTAACCACAGGGCATGCAGGCCTGGGCTTCCCACTTGAGCTAGCACAGGATGAGCACAGAGGTGGTTGGCCAGGCCTAGCAGTGGGGATGACAGAGCCCCTTCAGGCCTCACCGTGTGGACCGCTTCCTGGGTATTGCACGGAGCACCCTGTGTACAGTGCCTTGCTTTACCCTCATGCCCTCTGTAGGGCAGGCTACTAGAGCATCACTTTGCAGACAGAGAAACTGAGTCAGATGAGGCACGACACCTGCTTATGGGGCTACACCGGGGCCCCAGTCTTTGGACTGAGGCGCTGCTCTCCTCCCCAGGGGCCGAGCCACACCCCAGCTGGGAGCACATCCTCTTCACCTCCTGCCACAATCATCACCTGCAGCTGAAGCCCCCTCGCCGGAGGCTGCACTCGTGGGCGGACGACTGGAAGGCCATCTTGGACAGCAAGCGTCCCCACTGAGGGCTGTGCTGTGACTCTCTCGTGGTCCAGTGTGGGGCTCAAAACTCATGACTGGACAGCAGACAGCCTGCTGAGGGCTGTACTGCAGTTCCCTGGCACTTCCTGGAGGACCCCAGTGGACTCTTTGGTTAAGACAACTTCTTGATACACTCCTCTTCTCCTAGCCCAGGCCTTAGCCTGATCTTGGGCAGCTCTGGGAGAAAGGCATTTGTTCCCGGGCAGCTTGGCCTGGCCTCAGGCAGTGGCCCACACCACTCCCTATCACTGCTTCCAGTAGGGATGTTCTCTAAGGCACTGGGGTGCCCTGTTCCAGGATCTGCAGCCTTTGCAAAGGTAAGGAGTGCCAGAGAGAGATGACAGGCTCCCCTGACAGGCATGTGCCCTTCCACCTCTAACACGGTACCTCGTCCAGTTGGCCCACTTAGTCTGTTCTCTCCTCCCGGCTTTCAGTGGCCACCAGGCTCTTCTGGAGGCCAACAGTGACCCTGCCTATGGTTAGTGCTGTGGTTTCTTTCTCTGGTGTCCCTAGATCCCATTCACGGCCCAGAAAGGAGTCGGCAGGCTTGAACATTTGTTGACCGTATGAGAAATAAATGCTATTCACATGTAGCCTGTGCCGTGGCCTTCTCTAGCACCTGCCCCAGGGTCATCTATTGTGCCATCTGCCTGTGATGTAAGCATCTGGCAGCCCCACACATTGATGAACAGGACAGAGGTGGGCATAGTGCTCCTTTGTGTGCCTCACATGGTACCACACGGGGGCAAAGGCAAGACGGCCTGGATGGTGGCGTAGCTGGCAGCCTGGTGGCTTCTTTTGGTGCCATTCATCCGAGGGAGGCACTGCTTCCCTCAGGCACCTCCCCCAGTGCCTTACCCCTCTTCTCCTAACCCTGCAGTCAGGCACAGGGCCCAGGAACTGCTGTCACAGCCTCAGCGGTTGTTCCCTTTGAGCTGAGTCCCTGGGAGGCGACACTTGAGCCAGCCACCTCCCAACTGTCCTCTTGTGAATTTTAGAAACAGTGCCCAGGGCAGTTGAGCATTCTCAAAACCCTGATTTGAGATGGGCATGGTGACACACGCCTGTTTTCTTAGCACTTAGGTTGAAGCAGGAGTATTGCTGTGAGTTCAAGACCAGCCTGGGCTACATAGTCTAGGCCAGTCAGGGTTACACAGCAAAACCCTATCTAAAAACATTAAAAATCAGCACCTCAGTTTGTTTCTGGGCCTTCATATTATGCCTTTCAGGATCTAAGGCACGTGATCTTGACTGTCTAGGGACTGGGCTAAGGTGGAGAAAAGAACAGGGAGAGAAACCTGGTTTCAGAGCTGGCCAGGAATTCCATTTCCCATCTTTTGGTCTTAAGAGTTCAGCTCTGTCACCAGGCTAGGTAGGGAGTCTGAGGCATCCACCACCCAGTCTGGAGAAGGATACCCCAGGAATCCACTGCCTGTCCTGGGCCCCTCTTGACTTGGCCATGTGTAGCTTTCCATAGTACTACCCCATTGTTACCCTTGGGCTGGTTGGGGACTCTGCCAGTGTCTTACTAGAAACACATGGCAGTGATGTCACTTGATCCTGGAACTCTGTGGCACAAGCAGGGCAGTGTCTGGTAACGTCTTGACCAGGGGGCCTGGAAAAAAGCCAGTCCCTGGAGTGTGGCTTTGTGCCTGCTCCAGAGACCCTTTGTTATCCTGACAGAAGACCTCATTCCCCAGCAAGACCATCTATGCAGGTCCAGGAAACAGTGTGACAAGTGAGATGCATGAATTATTTCCTTGTGACTCCTTGTGGTGGCTGGCTGCGGCTCCCTCCTGTCTGTCAGCCATAGGGCCTGCTTTCCCGTGATCCTCATGCTGCCCAGTGCCAAATCTCCACTTAGAGTGACCTGGCCAGTCTAGAGCCTTGCAGCCTCCAGCCATGGCAATGAGGGAACTAACTCTCTTGTGCTTGTGACCCTCTGTGATAGGTTGGAGATCATCTGTCATGTACCTACTAGGTGCCTGGGCTTTTGCCAAACCAGAGGTCACAGCAACAAATGAGAGCCACTCAGCCCTGCCTTGAAAATGTTGTGATTATCGTTCCGGGAACAGAAAACAGTGCAGCTCATTGCTACACAGAGTCTGCCCTGCCGATGACAGATAACCCCGCTGTCTTACTGAGGGTTACTACTGCTATGATGAAACACCATGACCAAAAGCAAGTTGGGAAGGAAAAGGCTTATTTGGTTTATACTTCCACATCTTCATCCATCGCTGAAGGAAATCAGAACAGGGCAGGATCCTTGAGGCAGGAACTAATGCAGAGGCCATGGAGGGTGCTGCTTACTGGCTTGCCCCTCATGGCTTTCTCAGCCTGCTTTCTTATAGAACCCAGGACCACCAGCCCAGGGATGGCACCATCCACAATGGGCTGGGCCTTCTGCCATCAACCACTAATTAAGAAAATGCCATACAGCTGGACCTTATGGAGACATTTTCTCAGTTGAGCTTCTCTCCCTTCATATAACTCTATCTTCTGTCAAACTGATGTCAAACTAGATACCACAGTTGATCCCTTGTCAACTTGACACACACATCACTGCTAATCCACAACCTTTCCTTTCTTCTTCATCCCCAAAATTACACATTAATATGGACATCACAGTATAAAATATTCTCAAACTTAAAAACCCCACTGCCTTACAATTTCAAACATTAAAAAAAAAATCAAAGTCTCAGCTGGGTGGTGGTGGTGGTGCCCACCTTTAATCCCAGCGCTCAGGAGGCAGAGGCTGGTGAATCTCTGTGAGTTCAAGGTCCACCTAGGCTACAAAGTGAGTTCCAGGAAAGGCTCAAAGCTACACAGAGAAACCCTGTCTCGAAAAACCAAAATGAAAAAAAAAATTTAAAGTTTCTTTTAAAATCCAAAGTCTTAACTGTGGACTCCTATAAAATGAAAAATAAGTTAAATATATATATATATATTTACTTCAAGAGGGAAGAATCAGGGCACAGTCACAATCTGAACAAAGCAAAACCAAATTCCAACCATCCAATGGCTAGGATCCACTCACCATCTTCTGGACTCCTCCAAAAGGCTTGGTCACCTCTCCAGCCCTGCCCTCTGCAGCACACACAGCTTGTCTTCTAGGCTCTGGCTGGCTCCTCTCCACAGCTGCTGCTGTTCTTGGTGGTCCTCCCATGGTACCAGCACCTCCAAAATGCTGGGGTCTTCTGCTTCGACTGGGCCACATTTTCATCAATAGCCTCTCCTGGGCTTTCTTTGTGGTGCCAAGCCTCAACTTTCTCCATGACCCCTTCAATCCTGAGGCTTCCACTGACATTCCAGCTGCACCTTCACCAATGGCCTCTCCTGGCCTCTCACGGTGCCAAGCTTCAGCTGCTCTCCATGACCCCTTCACACCTTCAAAACCAGTAGCATTTGGGAGACTCTTACACATGACCAAATTTGGCTGCCAGCACGAGGTACAACCCTGGCCACCTCTGGAGCACAGCTTCTGTGTGCTGACTCTGAGGAAACACTTCCCAGAGGATTCCACCTCAGTGACACTGGACTGTTCTTAATCACTGCTAACTTATCTCCAGGCGACCAGCATCCATCGTCCCAGCAAAGGGGAGGTTTCACTTTAGTGGTTCTGGTCTCTTGTTAATCAGAGCTGATTCTTCAGCCCCTGCTGACCAGACACCACAGATTCTTCACACAAAAGGCTATCTCTTCTGGATGCTCAGCCACATGGGTGCCCTAGGAAGGGAATGGAATTGTATTAGTCAGGATTTTCTAGAGAAACAGAACTGATAGAGTGTGTGTGTGTGTGTGTGTGTGTGTGTGTGTGTGTGTGTGTGTGTATGTGTGTGTATACACACATATTGTGTATTACAAGAGGGTTTATCAGAGTAGCTTACAGATTGTGGTCCATCTTGTCCAACAATGACTATCTCCCTATGGAAATCCAAGAACCTGATATTGTTGTGGTGTATTCACCAGAGAAGACTGCTCAGACTTGGGTTTAAGTCAGTTGAAAGTCTTTATTGGCCGGAGACTACACTGGGTGTTCAGAATCCTAGTGTAGCTCTGAGCCTTTCTCAGGGTGAGCTTTTAAGCACAAAAACCAGGTTCTGGGTTGACATACTTCAGCTAGCAAGAACAGTTAGCCATAAGCGGAACTACAGGAGCTAAAGAAGCAAGGTTAGTATGTTTAGAGACTTTTCCAGAACTATGTGGACTTTGATGGATCAGGGCTTTGTTTTAGTTTTGGCACGTGGTGCTATCTACATGCTGAGTTTTACAGTCTAAATGGTAGTTCCACCATGGAGTCAGTTGTGCTAAGGTCTGGGGGGGGGCCCTACTAAGGTCTGGAGCCCTGTTAAAATAGTTGTTCAGTCCACAAGGCTGAATATCTCAGCTAGTCTTTAGCCTATGGTTGGAATCCCAAAGAAGTAGCTTCTACTACCAGTGAAGGAATGCCACAGCAGCAGGATAGATGCCCTTGCGGTGAGCGTGAGGGCAAGCAGGCAAAGAACAAGTATCCTTTCCCATGTCCTTTTACACAGGCAGTCACCAGAAGGTGTGACCCAGGTGTGGCTCTTCACACCTCAAATGATCCAATCAAGAAGGATCTCTCAGAGGTGTGTTCAGCTGCTTAGGATTTAATTGACTCCAGATGTAGTAAGTCGACAACCAAGATTAGCCATCACAAATCCACCCCTCATCATATTTCCTTACCCCATGCTTAATTTCCAAATGAAAATAATAACGAGGTCATGTTACATTAACATAATATAACTCCTACATACAACCACAAATGCATTATATATTTAGAATAGGTGGCAATGTCCCCTGAGGAACATTCTGTTAGTGTCTTATAGATTAAGTATAACTACTGCTGTTATCTCAGTTGATGTTATATGATAAAGAAATTGAGGAAAGTATATGTGAATATATATATGCACACACAAACTAGGAGAGAAATGCTCATGTCACTTATAATCTTCATTTCTGCAACTGATCACATGGCCTTAGCTGGTACTTATAACTGTCTTCTTCTTCTATCCATTCTGTGTTTCCTCCACCCTTAGCAAGCACCTCTTTTCCTGAAAGAGTGGCCCATATCTTCATTCCTGAAGGATCTGGACCCTTCATCATCCCGCTGCATTTGGGCTTTTGTAATTTCCCATTGACTTCAATCACATGACACAGTAGCACCAAGAGATGCCCTAAAGTGGCTGTTCTCAACCTGTGGGTCATGTCCCCTTTTTACAAGGGTCGCCTAAGGCCAAAGGACAACACGGATACTTACATTATGATTCATAACAGTAGCAAAATTACAGTTACAAAGCAGCAATGAAAATAATGTTCTGGTGGAGGTCACCACGACATGAGAACTGTATTAAAGGGTCACAGCATTAGGGAGTTGAGAACCAGTGCCCTAAAGGATCTCCTGCACTCAGACATAATCTTTCTTTCCTCCATTGTGGGGAAGTAATCCAGTTTCCCCATGGTAATCTGGATCAATCACCCCTCCTAAAACTCCTACTCGTTTCTTAGCCTGTTGGCTTGAGGGCATCAGACGCTCAAGGTGGCCAGGGGGACGTCTGAGCTTCCAGTTCAAGAACATGTTTGTTGTGTCTCCTGGTGGGAGAGCTCCCCCTTGTGGAACCAAAACGTCTAGGCCTGCAGAACTAAGGCCACAGGAACAGGGAAGCAAAATTTTCCTCAGTTGGTCACTAGGGGTGATCGTGGAACCATTCCATTTTCCACCCCTTGATTCCTGGACCCGTGGATCCTGGCCATGGGAGAAACAGTGCTGTATATGGACACTGATTCAAAGCATATACCGCCTTCTGGAGAACTCTGCCCAGGCCACCTGATTGGCTCTGTAACTGTGTCTTCAAAAGGCCATTCATTCCATCATTCTGTCAGGCTACCTGCTTCAGAATGGTGAGGAGCATAGGAAAACCAGGCAGTGGATTCCATGGCCATGGGCTCACTGACTGTTGCGCTTCCTTGGCTGTGAAGTGAGTTCCTTGGTCAATACTGTGTGGACTACCATGGCAGTGTAAGGCATTTCCATCAGTCCATAGATGGTAGTTTGGCAGAAGCTTTATGTACAAGAAAGGCAAATCCATAAGCAGAATAAGTACTCTAATAAGGACAAAGCCTTGCCTTTCCACAAAGGAAGTGGTCCAGTGTAGTCAACCTGCCCCCAGGTCACTGGCTGGTCTCTGCAGAAAATGGTACCATATCGGGGCTCACTGTTGGTCTCTGCTGGTGTGGTACCTGCATAACGTGCAGAACCATCAGTAAACCAGGCCCTAGTCTTCGCTTCCTGGGTCAACCAATCATAGAGCCCACCCCATGAGGCTCTAGGTGCATGCTTGGGAGGTGGCATTTTAATGGGAATAGAAGCCATAGGCATTTGGGCAACCTCTTCATGTAACTTGCTTGTCCCCTCAGGACCTTCCGGGGCCCAGTCACATATATACCACTTCCATTTGGTAATGGATTGCCGCTGTGCACATCCTACTTTATGACTTGGTGGGTCAGATACCACCCAGCTCATGATGGGCACCTCAGGTCATATGGTAACCTGGCGGCTGGCTCACTGTCAAATGTTCAGTTTCTACTGAGGCCCAACAGCAGGCCAAGAGCTATCTCCCGAAGGGAGGACTGCTGTCTATAGATGATGGTAGAACCTTTCTCCAGAATCCCCAGGGTCTGCTCTGATTTACCCAAAGGGACCTGCCCCCCACAGCATCTCTATCTGCCACGGACACCTCAAATACCATGAGGTCTGCTGGGTCAAATAGTCCACGTGGTATGGTGGCCTGCATAGCGATCTGTACCTGTTGAAGAGCCTTCTCCTGGTCAAGGCCTCACCCAGAGCTAGCAGCTTCCTGAGTCACTTAGTGTGTGGGCCTGAGTAACACCCAAAGTGAGGAATGTGCTGTCTCTAGAATCCCAAGTAGGCTCACTAAGGACTGTGCTGCTTTCTTGGTGATGGTCCAGGTGCAAAAACGTCCCCTTCATCTTAGGAGGAACATCTCTGCCTGCCCCACACCACTGGACTCCTAAGAATTTCACTGAGGCAGAAGGGCCTTGAATTTTGGTTGGATTTATTTCCCATCCTGTGATGTATGTGTTACAAGCTGCCTCCTGTTCACCTGGTACAGCCAGTACCCACTCTCCCTTCCCTGACCCCCCAACTTTGTGACTTCATTTTAAAATGACTCTTTAAAAAAAATTAAGATAGGGATTTTCTGTGTAACAGCCCTGACTGTCCTGGAACTCCCTCTGTAGACTAGACTGGCCTTGAACTCAGAGATCTGCCTACCTCTGCCTCCCAAGTGCTGGGATTAAAGGTGTGCACCACCACCACCACCAGGCTAAAAGGACTCTTAAGGATAAAAATGCATGGAAACCATATGTAAACTGGTTAGAAATCCTTGATTAGATTTGCCAAGGCTGGCATGAATGTACAGACAGGGATCCACAAGCCAGCAACAAGCAGCCCTGCTCACAGCTTAAAGAATGGCCCCTCAGAGGAGCTGTCGTCTTCGATGCAAAATTCAAGAATCTTTCAACTAGTTCTGGTGCTGGCCAGGCAGACTGCAGTGGTTCTCAACCTGTGGGTCACGACCCACACAGCATCTCGGCTATGACTTGTGTTTACGTTACGTATATTCATTACAGCAAAATTATAGTAATGAAGTAGCAATGAAACAATTTAATGTTGTGGGTCGCCACAACAAGAGGAACCGTATTAAAGGGTCGCGACATTAGGAAGGTTGAGAACCAAGGGGAACAAAGCTGATGGAGGAACTACAGTTCATCGAGATGGCCACTTGATGGCACCAGAGGCCTGGCTCTGGGACCTTGGAGCCCTTTCTGCCTCCCTTGGAACCTGTCCTGTCGCTGAACCAGACCTGCCCACTCTTGGAAATCTCATCCTGTTATTCCCAACCACTGTTTCTGACGTATGCACCCTCTGGGCAGGGCATGAGGACCTGCGCCACTGTTGTCCGGGCAGTGGGATAATGACTCACATCTGCTCTTACCGCACTGAGAAGAGCCAGGCACCATGGCTGCCAGCCTCCAGACCAAAAGGAAGGTGCCTCCATGGGTGTCTGCTATGATGATGCGATGAGGCAGGTGCCTCGAAGCACGCCATACAAACCCACGGTGGTCCTCAGCATGCTTCAAGCAGCAAAGGTGAAACATTTCACAAGTTCCTTATGCCTAGCCTCCCAGGCTCACCGTGGAAAGTTTCTGGAACATCTGGAGGCTGATGGGATTCACGGTGAACTAGTGAGTAGAGCCTGTTGCCACCTTCTGGGAGTCAGTTCCGCCCCCTCACATTTGTGCACACCCTCCTCACCCCCGTGGCATTTGAGTCTCTGAACTCCGACTAAGCAAAGTGTAAGGTTCTTTCCTACACAGGTTCCACCTCTAGCCTGGAGCCTCTGCTGTCCTTTCCCAGTGGCCCAGGCCTGTCCCACCCTCAGACCCTGCCAGTGGTCTTCCTCCAGAGTCCCAACCTTCTGAGAACTTCGGGTACCAACTACACACGGACTCCAGGGGAGGAGGTGCTATCTAATGGAAGGGAAAGAGTCTAGGGAGGAGGTCGGAAGGCCCCAGAGTTTGAGGAGCATGTGCTATGTGCTATGATGTCATTAGTTTTCCCAAGTGACTGTGAGGCAAGGATAAGATGGTCTGGGTTTAATTTCATGGAAACTGATGCAGAGACAGCGGAACCCAGGTTCAGCAGAGTGATGCTCAGTATCCCAAGGTTGTAGGCATGAGGAAGCCCAGAGCGCTGACAAATAGGGATCGAAGGGCAGAACACGGAGCCAGGATGCTGGCTGTCTGTCCTACGGTTGGAGACAACGGGGAGCAATATGACTCTATGGTGTGAGCTGTACGCATACTCAAGCCTGGGTAAATTATGGTCCGTGTGAGTGTGTGTGTGTGTGTGTGTGTGTGTGTGTGTGTGTGTACGAATACACATGCGTCTTGGTTTGTACATACATCTTAGTTCCTCCTGGAGGCGCTGCTGTAATGGATTCTTGGAGTAAGATGTGGTCATCTAGGAACCACTGAGTTCATCCTGTGGGAGAAAGGGTTGGACATCCAGAGACAGAAGAACCAAAACACAAACAGAGCAACAGTGGTGAGTGCCAAGGAAGTGAAGTAACAGAGGCAGAGAACCTGCAAGCAGCAGTCCCAGGGAAGAGGAAGCAGCCTGTGGTCAGGGAAAGTGAAGGTGACCAGGGGGAGCAAGAGGTGAGAGCCAAGGCCAAGGCAGAAGCCACAGATACTGAGGAAGGAGAACAAAATGGACAGTTTGCTAGAGAAGACAAACCATGGGGGGTAGGGGTGAGGGCTCCCCTTCCTGGACTCCCTCCCCTTCTCTCTCATTGGTCCCAGTTGGGATATCCGCTCTTGGGTGGGCTCCTTCCCTCTGCGCCCCCATGGGCTTTTCTTCCGGCAGTTTGTAGTCATTTGTAACCCATTTAAGGTCCTGGAGTGGGAACCGGTCCCCCCCCCCAGGAGCAAGAGTCAGCCTGTCTTACAGGGTCTTTCCTGTCCCTGCTTTCCTGGTCGCTTTAAATTCCCCAGGCCCTCCTTTGTCTCCTGCTGGGCGTGATACCTCAAGAACTTCTCAACAAGAATTGCGGCAGGAACAAACCACATCGAAACCAAACAAGGGACTTAAACAACGGGGGCTTTTATTCTGGGAGAAGCCTGCAGAGGCGGGATCCCCGGGAGCCTCAGAGCCTGACATCCATTTACAGGGCGAAAGGAGGGTGAGGAAGGATGGCGGTGATTTCTTTTTTTGGCTTGCACTAGGCCATTGCTAGGGGCAACCAGTGAGGTAAGAATGGCAGATGATCAATAAACAAACATCTCAGGGGAGAAGGTGAATATGACCCAAATACATTGTCTGAAATCTCAAAGATTATAAAATACTATTTTAAAATAGATTTGCCTCTCTCTCTCTCTCTCTCTCTCTCTCTCTCTCTCTCTCTCTCTCTCTCTGTTTTTTGAGACAGGGTTTCTCTGTGTAGCTCTGGCTGCCCTGTCTAGACCAGGCTGACCTCAAACTCAAAGATCCTCTTGCCTCTGCCTCCAGAGTGCTAGGATTAAAGGCGTCAGTGTCTCGTCGCCCCACAGATTTGCATCTCTTCTGGTCATTGTCCCCTCTGCAGGGGTGGGAGCAGGAATCAGGCAAGCAAGTCACTTTAGTTTTGGAATATTAATTATGGTGGTTAGAGGAAACTAATTGTCACTATTTGAACAAAATAAGGGGAGGTTTTTAAAAAAATGATTTGGTTGGTCTTGGCTAACAACCACCATGGTTGATAGGCAGCTAGCTCCAAAGCAAGAGAAGCAGACCCAAGTAATAGGTTTTCTGCACCCCACTAAGTTTCTCCACCAGCGCAGTAAGCCAGAACAAGCCAAATTGAAAAAGCATAACAACAGGTTTTTTTGAGCAAAGTAACTCCCAGGTGAGTTCTCCAGTCCCAAAGATGGAGGCTGGAAGAAGCCTCACCCCCGCCCTCTACCCCAAACTAAAGCAGGGAGACTTTATAGGTTGTAGGTGGGGTGTGATGACTTGTGTACCACAAGCTGGGGTTCTGCCCACTTATGGTCAGAAGCTGAGCACTTAGGCGGGGATTTGGGCTGCTGGCCACAACAGAGGAAGAAGCTGTAGTAGTCACCAAGAATGCAGAAGTGGTCTTTTTGGCGCCTTTTCTTTGTTCGGAGACTCTGTGAGCAGGGTTTGGAGAGAGAGACAGGAATGGGGCTTTCTGAATTGTTCAGGGGTGAGCTGGAGGTTCCAACCGAACACCCGGGACTGGGAGTAAGAATTCAGAACAGGTGTAACAAATGCCCTTTGAGAGATGCACAAAACAGTGTCCTCAACAGATTAAGCAGGGACTGGGACCATTAAAACTTGATGGCTAAAAGACCTCAGTAAATGGGCTGAGCAGCAGCACAATTCTGATGAGACAGAATGAGTCAGAGGCCTGAGCTGAAGACTTCTGAAATGCAGCTCACAGCAGGGCTGAGGACAGAGCAGAAATGTCTTTCTTACTCCAGAAGGACGTGCCCAAAGAACACAGAGCTGACATCGATGGTGCCCCAATGCCCTGAGCCAGGACTGATGCATGGACGGAGATTTTGTACTGCACAGTTATGTTAACATTTAAAATCCGGGGACAAAATAATTCTAAATATTTCCAGACCAAAAAATTGAAGCAATTATCTTCAAGATCTGAAGGAAAATAATTTCAAACTCAACTTCTAAATGGAGCCAAATATAAAAGGGAAAAAAATCCCATGAGAGTTCTGGAAAGATGGCTCAGCTTTTTTGTTTGTTTGTTTTTCTGAGACAGGGTTTCTTTGTGTGACCTCGGCTGTCCTGGAACTCACTCTGTAGACCAGGTTGGCCTTGAACTCACAGAGATCTGCCTGCCTTTGTCTCCTGAGAACTGGGATTAAAAGTGTGCACCACCCCTGCCCAGGGAGATGGCTCAGCTTTTAAAAGCATGAACTAGCCCGGTGGTGGTGGCACACGCCTTTAATCCCAGCAACTGGGAGGCAGAGCCAGGCGTATCTCTGTGAGTTCGAGGCCAGCCTGGGCTACCAAGTGAGTTCCAGGAAAAGGTGCAAAGCTACACAGAGAAACCCTGTCTTGAAAAAAAAAAAAAAAAGTAATTAAAAGCATGAACTGCTCTTTCAGAAGATCTGGGTTCGATTCTCAGTACCCATGTCAGATGGCTTACAACCTCCTGTCATTCTAGGTCCAGGGATAGCTCAGTCCTCTGCCCTCTGTGAGCACCTGTGCATGAATGAACACACACACACACACACACACACACACACACACACACACACACACCCCAAAAATAAATCTTTAAAAAACATGAGACAATTGAAATGCATGATGTCAGAACTTTATCAGTTCCCTTTTTTTCCCTTGTAAAATATTATGTGTTTGAGTGTTTTGCCTGCATGTATGTCTGTGCACCACATGTGTGCCTGGTACCCACAGAGGCCAGAAGAGGGCATTGGATTCCCTGGGACTGGAGTTGCGTACGGTTGTAAGCTGCATTATGGGTGCTAAGAGTTGAATCGAGGTCCTCCGGAAGAGCAGCCAATGGGTGCTCTCAACCACTGAGTCATCCCTTCAGCTCCTGATAAAGTCCCTTTTTGACAGAGCTACCAAGTGATGCATTCTAGCAAGGAGGGAAAAAAAGCTACAAGATAGTCCCCACCCCCACCTTCATAAGTTCAGCCACCATAGATAAGGCAAGGTATATATATGGGTTGTCTGGGCCCCATATGTCCATCCTAGGGACCCCAACTTACTACTTGACACAGACTCTGAGTGGCCATACTGTGTCTTGAACCCCAAATGCTGGAGACTCACATATGACAGGACCAGATGCGTCCAGTGGGCCCACCGTGGTACTCCCTGTGGTGCCTGGCTTCAGTTCTGGCCCAGAGTTCCTTCCCCATGGACCTTTGGGAAACAACATTTAGACTTTTGAGGCTGAAGACCAGATCCCTGACGGAGGAGACTTTGCCATATAGCCACCGTTCCGTGGGGTTTGTGATGTCACGAGTTCCTTTCCCTGTAATTACAGTTTGATACCTGAAATCTGTCCACTTGTACAGTTGTTTGCTCTACAGATGTTTGCTGGTCACCCCACAGACAGGCCTGGCTCCAGTATCCCTGTGTGTGGCTCCAGCTCCACACTATACTGGGACAGGATAGAACCAGCAGCATGGTTCCTGCTGCTGGAGGAGGGGTGTATGGTGACATGCGGGGATTAGGTTACGGACTTTGCTCATGCTCGGTGCTATGAGGGAGCCAGGGTATCAGTGGGGTGGAGCGGGACTTCTCTGAGGAGGCCTGTGACCTCAGTTCCCATCACTCACTCAGCCTGTTTCCTGACACTGTCTGATGTCAGGTTCCACCACCTTTGGCTTCCAGCCCATCTGCTGTCACTGCCTGCTGGAGCTTAGGTCAGCTCTGTGCTGGGCAACTGTCCAGCCTGTCCCCAGGGTCTCAGCTGAGGCAGACGCCCCTTGTGTGCTCCAAGCCTTTCACGGCTGCCAAGTCCTCGTCTCTGCTTCCTGCCTAGCCCAACTCCAGCCTTATCATCTACTCACCACCTCCTTGGAGCCTGTACCCCACCACAAAGCCTCTGCACTACCCTTCCATCCCCCAGAGGCCGAGCTGGGCACAGTGTCCAGGCACCAGGTCTTTCACACATGGCATCCTCTGCCTAAACTTGGATCTCCCCACCTCCGGCTTCTGGGCCACTTGCAACTCTCCTCCTCCGTTTAGGGGAGAAGGCTATGTCCCTAACCCCTAAAATCGCAAACAAGCAGAGATGAAGAGGGAGACGAGAGATGGACAATGTTCAAATAGGGCACGAAGGAGAAAGGGAAATTTGCAGGGCATGGGAGGTGACGTGAAGAGCCATAAGGGAAGGGCCCAGTACAGGAGGCTGAAGACTGTGGAAGGACTAAAACAAGGCCCATGCAGCTGTGTGCAGATGAGTGGGGCCAGTGGGAGAGGACAGAGGAGCATTACCTCCAGTCTCCTGTGACCATGACCCCACCACACACACTTCCCAAGCACCTACAAACATCCTGAAGGCAGCTCTCCCAGCCTCCTGCGACCACACAGAGATATCCTTGTGGTAGCACAGGACAGTGTTTAAACAGTTGTAGCCATTGGTGGCTCTTCTCACATGGAGGGAGACCTAAGGCCACGTGAAGCCAGGGGCCTGCACCCACCCCAGCTTAGCCCTGGATTCTTGGGAAAGGCTTCTAATGGGGAAGGAGTGCTCTTAAAAGAGTGAGGCAGGTGGACAGAGAACTTCAGGGCTCTCCAGGAGATGGGGCACCTGAAGCATGGAGTGCTTCCGGAAAACGCAATTGCTTAGAGGCAGGCGTAGCCCTTCCTGGGGCGTCTGACCCTCCCTTGGAGGCTACAGCCCTGAATGTCAGCACCTGTTGCCCCCTTTGCACGGTTTCCTCTCCCTGGGGCCCCAGGAAGTAGCCGGTGGCTCTGCCTGGTGGTGAATTCACCCATTTTGCCCTTCCCCAGGCTCTGCAACCTGTGCTGAATATTCAGACGGGCCACCTGAGTTACCCCTGCCTACGTTTGAGTGGTTCTATTTATAAACCCCCAAGGATGGCTGACGAAAATGGTGAAAAAGAAACAAAAATCTCCAAGTTTAAAGGCACCGTGCCAGCTGCTTGTTTGGAAGACAGAATGACGTCTATGCTCAGTTCCCTGCTTCCCCCAGGGACGTGGGGATAGATTAGGCTCAGGCTTTGCTACTGACCCATATGAGCAGGGCCACACACCATGTCCTTCTGCACCCCTGAGAGGACTTCAGAAACCTTGTTTCTGCCTTGCTGGCCTTGGGGGTTGGAGGATGTTTTCCCTGTAGAGCACAGCAGATCCTTGTATGTTCTTCTAGTCTACCTTTCTCCATCTCTTTGGCTAAGCCCCGTGTCTTAGCCAGTGTTCTATTGCTGTGAAGAGGCACCATGACCATGGTGACCATGGCAACTCTTTTTTTTTTTTTTTCTTTCTTCAAGACAGGGTTTCTTTGTGTAACAGCCTTGACTGTCCCGGAACTCACTTTGTAAGACCAGGCTGGCCTCAAATTCACAGAGATCCACCTGCCTTTGCCTCCCAAGTGCTGGGATTAAAGGTATGAGCCACCATGCCCAGCCACCACAGCAACTCTTATAAAGGGAAGCATTTAATTGGGGCTGGCTTACAGTTCAGGAGTTTAGTTCATTGTCATCATGGCAGGGAACATGGTGGCGTGCATGCAGACATGGTGCTGGAGAAGGAGCTGAGAGTTCTACATCTGGATCCATAGACAGGAGAGAGAGAGAGAGAGAGAGAGAGAGAGAGAGAGAGAGAGAGAGAGAGACAGAGACAGAGAGAGAGAACCACTGGGCCTGGCTTGAGCATTTGAAGTCCCAAAGTCCACCCCTAGTGACACTCTTCCTCCAATAAGACCACATTTACTCCAACAAGGCCACACCTCCTGACCCTTCTCAAGTGGTGCCACTGAGCATTCAAATATATGAGCCTATGGGGGCATGCAGGTGATTGTGGTGTTTAAATAAGAATGGCCCCCAGGGCTGGAGAGATGGCTTAGAGGTTAAGAACACTGGCTGCTCTTCCAGAGGTCCTGAGTTCAATTCTCAGCAACCATGTGGTGGCTCACAAACAAATATAGTGGCATATGATGCCCTCTTCTGGCATAAAGATGTACATACAGATAGAGCATGCATATACATAAAAAAAAATCTTAAAAAAAAAAGAATGGTCCCCATAGGCTCATATGTTCCACAGTTGATGGAACACTTTGGGAAGGATTGTGTCACTAGGGGTGGATTTTGAGGTTTGAAAAGATTCCCAGTATGCTCTTTCTCTCTCTCACTCTCTTTACTTTCTACTTGTGGGTCAGGTTGTGAGCTCTTAGCTGTTCCTTCTCTCTGCTGCCATGGATACTAACCCTCAGAAGCTGTAAGCTAAACTGCCTTGGTCATGGTGTCTTATCAGAGCAATAGAAAAGGAACTAAGACAGAAGTTGGTACCAGGGAGTGAACTATTACTGTGACAGTCCTGACCACACTGTTTATTAGAGGAACATGCAAGACTTTGGACTAGGAAAGCTGTTGAGTGGGATAAGTGAGCCATCCTGGTAAGACCTGGAAGACAGTAGTGTTAAGAGCCATGTTGACCATGGAGGCCCAGCTCAAGGTTTCAGAGGGGAACAATATTAGCAACTGGGCTAGAGACCATTCTTGTGATGTTTTGGCAAATATGGCTTTCTACCTTGTCCTAACAACTTTCCTGAGGCCAAATTGAAAGCTTCGGACTAATTCCCTTGGTGGGGGAGATTTCGAGACAGCCTACTATAAATGCTGTCCTGTGGTTATTAGTGATCACTCTCACGCAAGTCTACAATGAGAAAGAGAAGGGGGGCAACAAGAGACACAAAATGACAGTCTGAGGAGAAATTTAATATGGGAGCCAAGGCTTGTTCTGAAAGAGGTGAGAAGAGTAGAGGGAGGCCTGGTGCAAAATGGAATAAGGGGAGTGTGGCCCTCATGGCAAGGCCCCACCCAGCCGAGCTTCCAAACTGTAAAAAGGACAGTCCTGAGGGATTTTCTATTCCTCAAAAACAACAAAGGAGAGCTCTGCACACTGATTCAAGGCGGCAGGCTCCGTCCCAAGCCAGTGTCAAACCTGGCAGTGCTGTTCACATGGTTCTGGCTTTAGAATGATATGCTAATGAAGGGGTTATAGGATCTTCTTCTGCAGTTCAGGAGAGCCACTAAGGCCAGCCTTGTGGCAGGGGAGTCCCTTCATGGAAGCCCTGAGAGGCCATGATGTGAAGCTGTGCAGGTGAAGCCTGGGTTGCCCTGGAGACCCTAGGATGTTGGAGGTTCCACAGCCGAGGGATGGCTGCCAGGGAGAGATGCATACAGGACGTGGAACCAGACCAAGAGAGAGAAGTGTGCCACAGGCAGCCAAGCTGGGAGAGTGGAGCCATCTGAGCCCTTTGACATCAGACATGGAGCTACAGGATTTGGGGTTTGCTCTGCTGGGTTTCAGTCTTGCTTTGATCCACTCACTATGCTCAGATGTCTTCCTTTTGAAATGGTAATGTATATTCTATGCCATTGTGTGTTAAAAGTATGTAATGTAGCCGGGCAGTGGTGCATGCCTTTGATCCCAGCACTCAGGAGGCAGAGGCAGGTGGATCTCTGTGAGTTCGAGGCCAGCCTGGTCTACAAAGCGAGTTCCAGGACAGCCAGGGCTGTTACACAGAGAAACCCTGTCTTGAAAAATCAATCAATCAATCAATAAATAAAAGTATGTGATGTGCCTTTTGATTTGATAGGGGATTACAATCAAGAGATTGCCTAGAGTCTCAAAAGAGACTTTGGACTTTGAAATAGAGTTGAGGCAGTGAAAGACTGTGGGGACTCTTGAAGTTGGACTAAATGTAATCCACAATATGATACAGCCACAAGCCAATGAGGTCAGGGAGTGGATGGTGGTGGCTTAAATGAGATTGGCCCCCATAGGCTCATAAGTTTAAATACTTATCCACAGTCAGTGGAACTGTTTGGGAAGGATTAGGAGGTGTGGACTTGTTGGAGGAAGTGTGTCATTGGAGAGGGGTAGGCTTTGGGGTTTCAAAAGATTCTTAGTGCTCACTCTCTCTACCTTCTACTTGAGGGGGTCTCTGTAGGTGTCAGGCAGGGAAGCAAACCGAGAAGGGTGAGAATGAAAACTCAGTTCAGATTAACTTCGTGAACCCGGATCAAGACTTCCGGGAGTCTGATGCCAGGAGGTTCACTGTCAGCATATTTAAAACACAATGTAATTTGAAAACTAAGTTTCCTGGTGTAATACAATCCCTGGTGCAAAAGAAAGCATAATTATATCAAAACTTGACTCAGGGTACATGTCATTTCTTCCAAGAAGATGGGTTCTAGAGACAGGCTACCTGTACTAGGTTAAGGGCCTAGGGAAGGGTCTGGACTGGTCTTGGTCATACAGATAACGTAGAGGTCATTTGGGCTATTAGCCAGCTCTGGTCCTGGTTGTGGGAGCTGGGGGTAGTTGGGGGGCTCTGGCTATACAGATAATGTAAGGGTTATATAGACTCATAGGTATCTCTGATCTTGATTGTGGGAGCTTGATATGGCCTGACCCAACAGGTAACACAGATCACCAGGCTATTAATCACCTCTAATTCCGAGCCTTTTGGAAAAACTGGTTGTACATCCTTCCCTTGGAAAGAATAATCCTAGGTGCTAACATTCCTGGTTCCCTGGATATCTGTGGGCCGACAGACCTTTGTGCACCCAACGCTGCTTGTGATCAATATGAGCTCTCGGCTGTTCCTTAGTGCCATCATGGACTCTAACCCTCTGAAGCCATAAGCCAAGTTAAATGCTTTCTTTTGTAAGTTGCCTTGGTCATGGTGTTTTATTGTAAGACATAGATGAGAAGCACTCCCACTTGTGATACAGTCATCTTGAGATGGACTTATTGGAACATAATTCCACTGTGAGTCAAGGAGCATCTGTGTATTTGTATAGGCCCATGAACAAATTCTCTCCATAATGTTTCATAATCTTTGATGTTTTTTCAGACAGGGTCTTACTATGTAGTTCAGGCCAGCCTTGAACTCACAGCCTTCTTTCCTCTGCCTTTTGAGTGCTGACGTTACATGAATGCACACCATACCTAGTAATGTTTTGTGATGTAAAGTGTACAAGTCTGTGATGGTTAATGTTATTAACTTGACAGAATCTAGAACACATGGGAGAGGTACCTTTGGGCATATCCGTAGAGGATTATCTTCATTATGTTAATTAAGGTGAGAAGACATACCCATTGTGTGTGGCCCCATTCCTTGGCTGGTAAGTGCAGGAAAACACCTGGGCAGGAGCATGGGGTCCTGGTTCTCTCCTTTCTAATTGTGGATGCAGTGAGATTAGCTGTCTATGCTGGCTCTCATGACAAGACCCTCCCAAAGATCAGGGTGTCTTTACCCTTAGACAGTAGACTGTCAATCATGTGACCAAGTATAAGACCTTGAACAACCCAAGAGGGAATTAGTAATTTCTAGTTTAAACCAATTCTGAGAAAACATATGAGGAAAAAATATTGTAAGCCTGAGAACTAGAGAAGAGATGACATCAGTTGGGAAGAGTGGACAATAAAGTATGGTCACCCCAGGACTTGAGGCTCACTTGTATGCCTTTTCTCTCTCTCTCTCTCTCTCTCTCTCTCTCTCTCTCTCTCTCTCTCTCCTCTTCCTATTTTTCCTTTCCACTCTTGCTTAAATGAGTGTATATATGCTTTTGAGTTTTGATTTTTTTAAAATCACATTTATTTATGTGTGTGTGCCGGTGTGTGTGTATATGTGTGTGCACATGTGTGTGTGTGTGTGTGTGTGTGTGTGTGTATGCATTCATGCCACAGAACATATATAGAAGTCGGAGAAGAACTTAAAGAAGTCGTTTCTCTCTGTCAACCAGCTTGGCGAACCACTGAGTTACTTACAGAGCACAGGTGAGGACCGACTTACAGGAATATGGGTGACCCTAGCATCACTCAAAGTCCCACCCCGTTATGGATGATGACCTCATGGAAACTGCATCATGGAGCCCTGCCTTCAGTTTACCTTCCACCTCCTGTGTACTCTAGCACATCCTAAGGTCATCTGTAGCTGGGGTAGAGGCATAAAAAGAATAATGCCTGGAATCCCAGGTGAAGATCCTCTGTCCCTTCTACCCTCCTCCTACTTAGGAGAATTACAGGTCCCTTACTGTGACAGTAAACCCAACTAGCAACACAAACCCAACTATCAGTGTATCACTTTTGCTAATTTAGTTGCCATGGAAACCAGGCTGGAGTTATCTTTACCTCAAGAAGAAGATAGGTTTATCATGTTATGGTCAGAAACAACAACAACAAAAAACAAAACAAAACAAAACAAAAAAACACAATACAGCACCACTCTGCCTATGAAGAAACCTGGACCATTTGGAGCTTCCTGGGGGAGAGAGTGGTGGTGGGTTAGGTGTAGCCAGCAGCAGCCTCCTCTCCAGCCAGTTAGGGTGAGGAAGGGATTAAAATGAAAACGAATCCGTGTGATGGTTAATGGTGATTGTCAGTCTGCTAGGATCTCAAGTCACCTCAGACAAGCCTCTGGGAATACCTGGTTAGGTTAACTGAAGTGAAGAGACACACCTTGGCGGTGAGCATCTCCATCCTGTACTAAATAAAGAGACTATGAGAATTGGCTTTTGTTGTTTTCTACTTCCTGATTGTGGATGCAGTGTGATAACTGTCAAAGCTGCTTCAAGTCCCACCCACCACGACTTCTCCACCATGGTGGAGTGTACGCGTCAACTGTGAGCCAAAGTTTTCCCCTTAAATTGCTTTTGTCAGGCTCCTATATCATAGCAACAGGAAGAGAAACGCGGTCTCACGACCCTTACTAGTATTCTTTATTTTAAATCATGATGGTATCTGGCAGAAGCCAATAGTAGGGATGGTTGCCAGGGGAGACATGGACATCAGAGAAGTTACCCAGTTGGCATGGGGTAGACCTGGAAGCCAAAACCAGACCTGTCACACTTTGGGGCCTGCTCTATATCACTATGCCCAGGTTCTTAGCGATCCTATGGGGCAGAGGTCAGGGAACAGGAGGAGGCTGGGTCAGCTTCTTTGTCTGCAGAATAGGGTCATAGCTCTCCCCTGGGGAATCCATGTAGGGATCAAGTCTTCAATAGTCCATGGTGTGTCCATGACCTAACATATGTCATAACAATGCGTATCCTAAAGTCATTGAAACCATTAATCTCTGAAGAGTCTGAGTTCAGGGTAAACTATCGCCAGAGTGGGCTACTGGGGTGGGGGACCCTCCTCTGCTGTGATAGGGCTGGTCTGAGGGAAGAGCTAGGGTGGGACTCTTGGGTGGAACAAGGAAACACTAGGGCTTCTTCTCCCAGACAGACCCTAGGATTTTGTGTGCACAGCATGCATTATCAGTTCCATAATGAATTATTGAAAACAGCAAGGACCAGGCTGGCAAGATGGCTCAGAGAGTAAAGGTATTTGCCACCAAGCTTATAGCCTAAAGTTTGATCTGTAGGACCCACATGGTGTAAGTAAAGAACTGACTCCCACAAGTTATTTTCTGACCCAAATTATACTTGTGAGTCACAGCATGTGCCCCCCCACGTATATTCTTACATACACATTATACACACACACACACACACACACACACACACACACACACACACACACACGGTGGTACTTTATATTCATATATATTAAAATAAAAGTAAACAAGCAAACAAAACCCACCAATGACTACAAAAGCACCTATACACAAGTATTAACAGTTGCATGGATCCCGTAAACAGCTGGACAGCAAGATAAGGAGTGTCAGGACAATTCCACTTGTGAAGGAGGAGGATGCTGTCACATGTCCCAATATGGGTGAACCTTGAGGACACTGCTCAGTAAAATGCGCCAGTCATGAAAGGTGAGACACTGCAAAGTCCCATTCACATGAAGTAACACTGTGATGGTTCTGTTTGGTTGGAACCTCCAGCTGGCTCCTGCAAGGTCTGAGAAGCTCCATCTCTCTCTCTCTCTCTCTCTCTCTCTCTCTCTCTCTCTCTCTCTCTCTCTGTCTGTCTCTCCCCCCCCCAAGCTCCACCCTCTCAGAGAATCTCCAACAAAGAAAAGGCACCAAAAAGCCCAGTTCTGAATTCTTGGCGGCTGCAGCAGCGCCTCTCCTGAAGTTGCCAGTAGCCCAAGTCCCCGCCTAAAGCATTCAGTTTTTGACCATACTCAGGCACAAACCCAGCTTGTGGCGGACATGTCATCACTCCTCGCCTACAGGCTATATAACCTCCCTGCTTTGGTTCGAGTGCGTGACTGTCAGGGACCAAACATGAACCGTGGAAAAGTACTAGCTAGGCCAGAAAACAAGCCACAGGCCCTAAACCAGATGCCCCCAAAGATAAAGAACACCTCGTGGTCAGGTAGCATAGCAACAGAACAATGGGCCCTGACCAGTGACCTTATCACCTAGCACAACATCCTGCAGCTTCAAGACCTGTACGTCCCCCCTCAGCTGCACGTCCTGCAACCCTTTCCTCCTTCCTGCCCTCTCCCCCTCCCATGCTACATAAGCCTTGCTGAGGAGAATAAAATTTGCAGCTTGATCAGAACCCTGTCGTGCTGTCTTCCTTCGTGTCTCCCGTCCCTTTCATTCTCTCCCGCAGGTGGGTCGCCCCGTTGAGACCCCGCTGGCTGGGGCACGTGACTTCTCCAGTTTTGATCTCTGGGACTGGAGAACTCACCTAGGAGTTACTTTGCTCAAATAAACCTGGTCTTTTACTTTTTCAATTTGGCTTGATCCGGCTTACTGAGTCCATGGAGAAACCTATTATTAGGCTACAGAAAACCTATTAGGCTCATCTTCATACTTCAACTTGACTGGATTGAGAATCACTAAGGAAACATATCTCTGGGTGTGTATGTGTGTGTGTGATGGTGTTTCCAGAAATGCCTAACTGAAGAGGGAAGACTGACTCTGAATATGGCAGAACTATGAGTGCCCTGGGGTTCAGGGAGGAATAAGAGGAGAAGGGGAGCTGAGCCACAGCCTGTGCCTCTCTGCTTCCTGACTGGACACACAGTGTTACCAGCTTTCTCATGTTCCTGCCACCGTGGACCACATGGACCATGGTGGACCACATCCCTTTGACAATAAGCCCAAATAAACCATATCCTTCTTGAGTTGCTTCTTGTCAGACGCCCCGGTCACGGCAGTGAGGGACAAAACTGACACCACACACACAGGCAAATCCATAGAGTTGAAATGGATGGGTGGGTGCTCAGAATCTGGGGGAGTTGAGGGGCAAAGATTCTAATGAGCTTGTGGAAAGTTCCCAAAATTAACTGTTTTCTACATGAAGACCATCGACACATATGTATACGACATTTGTTTTCTTTCAGTGCTGGGCTTTGAACCCAGGCCTCGAGGCTTGCTAAGCATGTGCTCTGACCCTGAGCCACATCATCCCAGCCTCAAGCATGCACTTTAAACAAGACAACTGATAGTTTGTGAATTACCACACAGTCACTGTTCTGGTGTAGTTGGTACAGGCATGTAATGATCTCAGTTTCTTGAGAGGCTGTGGCAGGAGGATTGCTTGAGACCAGGAGCTTACATACTGAGAACTGTCTTAAAATAAATTGTCATTAAAATCATTAAAAAAAAAAAAAAGAATTGCAGGATGGCTCAGCAGGTAGAAACACTTGCTGCCAAGACTGACAGCTGAGTTTGACCCCTGGAATCCACATTGAAAGGAAAACCAACTACAGAAAGTTCCCATCTGCTCTCTGTTTGTGTAAATGCCCGGAACAACACTCATACATATACACCCAAAACAATATTAATAACAAATACATATTTTTATTTTATTTTTTTAGTTTTTTTTTGAGACAAGGATCTCCCTATTATGTAGTTTGGCTGTCCTGGAACTCCCTCTGTAGACCAGGCTAGCCTCAAACTCACAGAGATCCACCTGCCTCTGCCTCCTGAGTGCTGGGATTAAAGGTGTGCACTACCACCACCTAGCTCACACAACACTTTTTTTCTCTTTTTTTTTTTTTTTTTTTTTTTTTTTTTGGTTTTTTGAGACAGGATTTCTCTGTGTAACAGTCCTGGTATCCTGGAACTCACTTTGTAGACCAGGCTGGCCTCGAACTCACAGAGATCTACCTACCTCTGCCCCCTGAGTGCTGGGATTAAAGGCATACACTACCACACTCAGCTAATAATAAATAAATATTTTTAAAAAGAGCTTCTGATGCCCTCACATGGCTCCACCCCTCTCCAGCCCTTCAAATGGCCCCATCCCATCCATGACAGCCAGGGCAGGTGGACCCAGGATGTGTGCACAGATGGGCAGGACTGCAGAAAGCCTGTGGTCAACAGACAGGCTGCTGTGCATGAACAGCCCAGCCCCTCTGTCTGACTGAGTTCAGTCACTGTTTTCCTCTACACCAGTGGTCCTCAACCTTCCTAATGCTGCGATCCTTTAACACAGTTCCTTGTTGCTGTTTCATAACTGTAATTTTGCTACTGTTTATGAATCATAATGTAAATATCTGATATTTACCCTAATGGAGTCACAACGCACAGATTGAGAACCACCGCTCTAGGTCATAGCAGAAGGCCCAGGAAAGGCTCTTTTTGATGGTGCTATTGGACCTATTTGCAATCTCAGCAATAGGCTGAGCAGTAACACTGGAGCTTCTGGCAGTGCTGAGCGCTGTGAGCAGGTGGACAGCAGAGAGCAGGGGGAAGAGTTGCCCAGAGCTGTAAACCGGTGGAGAGATCCACAGAGTTGCTATGGCTGCTGCTTCAGCTGCCTGGAGAGCTGTTTACACTACTGGCTCAGGGCAGCTAGCATTACTTTGTGTCTCGTGATTTCTCTGTAAGTTGAGCAGAAGAACCCTCAGCCATCTGGAAATAATCTCCCAGCCTCGTTCCCTCCTTTCCCTCCCTCTACTGCTCCCCAGCCCTACTTATTTGCCCAGCACAGACATTGTTAGATGCTCCATCTGAGGTTGATGACCCCTCATGGCGTCCTGATGCCAAGAACCATTGTCTGGTACACCTGCCCGGGGTGACCTCCCACAGACCAGTGTGGCTGCCCTTGTGAGCTCTGTGTAATAGCCTGGCCTGGTATCATCAGTCCTGGACTATGTCTCAAATAATGCCTGCAGAGCACCAAAGACAGAAACTACCAGGGCGAGGCCAAAGGGTAGCCACATCCTAGTTTCTTTAAGGTAGTAGAGGCCCAGGCAAACGGGAAAACAGCCTTGGTTGGAGATTGGAGAGATCAAGACTGCCCAGGGGCCAGCCACTCCCTCAGCAGGCCTCAGTTGAGAGTGGATATCAGTTCAGCTCCTCCTCATCTCTACTGTTCACTGACAGTAGTGGCTGTACCTCCAAAAGGCCATTTGCCGGGTGGCGGTGGTGGCACACGCCTTCAATCCCAGCACTCAGGAGGCAGAGGCAGGCGGATCTCTGTGAGCTCGAGGCCAACCTGCCAGAAAAGGTGCAAAGCTACACAGAGAAACCTTGTCTCGAAAAACAAGGCCATTTGCCTGGGGAACTAGAGACTCATTGTTCCAATAATGACTCTTGTTCGGTCAACTTTGCCCACCCGTCTACAACAAAACCCCTGCCCAAACCCACCCTTCCATTGTCCCCAGGAGTCTTGGATTCAGAACTGGGGACTGTTGCAGGGTAAAAGTACAGCTACTCACTTCAGGACCCCAGAAGATGTCACTGATTTTGTCCCAGACAGGAAAAGGATGTTCATGGAGTCTCCACCGTACCTGAGTGTCAAAGCCGTGTGACACTGAGGAAGCCACCTCAACAATTTGAACCTCTACTGTGTATTTTCATGTGTCAGGAAGGGCTGGGTTGGACAATGTGGTAAGCTGGGCCCCGAATTCCACCTCTGGAAGGAAGTACAACTGTGTGAGTCAAATTCAAGTTTCTCAAAGTCAAAGAGCCCCAGGACCAGGTCAAAGGGCAGGTTCCAGGCAGGGAGGAGTGGGCCCAGCTGCCCCTGGGCTGCAGGAGTGCTTTCCAGTTAGTATGTGAATTCCCCAATGCTCCAGGACCTGGCCACACCTGCCAGTTTTCTAATAATGAGGAAATGATGGTGATGGTGATGGTGATGGTGATGGTGATGGTGATGGTGATGGTGATGGTGTGTGTGTGTGTGTGTGTGTGTGTGTGTGTGTGTAACCCAGCAATTCAGTCACATACAACAGACTGAACTCCAAAAGGAATATGGGGGTACTCACTCTCTATGTCCTGTCCATCTCTGTCTTTAACAAAACAAAACATGTAGCCGGGCAGTGGTGGCACACGCCTTTAATCCTGGCACTTTGGAGGTAGGTGGATCTCTGAGTCTAAGGCCATCCTGGTCTACAGAGCAAGTTCCAGGACAGGTAGAGCTACACAGAGAAAAAAAACAAACAAAACATATGCATTTGTTTATTTATATATGGTACACACATACACACACACACACACACACACACACACACACACACACACACCATGGAGCAAGTGTGGAGGTCAGAGACAATTTGAGAGAGTTGGCCCTTAGACTGTGTGTGTTCTGGGGATCGAACTCAGATCTTCAGGCTTGGCAGCAAGCACCTTTACTTGATAAACCATCTCTCTGGCAGCAAACCCTTCAAGAAGGTAATCCCAAGTCATGTGGGTATCATGGCACCCGGCCCCTAATAAGTGCAGATAAATCCAAGCATCTTCATCCTTTACAGGAAGGAGACGGCAGAGAACAGACATGGGCTGACATGGGCAGCACATCTGGGAATCCTGGCCGGAAGCAGAGCTGACACCGGGAAGGCCAAGGGAGCCAGGCTGAGGGGCTGCCCATGGAAAAGACCTGCAGGAAAAGGTATTTGCATCAAGTGGTTGACTGAGTTTTTCTGTAAAGCAAAAGTTACATGACCAGAAGCCAAGCCTACTGAACTGGGAAGTGGACGTCAGCATCTGAGAACTGTGGCCTTACTTTCCTCATGGAAATGTTGAACAAGCACGAGCAGGGAGAGCAGCTAACATCACTCACTTGCAATGACTGTCACGCCCCCCACTGACCTTGCTTCACGTGGACTTTCACCCACTTTTTTCCCCCTCACAGGTACTAGGCGAGTTCTCTATTCCCGAGCCACGCCCCCAGGCCTCTCTTAACCCCCTTTTGCCCTTACTCGGTTATTGAGTTAAACAAAATACCACCAACCAAATCAAGCAGCTTAGCAGCTTGACCGAACAATAGCACCTGTGGATCAAGACGCTGCCACTTTTAGACCCCAGGGCCCCAGACAGACTCTGAGGCTGGTGTGTTATAGGGAGGGGGTTCCCAGTGCTTCTGAGGGCCCAGTGGGAGAGGCTTGCTCTCAAGCTCCTGCATGACTTAGGCCCTTGCTGGCTGGTGACCAGGTGCCTCACTCACATGCTTGCCCAAATGGCCTTTCCAAAGAGCCAGTCCTTCTAGCCAACCAGTGAGAGTACAGGGACTGGGCCACCCAAGTGAGATGGGAGGTACAGCCTTCCATAGGGTGTCTTGGAAGGGAATCTGTTATCTTTGTAGTATTCTGTTCACTGGAAGCAAGTCACTAGGTGAGGGCCTACATGGAGGAGAATACTTACCAGGACAAAGACTCACAAGGAGCAAGTCTAGAGATTGCATACATGTGTAGCCTAGAGTAAAAGTCAGTGGACACAGGCCTGTGAGGCAATGTTCGGCACAGCCTTGCTGTAAGGCAGAGGCCTCTGAATATCCCTTAGCCCACCTTGATTTTGCCCATCTGCATAGTGCCAACGGTGTCATTACCTGACCCACATATCCCTCTGTGTTCAGAAGGCCCTGCCTGGACCTTAGAGAAACCCATGTCCTCAGAGCAGCCTCTACCCATGGGAATGGGTGCAGCTAAGCCCTCGGCCTCTGTCTTTGCATTCCGTGTGGTTTGTGAGCTGCAGGTGTCAGAGCTGTGGCCAGCTTCCATATGACCCTCCAGAGGTCTCACCCCCATGACTATCACTGTCCACACGGGATCAGGACAGTCTGCTCACCCGAGGAAAAGGTGGAGGTGAAGGTTGAGATTCCTGAGGCATCACGGTACTTTGGGGTCCCGTTCTAGCATGCCCCTCACTCTTAAGAGCCAGCTGCCACACCATGAGGATGCTCAGTCTTGGGGAGGGTGTGAGGCCTCTTGATCATGACCACACAAGTGAGTGGTAAACAGGTCCCCTAGCCACAGGTGGGTCTTCAGGTGTCGGTGCCCCCTCTAGACCAGCTGCTACCTCAGAGATGCCAAGCCCGAACCCCAGTCAAACCCCCTTCAGATCCTGCCTCAGGGGGAAATCACGAGGTAACTTTTTTTTTTTTTTTTTTTGAGATAATGGCAAGGCATTTCTTTCCCCGTGGCCAAGTCCTTACTCCAGCTGCCAAGAGCACCCCCAAACCAACTGCCTGCGCCCTGCCCCAGCGCTTCTTTTGGGAAACCAGACAGTGTGTACTGCTCAGTGTTCTCTCACTGAAGCAAACTACTTACCAGGTGGAGAGATTGGCTCAGGCTCAAGTCGCAGAACCTGTGGTCTGTGGGGCCTGCGGTGAGATGGCGCACAGTAGGGCCATGTGGTGGGACCACTCACTTCCTAACATCCAGGAAGGAAAAGGAAAGGAAGAGACAGGGTCTCCAAGTTGCTTCAAGGAGTTGCCCAGGGTGACCTAACTGTCCCGAACTGGGCCCCTCCTTCTGAAGATTCCAGCACCTCACAACAGCACCAGACTGTGGCAAAGCGGCAACTTAAGGACCAGCTGATGCCCATCAACAAGACAGACATACAATGGTTCAGTCATCCCACTGCTTCCCATGCAGTGGTGAACATAAGCAAACAAGAACCATCTAGATTCTCTTCCACGTGGAGAGATCCTGAAAACCCAGGATGAAATGTAGGGAAGCAGGTCCCCAGTGGGCAGCTCTACCGTGCCCATGGACACCCAGCACATGAGTGGGGTCCAAAACACAGAACACCGAAGCAGAGGAGCCAGCATCACTGGGGGGATACTGAGGTACAAGGGTGGGGCTGAGGGCCCTGAGGCCTCTGCTGTATTGGCCATCTTTATAAAGAACAGATGCAATACAAGGATAAGGTTCTCAGTGAGTACTGGGAGGATGAGGGCAGAGCACTTCCTTAGATTGTGCAAAACTCTGGGTTAATTCCCAGAACAAAAAAAAAAAGCAGGGGGGCGGGCATTGTGGGGAAATCTGCTTTAGGCTCTGGTTAAGGAGCCTTCCTTGGGGAGTGCTGTGTCCTATTCTATGACGTCTAGAACCCCACAGCCCTACGTGTTCTCCACTTCCTTCTGCTAGGCTGAACAGATTCTGCATTGACCCCTTTACCAAGTGCAGAGCGAACAGCTGGTATGAGACCCCTGTTTCCCCATCAGGAACACTCTCAGGGCCTTTGACCACAATGCAGGCCAAAGGACAAGGGTCTCAGGCCCACACCGCACCCAGAGCCATGGCTCAGTCCCCAGCTGCCTGCAGCTTTCCTGGCTTTTGCAGTTCTCCGAGGCCCTCGGTTACAGCAGCTCCCCAAGTAGGTCATAGCGATTACTCTCCCTTCAGGGTGATAATGACCATCATTAGTCCTGGGGATGCAGGCTGGCATCTAATGTTCTGCTTCTCCGAACTGCTTGTGCACTGGATAGGTCTCTACCTGCAAGCCTCCAGGTGGCCAGGCTGTTATTTGTGCTCTCATTTTAGAGAGGTAACTGAGATGCAGCTAGAAGGTGAACCTCACACCTGTCCCACGATCATGCTGGACTTTAACCAAATACCTGGACACTGTCCTGGACACTGGCCTGAGAGCATGAGGTGGCCTTTGGGCAGGGAAGAGCTCTGCTTATCACATCATGTGCATGGGTGCTGCCATCTCTGCCCAGACTCTAATGTTGGAAGTACTCACTGCCAGGCTCCTCCATGGAATGCCACTTACCCATCTGTGGGGCCTTGGGGGGCTGCCAGGCTCGGGCATAGCCTCCTCTGCTGCCGCAAGCAGCAGCCAGTGTATTCAGTCGACTGGGGGTATTTTCTAAAAAGCACGCAAGAAGGTATAAATCCAAAATGGAAGCAAGAAAACAAAACAGAGACGTCGAGGTGTCACAATGGACCCCAAGATAAGCGCGAAGCAGAAGGGAGTGACGGTTTCTTGGAGTAAAACCACGGGGAGAGCTCAGACCTGGGTACAATGTGTGGGGGCGAGCAAACACATTTCCATTGTGTTCCCCGAGCTTAGGGGGGGGGGTCTGTTCAGTGAGAAGCAGAGCATAAGCCCAGCAACGAGACCTGGAGGAACCAGTGGGCCTCAGCTCACAGGCACTGGGAGTGGGAGATGTCAGAGAGCCAAGGCCCCCACTCCCAGGGCCTGCCAAACCATATCTCTTTGCTGGCGTACTCACTTTAGAACCAGACCAACTCCCAAGCGCCCATGATTGCCTTTTAACAGATAGAAACCTGAAACCCAGAAGACATACAAGGATGCCCCATTACTGGTTAGGGGACTGGCAGGACATAGGCATATATGGTCTAACGAAAAGCTTGGGTACCACTGTGGCCCAGATTTTCTACCTAGAACTGGTCCATACACTGGCCCTCATGGTGCCACTACTGCCCAGAAAAGGCCCTTGCCAGAGCCTGAGACTCTACCTCCAAGGAGAGAGAGAATGGGTCCCATGGAAAGCATCAGCTTCAAGATGTTAAACAGTTTAACAGAGGCCCGGCCACCCCAGCCTGACATCTGCACAGAAATAAACCAGGAGTCCGGACAGAAGCTCCTCACCACAGCTACAACAGCGGTTTTCATCAGACCCAGAGAGAGAGAGAAGTGTCTCACCATCCCCTGTGGGATGCAGGACTGGACAGACCTTGAGAAGGATGCAGAGGAGAAAGCTCCCACCGAGGATGCTGTCTAAAGGGCGGGTGAGGGGTGACTTGCAGGGACTGGGCAGAATCAGTGGCAACAGCAGCTGAATTCAGACTGGCGGGGATCAGCTACCTAAAACAAACAAGCTTTCTTGGGGGTAGTGGGAATGTTCCGGAAATAGATCATGGTGGTGGTGGTGGTGGTAGGAATTTTTCTCGACCTCAGTTTCTGTACCAGGGGAATGGAGCCAGTGATTTTCCCAGGCTGGGGAGGAAACAAACATTCAGAAAGCACCAGGCTGGGCCACGGGGCAGACAGAGGTCTCACTGGGCCGTTCTCTGGGGACTGTTGGTCTGCAGCATCTGAAAATAAGGCCGGAGTACCGAATGGCAACTCCTGCCAGCCCAGACGGGTTTTAAAAATAGGATAAGGAAAAATCAACTTCCTTGTGTTCACACTCGACCTCAAGGGCGTTGGTAGGGAAATAGCCAAAGCCAGGTGGGTGGCTGAGGCTTGAGGATGTTTGTGCTGGCATCACGCGGTGGCTGCACCCGGCCGCTCTGGTCTCCACTCCCCGCCCAGCAGGGCAGCTGAGGACCCAGGCTAGAGCTGCCTCAATTTGCCTTCCATGCTCAGCTCATCTCAGCTCCAAGGACAATTTAGCAACCAGAACTTCAATTAACACCGCATCCTTGGGATGCAGCTTGAGAGAAAGGCTGGGGCAGAGGAGGACAAGGAGGCTGGCAAGTTGGCACTGGGTGAAGCCATCTGGCTACATGACAGGGGACTTAAAGGACCCAGATCCAGGGAGGGAGGGGGCAGGCTGCCACTCATGACGCTTGTGTGCCCACTCCCTAAAGGGCTCTGGCCTCTTGCAAGAAACAACTCCAACTGTCACCATCCCAAGGGGAGGATTGCGGAGTCTCATCCCTCGCTGAACCTCCTCAAGTACTTCCTGTATGTTCCTGGCTGTCCCTAAAGGACATCGCCACCTGCCAGAATGGTCCCTAGGCAGAGGACTGGTGTCAGAGAAGCAGTCATTTCTGGACCATACTGCTGATACCACTGGGCTGTTCCAGGCCTGGCTCTGCCAGGCACAGTTTTCGAGGTGGAAACTAGCGTCTAACTTAGTAAACGACAGAAGCTGTAGTCCTGCCAAGGTCCTAAGGACACCTGCCATCTTGTCTATGGGGTTTAATTTCCCAGTGCCCAGTTTCTAGACAAAGAGTCTGAGGGGCTGAGGAGCTGGGATACTTGCGCAGGGTCTAAGAGGTAGGAAGCATTTGTTTTGGGTGTCTGGGGTTTGTTGGAAGTTTCCATAAACATCATGGAGAGTTGTTACACTCACGTCTCCCAGCCTCAGTTTCCCAGCTTTTTTTTTTTTTTTTTTTTTTAAAGATTTATTTATTGTACATACAGTGTTCTGTCTGCGTGAGTCCTTGCAGGCCAGAAGAGGGCACCAGATCTCATTACAGATGGTTGTGAGCCACCATGTGGTTGCTGGGAATTGAACTCAGGACCTCTGGAAGAGCAGTCAGTGCCCTTAACCTCTGAGCCATCTCTCCAGCCCCAGTTTCCCAGCTTTAATATGAGCCAGGAAGAGCACCCAGTGTGACTGATATGGAGGATAATGGATGTTGGCCGCCCAGTGAAGGATCATTTTTATTTCCCCTCCCTCCCTTCTCCCTGCTACCCGCTCTGTTTGTTTGGTTGGAAGGTGGGCCTTGGGGCTCTTGGGCAGCATGCAGGAATTGTGTCTGAGAGGGTGGAAGCCAGCCCCACGCAGCAGGTCTGCTCCAAGTTCATTCTGTATACTGGTAAAAACCACAGGGAAGTGGGGAGTGCTTGCTTTATTCTGGACGTCTCTCATGACCATGTGGGAGAGAAAGCCTGGAAGCAGAAGGCCTGGGTTTGACTCTGGCAGGGCAGGGATGCTGTGTCCCAGGCCTCCTTCAAGGTGGCTCAGGAAATGCTGTGATCTCCATTTCAACACCTGACCTCATGTCTTTTCTCTATGAGACATCACAGGTCACCCTGGGTCAGTGTTAGCCTGGCTGCATCAGCAAGGACCAAAAAGAGCCTGGAGAAGCTATGTGAACTCGTCTGTGCGAGCCAGGGCAAGAAAGTGGAGGGCAGGCAGAGCACCCCAGCTGAGGCCCACACTCTGGGATTTTACTTTTTTTCCTTTCTTTCTTGCATCCTTCCTTCCTTCCTTTCTTTCTTGCATCCTTCCTTCCTTCCTTCCTTCCTTCCTTCCTTCCTTTCTTCCTTCCTTCCTTTCTTGACAGTCTCACCATATGTAACCTTAGGATGATCCTGAATGAACTAAGTACCTCAGATTGTACTTGAACTTATGAACTTCCTGCCTCAGCCTCCTGAATTCTGGGATTACAGACCTGTGACACCATGCCTGGCTCTGAGGCCCAAAGTCCAAGTGACCAGCCCCCTCTCTGGGTGCATCCTTGTGGAATAGATTGTAGGAATGAGACAGGGCTGTTTGCATCCATGGGGACTCCTCTCTTTCAGTTTTGGCACCTGGAGCCCCAACCTGGAGACTGGCTGAAGACAAAGGCAAGGGATGCAGAGTCCTGGCCCAGGAGGCTCTTCTGTGGCCCCCAGAGACACAGGGAGTGAGCCTCAGCAGAGCTGCCTTTTCTGGGTGTCTCGAAAGCCTGTGCTGCCTGGCTAGCACCTGACTTGTACTAGTGACGTAATTCCTGACGGTGTCACAGAAGGTTTTGTGTCCAGACTCAGATCAGAGCTAAACCCAGCCTTGCATATGTTTGGTGACCTTTGGTGTCCTTGGGGACACGCCGTGCTGAGGGCAGGCTGGAGGGAGGATTACACAGCTCATATGCCATTACCAAACACATCTCGGAGAAGGGAAAAAGCAAACACTCAGAGCAGTCTGCCCCTCCCTGGGCTCTGGTAAAGAAGCTGCTCCTAAAATAGCTTCCTTACAGGGCCTGGTGGAAATATCCAAGGGATGAGGAGACACATTTCCCTGTCCCTTGTGGAGAAAGAATACCCCATCCCCTCCTCCAGGTCTCTGTGGGCCCTCTGGGAAGTGGCTGGTCTGGTCTTCTGGGAACTGAGAGGGTCTTTCTTGTGCATGAGGAAAGTACAATTAATATGACATGCCATCAGGAAAAAACAAAAAGTGCCCGCCTACATCACTGGCTCTGGCTGCCTGGATATGGGATGCAAGAACCCAGATTCCTGAGCTTGCCCCAGGATGGGGGAGGGGATGGAAGCAAGGTGTATCCCCTCAAGAGTGCAGAAGCCAGGTGCCACAGAAGGACAGGTTAGAAGTGATGCCAGGGGTCTGGAGGATATCGATGATGTTCTTTCTAGCACCCCCATTTCTTAGGGACCACAATTCCCCTGAGACAGGATGGAAAGACATGGAAAATCTCGGGGACATGGGAAGGGAAGGAGTCCCTTCCCCGGGGATCTGCAAGAATGTGAGCACATTTAACAGCTGCTGAAGGCCCTTTTAGCCCACCAGCTGTGATGAGTGGAAATCTCAGGGAGAGGGCACATACTAGTGCCCTGAAGTGTCCCTAGATGCTTCTGGTTTCCCAGATTAAAATTCCTTCCAAAACATCTCCAGAGCCACCCAGTAAATTCACCCATCAAAATAGAGAGAGAATGGAGGAGGGTCCTTAGCAAGCTTCTGTTGTCAAGAGAAGCAGCTTGTGCCTCAAAGGAAGAAATGAAAAAGGCATAGTTTATTTTGAGAAATAAACTATGTAATACCCATGGCCATAAACCCCAATACTATGTGCTAATAAGGAAATAGCCTCTTGTAGTTTCTATAGCAACAGAACAAAAAAAGTTGTAAATCAAGGCTTTTAAAAAATATATTAGTGGGAGATGAGCAAGTCGGTGTCCCAACCCCTTGTCAACACAACACACAACACCTTTTGTTGCTGTTTTTTTTGAGACAGGGCTTCTCTGTGTAGCTCTGGCTGTCCTGGAACTTACTCTATAGACCAGGCTGGCCCTCAAACTCACAAAGATCCACTTGCCTCTGCCTCCTGAGTGCTGCGATTAAAGGTGTGTACTACTACCACCTAGCACACACAACACTTATTTTTTTGTTTGTTTGTTTTTCGAGACAGGATTTCTCTGTGTAACAGTCCTGGTATCCTGGAACTCACTTTGTAGACCAGGCTGGCCTTGAACTCACAGAGATCTGCCTGCCTCTTCCTCCTGAGTGCTAGGATTAAAGGCGTTCGACACCACCGCCCGGCCACACAACACTTTTTAAGACATAACTTTTCCTTATTTTTGGGTTCATTTCCCAAATCTCAGATTATTAAATATCACAAATATAAAACATATTACAAACTTAAAAGTCCCACAGTCTTTACCAGTTCAAACACTTTAAAAGTTCAGTCTCAGTTGGGTGGTAGTGGTGCACGCCTTTAATCCCAGCACTCGGGAGGCAGAGCCAGGCGGATCTCTGTGAGTTCGAGGCCAGCCTGGTCTACAGAGCGAGATCCAGGACAGGCTCCAAAGCTATACAGAGAAACCCTGTCTCAAAAGAAAAAAAAAATTCAAAGTCTCTCAACTGTGGGCTCCTGTAAAATAAAAAATAAGCTAAATACGTTCTTACTTCAAGAGGGAGGAACCAGGGCAGAGTCACAATCTGAACAAAGCAAAACTGAACTCCAATGGTGTAAATAATTCAGTGGACAGTATCTGGGACTCACTCACGGTCTTCTGGGTCACTTCTCCGGCGCCGCCCTCTGCAGCAAGCACAGCTTGTCTTCTAAGCTTGGGCAGACTCCACTCGCCACTGCTGCTGTTCTTGGTGGTCATCCCATGGCACTGGCATCTCCAACATGTTAGCATCCTCACTGCACCTGGACTGCACTTTCACCAAGAGCCTCTTCTGGGCTCTTTTCATGGTGCCAAGCCTCAACTTTTCTCCATGACTCTGTCAACCCTGGGGCTTCAACTGCCATCGAGTCTGTACCTTCACCATGGCCCCTCCAGGCCTCTCATAGTGTGAGCCTCAGCTGCTCTCCGTGACCCCTTCACGCCTTCAAAACCACCTGGGTGATTCTTACACTACCAAGTTCGGCTGCCAGCACAAGCTACAACCTCAGTCACCTCTAGAACACAGCTTCGACAGGCTGACTCTCAGGAAACACTTCCCAGAAGATTCCACCTCAATGATGCTGGTCTCCATCACAGCTGATTCTTCAGCCCCTGCTGACCAGCATCCATCATCCCAGCAAAGCAAAGGTTTTGCTTTAGTGGTTCTGGTCCCTTGTTAATCAGAGCTGATTCTTCACCTCCAGCTGACCAGACGCCACAGATTCTTCACATAAAAGGCCCCAAAAAGTCTTTGATTCCCTCTGAAACTTCACAAGCCAGGCTTCCAGCATCTACACTACTCTCAACATTTTTACCTTCCAACTTCCTACAGAACATCCCACTGAGCTCTCAACACTCAATGGCTTTTCTAGAAAGTCCTTCCACAATCCTCCCAAAACAACATGGTCAGGTCTGTTACAGCAATACCCTACTCCTGGTATCAACTTGTTAGGTTCACTATTGCTGTGATAAAACACCATGACCAAAGTAAACTTGGGGAGGAAAGGGTTTATTTGGTTTACACTCCTGTATCACTGTTCATCATCAAAGGAAGTCAGGATAGGAACTGAAACAGAGCAGGAATCTGGAGGCAGGAGTGATGCAGAGGCCATGGAGGAGCTTGTGCCCCATGGCTTGCTCAGCCTGCTTTCTTACAAAACTCAGGACCGCCATCCCACGGATGATCCCACAATGGGGTCATCAATCACTAAGAAATCTTTTTTTTTTTAATTTTTTTATTAAGAAATTTTCTATTCACTTTACATACCAACCACTGATCCCCCCTCTTCCCTCTTCCCACCCTCCATCCTTTCCCCCCAACATACCCCCCATCCTCACATTTTCCAAATCAAGGTCTCCCATGGGGAGTCAGCAGAGCCTGGCACACTCAGCTGAGGCAGGTCCAAGCCCCTCCCCCCTGCACCAAGGCTGTGCAAGGTGTTACGCCCTGGGCACTGGGCTCCAAAAAGCCCTCCATGCACCAGGGACGGATCCCGATCCCCTGCCTGGGGGCCCCCCAAACAGTTTGAGCTAAACAACTGTCTCCCATAACCAGAGGGCCTAGTCTAGTCCTATGGGGCTCCATAGCTATGAGTCCACAGTTCATGGGTTCCCACTAGTGTGGTTGGTCATCTCTACATGTTTTCCTGTCATGCTCTCGACATCCCCTGCCCACAGAATCCCTCCTCTCTCTCATTGGTTGGATTCCCGGAGCTCAGCCTGGTGCCCGGCCGTGGATCTCTGCATCTGTTTCCATCAGTCACTGGATGAAGGCTCTAAGATGACAGTTAGGGTATTCACTAGACTGGTCACCAGAGTAGATCAATCCAGGCACTCTCTCGACCATTGCCAGTAGTCCAAGATAGGGTCATCCTTGTGGATTCCTGAGAGCTTCCCCAGCACCCTGCCTCTTCCCACTCTCATGATGTCTTCATTTATCACGGTATCTCTTTCCTTGCTCTCCCACTCTGTCCCTATTCTAGCTCAACCCTCCCATTTCCTTATGTTCTCATCCCCCATTCTTTGCCCTCCATCACTGCCCCCATTCCCAGTTTGCTCATGTAGATCTCATCTATTTCTCTTTTGCTGGGCTATCTATGTGTCTCTCTTAGGGTCCCTCCTTGTTAGCTAGCTTCTCTGGAGCTGTGGGTTGTAGTCTGATTATCTTTTTACAGCCCAATCTTATGGAGGCATTTTCTCAACTGGGGTTCCCTCCTCTCAGATGACTCTAGTCTATGGTAAGTTGGCATAAAATTTGCCAGCACAAGCCGGGCGGTGGTGGTGCACGCCTTTAATCCCAGCACTCGGGAGGCAGAGGCAGGCGAATCTCTGTGAGTTTGAGGCCAGCCTGGGCTACCAAGTGAGTTCCAGGAGAGGCGCAAAGCTACACAGAGAAACCCTGTCTCGAGAAACAAAAACAAAAACAAAAACAAAAAAAATTTGCCAGCACAGTTGGGTTATAGCAAGATGGGGGGAATCTCGCCTATACTCTCCAATTTTACCTGATCACAGTCTTGGCCTTTCCGGTAGTGAAGAGGATTTTGTTAAGTTAATACATTTCAAAGGTTCTCATCTGAATGCTAGGTCTGATGCAGAGGTGGGCAAGGAATGGCTTGTTTGGGGGTTATCAATAGCTTAAAACAAATTGTACGTAGGATATCAGATCAGCAATGTTCCAACCTCCCCATAGTCTTTGAAGTATTTAATCAGTCATCAGCCTCTGCAGAGACTTCCTTCCAGGAATTTTCATTCACACTTGAGATCTGCCCTGAGAGCCACCAAAATGTTATCTACAGCTAATGCTAAGACGTTAACTGCGGCTCTCACTTGAGGAGCCCATACTCACACTTGGGTCTTCCTGTCTCCTTACCTCCCCAAAGGAAGACATCTACTCCTGGGTGTTGTCTTACTTTTGTATTGCCATGGTAAGACACTACAACCAAGGCGACTTCTAGAAGAGTTTATTTGTGTCTTCGAGTTTCAGAGGGTAGAGTCCATGACCATCATGGTGTTAATATGTTTATGGTGGCATAAACCTTTAATCCCAGCACTCAGGAGGCAGAAGTGGCAGATCTCTGAGTTGGAGGCTAGCTTGGGATACAGAGAATGTTCTAGGACAGCCAGAGCTATACAGAGCAACCCTATTTCTAGAGAAAGAAAGAAACAAACAAACAAACAAATAAATTCAGGGCCATAAAGAAAGACACTATTTTAACAGAAGTGTCTGGACAAGGTAAAGTTTACTCTTGATTAAGACGGTAGGCTTGGAAGAGAGAACACACCCAGACAGGAAGTGCATTTGGTTTTTAATCCTAAATCAGGGGGAGGCTGTGCCTTATCCCCATTGGCTAGGGTCCAGCCTCACAATCTTGTTCGATTGGCTAGTCTGAAAAGAATTGGCACACAGGAAATGGAGGAGGAAGGGGAAAGAGATCCCTGCTCTAAGGAGCAGAGGGCCGCAGCTCCAGGCCATCATATTCCTAGAACAGAGCAGTGAGTGGGTCTTTGTGCAAACACAGGTTTTGAGGGTAGGAAGGATGGAAGATTTGCTTTAAAGGTGGGGAAGATAAAAAGATCTTAATTCCTTGTCTTAAACTCCAATTTTATAATACTTGATAGAAAAGACTCATATTTGATTATTTGTTTCAATGGTGATAAAGATTACTTTTCTCCTCCAGTAGTGGGCATAGACACCAGCTTGATGTCTCCATGTTTGATGACATAAGTAAGTCATCAGCATGGAGTCTCCAGCAGCAGGGTCTGTTTTAGAAAAGCTCTCATGTGCTGCTGAGTAGAGTGCGTATTTTTGGTGTTTGGGTGAAATATTCTGTAGATATCTGTTAAGTCCATTTGATGTATAATGTCAATTAATTCGGATGCTTCTCTGTTTATATTTTGGCCAGATGAACTGTCTATTGAAGAAAGTGGGGTACTGAAATCACCTTCTATTAATGCAGTGATGTTAATCTGTGTCTCTAAATCCAGTAATGGATTTTTTTTTTATAAAGTTGGTTTGATACATATGTGTTTAGGATAGTGTCGGAACACGGTCAAAAGAATGACACATGGTGAATATGCCTTTGGGGAAACTCTGAGAGAGGCGCCAGGAAAAAAGGCAGAGGGCCTTTTACCTCAAATGCATTTTCCTCCCAGGTTTGTTCTTGACATGATTTTGTGCCTCCCGTGACAAGCATTTACATTTACATTCAATTTATAAGACATGTTTATTCTTGTTGGATGTCAGATCAAAGCTACAGAACCCAATCTGGTAAAGGTTATGCTGAGTGCTGTCCTCAGTGCACCCTGAATCTGGATATGGCCTTCTGCCTTGCTTCCGTGTTTCCCAGATAGAATCTATAGTATGTGCCAGGCAACTGCATTCAAATTGGTCTGTCCTGAGAAAGTTCTGGGAAAGGGCTGCTCTGTTAATATTTAGTATGTGCTTACTGACATTTATTTACATATTTTTCTGATCATGTTTTTCTGAGCTCAAAGAACCAGACTTGGATCATTGCTTTCTTTGTTTCATTCCTGCATAAAAGGACACTGAAACTGAAGTAAAGTGTCTACAGCATTAGACTGTAGTCTGCCCCATTCTTTCAGGTCCTCAGACCCCAGGTCCAACAGACACAGATATGTATAGGTCAACAAGTCGACAGCGAGTAAGGTCGTCTTGGTTAGCTGTTCCCTTGGTTAGAATGAAGAGTCCCTCTTTGTCTCTTCTGATTAGTTGTAGTTTGAGGTCTGTTTTCTCAGATATTACGATAGCGATGCTTGTGTGCTTCCTGTCCCATTGGATTGGGGCTCTTCTGTCCATTCCTTTACTCTAAGGCAGAGCCTGTTTTAGAGCAGAGCTCCTTTTAGACAACAGATAGATGGCTCATGTTTCTTGATCCACTCAGTCAGCCTGTGTCTTTTGATTGGAGAATTGAAGCCACTGATACTTAAAGTTACTATTGAAATGTGCATTAATTGTGGTCATTACGTTGTTGATTTTTTGGTACTGTTTGCTTTCCCAGTGGCACTTTGTGTTTTAATAGTTATGGTTTCCAGCCGGGTGGTGGCGGTGCACCCCTTTAATCCCAGCACTCGGGAGGCAGAGGCAGGTGGATCTCAGTGAGTTCAAGGCCAGCCTGGTCTACAAAGTGAGTTCCAGGACAGCCAGGACTGTTACACAGAGAAACCCTGTCTCAAAAAAATAAACAAACAAAAAATAGTGGTTTCCTACTCTGCTCATTCTTCTCTTCAGCCAGAAATAATGCTTCCTGTATTTTCTTTGGGTTTGGTTTGTTGGGTATAATTATTTTAGGCTGTTTATACTGTGGAAAGTTTTTCTTTCTTCTTCAACTGGTGGCTAGTTCTTCTGGGTGGGTACATTAGTCTAGGTTGGCCATCATAGCCTTTTAGGTTTGGAATGAATTACTCCAGGCTTATCTGTTTTTCTGTTTCCACTGACAAATAAGCTGTTATTCGGATGAGTTGTCCTTTACATGTGACTTGTGTTTTTTCTCTTGTGGTTTCAGTGTTTTGTTTTGTTTTTTATTGTTGTTATGTATACTTCGAGTTTTAGCTGTGACATGCCATGGGGGTCTTCTATCCCAACCTTGTCTATTTGGTGTTCTGTGTGCTCCTTCTATCTGTATGTGTGTGTCTTTCCTTAGTTTTGTGCAAGTTCTCTTCTATGATCTTGTTGAAGATCGGGTCTATGCCATTGACAGAATTCTTCTCCCTCGTTTGTGCCTATAATTTGAAGGTTTGTTTTTTTTTTCATAGTGTCCCACATTTCCTGTATGTTCCCTTCCTCTGTGTTAGAGACAGGTTTATAGTTAAGGTAGTGCTAGGTTTGGAGTTGGAGTTATTGTTAATATTAGGGTTAGGGTTAGAGAGCTAGGTTTAGGTTTAGGGTTAGGATTGGTGCCAGAGCATGGTTAGGATTATGGATAGGGTTAGGTTAGAGATCGGTATAAAGTTAGTGTAAAGGCTACAATTAGTGCTGGAGCTAGGATTAAGGTTATTTTTAGACCTACTTTTAGGGTTCAGGCTAGAGATAGGTTTACTTTTCATTTAGGGTTAGGGGTATATTTAGAATTAGTGATTGAGCTAGGGTTAACTTTAGGATAAGAGTTATGATTGGGTTTTATTCAGTTAGGTCTATGGTTAGATGTAATGTTAGGTTTATGGTTGTGGCTAGGGTCAGAGGTAGGGTTAGGGCTAGAGTTAGAATTAGGCCTCCATTTAGGGTTAGTTTTAGGATTAAGACTATGGTTTGAGACAGTGTTTGGGTTAGATGTAGGGCTTTGTGTAGTGGTCAGGTTAAGGTTGTGGATAGTGTTTGGGCTACGTTTAGGTTTTGGTTAGTGCTAGGGTTAGGGTTCTAATTAGACCTAATGTTAGGGTTAGGTAGAATTGTAGTTTTGGTTATTTGTATGGTTAAGGTAAGGTTAGAGTTAGGGTTAGGATTAGTTTTAGATCTAAATTTACAAATCGAGCTTATGAGGGTTAAATTTAGGGTTAAGGGTTATGGTTTAGGTCAGAACTTGAGAAAGGCATGGTATTTGGCTTAAGGATAGAGTTAGTGTAGCATTGATGTAATGGTTACAGTTAGTTTAAGTAGTTGGCATATGATTAAGTTATTCCTAATTTTAGTGTTTGGGCTAGATGTAGCTCTAGGGTTAGAGTTTTGGCTAGGGTTAGTGTTAGGGTTAGGGTTAGGTTTATGGCAAGGGTTAAGGTTAGGGTTATGGCTAGGGTTAGTGTTAGGGTTATGGCTATGGTTAGTGTTAGTGTTATGGATATAGTTAGTGTTAGGTTTACGACTGTGGTTAGTGTTAGGTTTAGAGCTGGGTGTATGGCAGAGCCATTGTTAAGATTTTGTATAGGTTAGGTTGGAGCTTGTCTAAACTTAGGTAAGAGCTTCACTTAATTGTAGAACTAGGGTTAAGTTTAGTCTCACAAAGATACATCCCAGAGATATCACCTGCTCTTATTAGGTCTCACACCTTCAAGGTTCTAGCATATCCCAACAGAAACACACTAGGAACCAAACAATTGTTACATGGTTCTTTAGGAGAATTTACAAACCCACACAAGGGCCATTGACTGTGCCTTGAAACCTCTGAACTCAGAGCCAAAATGAGCACTTCCTCCTTCAAGCTGATGAACTTCCAGATGCCTCTGCCTCAGTGAGAGCTTGATACCAGCCTTGATGCACAGCACCTGGCTTTCTCATCTATCCTGAGCTCTGCAGAGCTTTGGATTAGGCCACGACGAGCGTCTTCCTCCTCCCAGGAGCCGTACGAAGCCTGTGTACAGACATTTTTCTGTGTACTTACTCTTGGTGACAAGCAGGGGCAGCCCTATGCCCTCTGCCCTGCTTTCCCCTGGCATTTGCACCCTAACACCCCAGTGCAACCTTTAAGAATCACTCTATTGGGGAAACGTTCAAGAGGCTTGTTTCGTTTGTGGTACCGCAGACTGAACTCAGGCCTTGGTGCTCATAGGCAAGTTTACCACTGAGCTACATCCCCAGACCTCTTCACTTTTTATTTAGAAGCATGGTCTCATTGAATTGCCCAGGTTGGACTTCAACTTCTGATTTTTTGGCTTTAGCCTTCCAAGGAGCTGGGATGACGGGCCTGTGCCACCAGGCCCGGTGAGGTAGGTGTTGAAGACAAAGATGCTCAATAAATATTTGTTGAACTGTTCAATGTAGTAGAGAAGTATGGCAGTTCCTTAAAGTAAGTTTAGCCTGGGGCTGGGAGGACAGCTCAGTAAAGCACTTCCTATGCCAGCATGAAGACCTGAGTTTAATCCCCAGGACCCAAGTAAAAAATTAATTAATTTTCACAGTGTCAAGTATAGGTACCATCCCATGGAGTGGGCCTTAAAGTCGGGGTAACACCCAAACATTTGTGCCTCCATTGCGCCGGTGTATCTCTTTATTGAGTGTGTGTTTAAAGATTTCTTTATCTATTGTGTATATACACACCAAAAGAGGGCACCAGATCCCATTATAGGTGGTTGTGAGTCTCCATGTGGTTGTTGGGAATTGAACTCAGGACCTCTGGAATAGCAGCCAGTGCTCTTAACCCCTGAGCCATCTCTCCAGCCTTACACCAGTATATCTTGCAGGCAAGTCACTGCTGTAAGTTGCAGGGTTTGTAGCGAAGTGATATTGATGATTGCTTTTCTGCTGCTGTGACACCTGCCACCACAGTGATGGGCCAAGTGACAATGGACAGAAACTGTGGAGTCATGAACTTAGATTTCTTCTTCTTCTTCTTCTTCTTCTTCCTCCTCCTCCTCCTCCTCCTCCTCCTCCTCCTCCTCCTCCTCTTTCTCCTCCTCTTTCTCCTCCTCTTTCTCCTCTTCTTCTTCTTCCTCCTCCTCCTCCTCTTCCTCTTCTTCTGAGATAATGTCTCACAATATAGCCCTGGCTGTCCTGGAACTTGATCTGTAGGCTGCCCTTGAACTCACAGAGATCCACCTGCCTCTGCCTCTAAGTGCTAAGATTAAAGGCATGTGCCAACATACCGGGTTGACTTTTTCTTCTCTTAACTTGATTATTTCAGTTTTGATTTTTTTGTTACAATGACAACAGCTGGTTGATACAGATATTTAAACAACCATTTTATAGCAGTGTTATTCACAAAAGTTAGAAGCTGGAAGCAAGCCTTGGAAGCATGGATGTGCTCCACCCACACAGTGGGTGATTATCCTTATTTATAAAACAGACACTCCTGACACTTGCTGCCACTTGGACAAACCCTGAAGTCATTAAGCTGAGCGAAATAAGGCAGTCATAGGACACATCCTGAGTGATGCCACTTCTGTATGCTCCCCACAGAGTCAAATTCAGGGACAATGAGTAGAGGTGTTGAAGGGCTGGAGGGATGAGGAGCTAGTGCTTAAGGGCACAGTCTTCAGTTTGGAAAGTTCAGCAAGTTCTATAACTGGTTCTAATGCATACGAATGGACGCAGTGTCAGAGACCCGTGTGCATCAAGAGTTAAGCTGTGGACCTTACCATTGCAGAGAAAACAAATTAATTTAAAAACTAGTGAGTGCTACAAAGCACTGTAAGGAGAATAGTCTTGCGGAGTTGCCCAGGCTGAGGGTGGGAGTTACTATTTTGGCTGCATTGGAAGCACCTTCCAGGCCCCTCAGGAGCTGTGAGCCAGTGGGACTCTGATCAGAGATGTGAAGATACTGAGACTTCTTCAGGAAAGCAGCCCGGAAGCACGCAGGCAGACTCAGATGAACTCCTGTTTGAAAGACCTGAGTGAGGAACAGGGTGAGGCCGGACTTTTAATGTAACTTTTGTTTCTTTGTCTTCCACACACAGTAGCTTATCATTTCATTGGTTGTTTTAAAACCCTACGGTGAGATTCTAAAGGTGTCCTGGATGTGGAGGAAGGGGGAGCTATTTGGGGGATACAGCCAGATCTCAGGCAGGCTTCGGCAGAGACTAACCGAATGGCCGCCTCTGTCTCTCCTTCAAGGTCGCTGGGAAGGCTTACTAAACAAGGAGGGGGTTTCGGGGGAGATGTGCGAAGTCAAGGATGTTGTTCAGCATGCCCAGCTATTTTCTGTTTTTCTTGTCCTTAGTTCCCAGCCTCCCCCTCCCCCCATCCCCCCATCCCCCAGCAGTGCACAGCTGCTTCTCAGGGGCCGTGGGCCTTAGCCCCAGCCAGCCTGCTGTCTCCTGAAGGGATAGCCTTTCCAGCCAGCCATGCCAGGTGAAGGACATCTTGGCTCAGTCTCTTGCAGAAGTAATCAGATGGGCTAGGTCCACTCTGCTTGTGGAAGGACCAGAAACATCTGTTGTCCTGTTAGCTTGTCTGCCCCATCCCGTCCCATCCCGTTCCCCCTCACAACCCCCAGCCCCAGCCACTGCTTCTGGCTGGCTTCTGCCTGCGGAGACACAGCGAACAGGAGCTGAGGGGAGGGGCTGAGAAGGGGGCTGGGCTTGAGGGAGCCTGGTTCTCACCCAGCAGGAGGTCTGTTTGTACTTACTTCACTCAACCCTAAAATCACACGCAGGCATTTGGCCCAGGTCCCAGTGAGCTTTGGGGACTTCTGCCCAGCACTGGCTGCCCTTCTGACACAGAAAGCACAGTTAGACGTGTGCAGGTAGCCTGTGAAATACCGTATCTCATACAGAGCTCTATACCATCCCCTGGCCCGGCCCCTCCTGCCGATGCAAGGAGCGAGTGGGCAGCCATGGATAGCGATGGCCAATAACTCAGAGTGAACAGAGCAGCTTGGTTTCAAGCCCTTGGCTGGGCAGCAAAGAGAAAGAGAGAGCAAGTGCAATTGGTGGTGGTGACAATGTGCCATCTATCTTCATTTCTCCGTTATAAAGACCTGAAGTCCCTTGGAGTGCTGGCAATGTCACTGTGGGCGAAGAGACTGCAGTCAAGCACAGTACTGTTAAGATCAATGTCCCATTGCAGCCCATGACCTTGAGACAATTCCCGAGGCTCCTGAGGATAATAGACTGTCCTCAGTGGTGATTTAGTGAGATAGAGCCACAGGCAAAGGCTTCTGGCCCATTTGCTGGAGAAGAGCAAAGATTCAACCTTCAATACGGTTAAAAGAAAAGAAACTTAGCACATTTTTAATTCATTCAAGCAGCCATTTCTGAAAGCCTGTGCAGAAACCAGCTGTCGAAACACTGCTTGGGGACAGCTGGGACAATGGGAACCGCTCTGGGTGAGGTCAGCTCTCTGCTGGAGCGAAGGCTGGAATTGCAGCTCTGACTGGTGTGCTAGTCTATTTCATCTTCTAGTTCTGTGGGTTGCTTTCCTGAGGCAGAGGAGGAGGGCTGTTTGGGAAGGCCACACGCTACAGGCCGATGGTGCTCTCCCTGAAGCTGTAGCAAAAGAAATGAACTATTTGGTGATGTGAGGTGTTCGGAGGTAATGCCAACATGTGGGAGGCCAAGACAGGGAGGGTAGCTTGAGCCAGGATGTCATCGCTAGCCTGGATGGGATCCCATCTCAAAAATAATGAAACTGTAATCTTAAAGAGATAAAGGACTAGCGAGGTGGTTCATCCGCCACCAAGCCTGGTGACTGAGTTTATTCCCGGGACCCACAAGGTAGAATGAGAAAACTGACGCCCACAAGCTGTCCTCCTGTGACCTCTACTAGAGCAACATGGCACACATGTACTCACACAAATATGCACACAAGCATACAAGACAAATAATAATACAACTGAAAATTAAAACTGAATGAAAAAGATGAAATTTGCTTTTTGTTTGTTTATTGTTGTTCTTTTCTAAGGACAGGGTTACTAGAGAAGACAATTTTTGGATAGAATTCCACCCAAGTTGACTTAAGCAAAAGTAAACATTAACCCCCCCCCCAAGGGTATTTACTCCCTGGTTATTAATTACTTGTTTTGTTACTGTGACAAAATACATGATAAATGTCACTTCAAGGAAGGAAGTGCTTATTTTGACTCACAGTTCGAAGGCATGTCCTCCATCGTGACGTTGGAGGCAGCCGGTCACATTGTGTCTACACTCAGTAATCAGAGAGATGAGCGTTGGTGCTCCGCTCCCTTCCTCCTCGGTATTCAGTCTGGGCCCCCAGTTCACAGAATGGGATTACCCGTATTTAAGGCAGGTCCTCCCACTTCAAATAATCTAACCAATTTGTTTTCATGGCGATTCTAAATCCCATCACGATTAGCCTCATCAATGTCTTAGGACTGGAGACAGCAAGATGGGTGAGGGTCAGCTACAGGCAGGTGTAAGTCATCAAGCCCCCCGCGATCGAATCTCCACTTTAAGCCTATTTCCAGCTGGGGTTTCTTCAGCTCCTGGCTTATTATCAATTGACCTTGACCATCTTAGGTAAGGTGGGCAGGGCCGCATGGTGCTGGGGGAAGAAAATGTCCAAAAGAAGCAGCACTGTTGAAGACTAACATGAAAACGGGCGTCCATAGCATCTACCAGGCACATCTGGTGGCACTAACATAGAAACAGTCATCCATGGCATCCACCACGCACATCTGGTGGCACTTGCCCAGTCAGGCTCCCCGCCCCCCTCCCAGCAGTAAACAGCCAATCTCTACTTGTACACCTCTCTGACAGGGTGTTCATTACTTCAGAAATAATTCTTGTGGCGGAACTAGTCTCTCCCACCATAGCTACCGCCCACACAGCCACCTCTACAGCATAACGAGAATGCTGATTGCCGCCCACCGGGTGTCCATCCTCCATCCCTTTCTCCCTTTTGCCTAGAAGCCATCGACAGATGGGCTGGGTAGATAGGGCAATCTGTTCCCTGTCTGAAACAGCACCAGCCAAGTGTGACAGCCTTATGGGAAATTCCTTCTACCCTTTCTTCCTTGCCTAAAATAGCCATTTCCTTCTAGGCTGTGTGAAGGGGGAGGGGGTGGAGCAGCAAGAGGGGTGGTATTAGTGTCTACGGGTGCCTGGTTTGGAAGTATTCTTGGAAAGGTCAGTGTGGGTATGGTAACCACTGAGCCAGGCACTTCCAGATGGCCACTCACCAGAGGACAGTCTGGAGCCCTGGAGCTTGTAGCCATGAGTAAGCACGTGCTACGTAGTGGCTGACTTCTTTTTCAGGTTCCTCAGGAATCTGTGACTGTTTGGACACGATGTTTATGCTATAATTCCAAGGAGCTTCAACCTCAAATGACAGCCACCAGGCTTCTGGGGTCACACTGAAAGGCAGGCATCACTCTGAGACAATAACTGAGTCCCTGTCATGCTTGCATGAACAATCTCAAAACTGAAGTGCAAGGTACAATTTGGGGTGTCAGCTAGCCTCAGGAGTGTCTGAGCTTCCGCTGGCCTGCCTCACCATTGTGCCGGAAGGGAGGCTCTGACCCTGCCACATCTTTTTCTGGTACACCTTTCTTGGCCCCAATACAGAGCTTCTACAGTGACAAAGGAGCCTAGCCTCTCCACAAGACCTCCATCTCTCTCTTTTGTTGTCTACTGGGATGGACAGCTAGCCACATTTGCCCCACTTGCTGGCTGGCACTACGGAAGAAATCGCCTGATCATCTGGAAGTCACTTACATAACCAACAGAGTCCTCCCCGTTCTCCACCATCTCACAGTCTTGTGCTGGCTTTCCTGCAAGGAGGGGTGTGGATGTTTGACCTGTCTCCACCAAATGGTGAAGAAAGTTAGAGACAGCTGGCATGCCCAGGGTGTGTCTGAGTGCCTAAGAGGCCAAGAGATGGGGGCTGGGGTAGGGATGTAAGAAGGAAGGTTGCAGAGAATATGGGTTTCCTAAGAGGTCCTTGGTTCTCTTCTGAGCCCTACTCCTTGACCTCCAGGATGCAGAAGGAGCCATGTGGGAGCAGATGGTACTCTGTCTTGGTTTTGTAGCCTTGCTCCTGAGTACAATAAGAGGGTTTCCCACCTCCATTCACCAGGACAGAGAGGGGCTGCCCACTCCATTTACCAGTCTGTAGTGAGGCCCACCTCCATTCACCAGGCCAGAGAGGGGCTGCCTACTCCATTCACCAGTCTGTAGTGAGGCCCACCTCCATTCACCAGGCCAGAGAGGGGCTGCCCACTCCATTCACCAGTCTGTTGTGGGGATGCTCATCCATTTCACCAGTCCAGAGAGGGAATGCCAGCCTCCATTCACCAGTCCAGAGAAGGGTTCTTTCTTCCATTTACCAGGCAGAAAGGGCTTCTGGGGCTGGGTCCTGGGTGCCTGTCATTTGCCTCATATGTCGCTGTTTGTAGCATGGATTTTTACCTGGAGCTGGTTGGACACACAGAATTCCAAGCTCCACCTAGGTTGTTCAACCGGAATCTGCAATCTTCAGAATCTCTGAGAATAGTACACCGTAACTTTGGAGGATCAGAGGCCCAGAGTCCAAGGATATCAACCCTGCCTCCGTGGAGGCCAACTCTGTGAAGGGCTAGCCAGAGGCAAAGCTGAAATTCAGGGCTGGGTCAAAATGAGCTGCTGGAATGACAAGCTTGGACCAGTCTGAGCTAAAAGCAGAAATAGTGGGGCTGCTGAGTCAGTGTTAGAACCGGAAGCATAAATACTGATACTCCAAGGCCAGCACTGAAAAACAGACAGACAGACAGACAACAGAAACAGAAACACTTTGGGCAAAGGTGTGGGAGCTGCACTGTGACAATACTGTCACAGTCGAAACGATGTCTGTGTCTCAGAAAGTGACGGTGTTTGAAATGGGGTCACTGCAGAGGCAATCAAGGAACCTGGTATTGTGACTATCCTTGTGGGCCCTAAACCAAATGACAAGTGTCCTTGTAGGAGGCAGAGGCAGAAAGACACGAAGGGAGGGTGTTGGGAAGCCAGAGGCAGAGATGGGGACACAGGCATCAGGGACAAAGAGGTAAGAAGGCCCCTCCCAGAGATCTTCCAGAAGAGTGGCCCTGCAGATGCCTTGATCTTGAACTCCCAGCTCCTAGACCTTGCTCTGTGGTGCTAGAGGCAACCCTTCAGACTGCCAAGGGGAAGCTCTGGAAAGAAGTGAGCTGCCGGTCCCACTCGCAGACCTCAGCTCGCCTCCCAGAACAGCTGACTTCTCAAGCCCATTTCCTCATTTCTTTCTTCCTTTTATTTTTAATGCTCCATAAATCCCAGTGACAGTTGGGATCCAGGGCTCCTGGTCTTGCATGGCTACTGATCACCAGACTGTCAACGGCTCCTGAATGGTTCTTTCAGGTTCCCAGAAGTAATTTGGTTATTTATTTTAAACCTACCTTGTTTGGAAATTGTTTAAAGCAATTACAATAGAGCAAAGCTAAATTATATTTCAACTGTTTAAGTATCACTTAAAAACAGACAACAAAAAGTCCTTTGGCAAATGATTTCACAGCAGCTGGGTTTTCGGAGTTTAGACAACCACACAGTAGGTTAATTTAAAACTATTTTTATTACACTTTATTTACCTTGTGTGCAGTGTTTGTATGTGAGCATGTGGGCGGCACAGCAGACGCCCCAAGTTCGATCCCCTGGAGCCACTTAGAATGAGAGAACTGACTCTTGCAAGTTCTTTTTTGAATCTCCGCATGAACAAGATGGCACAGATGTGAACTCGGACACACACACACACACACACACACACACACACACACACACACGTAATAAAAGTAAATTAGACACAGTCAGAGATTAACTGTAATAAGTGATCATAAAAGAGATCAATTGCAACAATGTGGTGTAACATAGCAGCATCACTCCCCTTGCACTGAGGGAACATTATTAAATAAAAGACAGGCCACTATGGAAACAGCTTATTTGGTAATGAAGGTAGCCACTGAATGACTAAGAGTGGAGAGGGATGAAGAAATGACTCACTTCCCAGGCAGTAGGAAAGGTACAGGGACAGTCATGTTTCTCAAAATAGCACTCGGTCTGAACCTTATAGATTATTTATTTCTTCAATGTTCTATTGAAGATTTTCAGGGCTTTTGTGCCTTCAGAAAACATCTGGTGACCAGGCCTCCAGATTCCCTAGAACCAGAGAGCACTTTGCAACCAGGCCTCCAGACCAGTGACCTCAGAGGTTGGTGCAAGGGCAAGCTTTGGTTCCACTGCCCAGGGTCCTCAGAGGGATCAAGTTTGTCCAGTGGTCTCTGAGGTCACTATGGGGTGGGGTTCTGATGTCTGAAGTGCCTAAACATCATTTCAGGTCCCAGAGTCTATATTTTTGTGCTCTTAGAGGTTACTTTGGGCCCGTGGCTGTAACCACAGCCCCTTGGTAATAGAGTGGCTTCACTGGGTCTGGAGTTTGGTATCTTGCCTTCATTAGGTTCACAGAATCCAGAGGTGACCCAGGTGTAGGCTCCATCTGCTCACCTTGGTGCTGAGTGCAGCCCCACCCTCCATCCTGTTGGCACATAGCCAAGACAGGAGAACTTCAGCCACTCATTCCGTAGTCAACACCAAGTCTCACCGATCCTTGTAGCTGAATTTCAAGCAAATATTACTCGAAGAGACACAGAGCCAGAATATCCAAATAGAAGAGGAAGTCAAAACAAACCTACCCCAACAGATACTAAAACACAACAAAGCAAGACAAAGAATATGACACAGCCACCCATGACCAATCACCAACCAATCAACCCCCCACAGGAAACCCAAAGTTACACAAATGGCCAATTGTCTGAGAAAGAAGTTAGAGTCTTATTTTCAAAAGAATTAAGGATCATTCCCTGGGGACTCTGCCTCTTGGTACAGGCCCAGCTTAGTTCTTTCCAGTGGACCCCCTCAGCCTTCCCTTTTAGCCAATCCTCATTCCTTTGTGTCAGATGCTCATACCCAGAAACACTTTCTGCCAGGGGTCCCCAGTGGCTGCAATGGGCTGGAACTCAGGTAGGCAATTTCCATTCCTCTTCCTGTCCTCCATTATCGTCGCTCCTGTCCTACACTCAGCCTGTAGTGGCCTGCTTGAAGGTGTCCCTCTTGCTCCACCTCCATTTGCTGGACACTCTACCTCTTGGTACAGACCCGGGTCCCCCCAGTCCTTTTGTCCTTGTCTCTCCAGACATATTCTTTGTCCTACTGCTGTCTATTTGTAGGAGCCCCTCCCCCTCCCCTACCTCCACCTCTCTGGGGACCTCATCCCCCGGTGTAGACAGGATCTCCTAGCTCTTTCCCTCAACCCCTCTCAGCCTCTACTCCAAGCCCATCTCTAGTCATCTCTGTCACCCACAGACCTGCAGAAGCACTTTCTACCAGGGAACCCACAGCCGTTAAGATCCAGAGAAGACGACAAAAATCAAGGAACAGAGTACTCACCCAAGCCCAACAAAGACGAGACCAGTTACTAACACTTAGCATCCTCTCCAATATCATAACTCCAAATGTCTAGACACCAGTGCAAAACCCAAACATTAACAGCTAAGGCGATATGCCTCCCCCAGAACCCAGTAGCCCTCCTAAGAGGCAATATAGGTGAAGCACAACACGAGGACTTCAAAATAGCAATTATGAATATGTTCAAGAACCTTAAAGAAGGCATGAATAAATCACTCAATGAAGACTGTGAAAACAGAAACAGTTTAATTAAATACTGAAAACAGTTCTAGACATGAAAGTAGAATTTAACAAAGAAATAGAATCACTAAGGAACACCTAAATTGAAATAAAACTGGAAACGAAAAATTCGGGAAGTCAAACAAAAACCTCTGAGGTAAGGCTGAGCATCAGAGTGCAAGATATGGAAGAAAGGGTCTCAGGTACTGGAGGCAGAATAGAAGAAATGGAAGCCTCAGCCAAAGAAAGTGTTCAATCTAAAAACATCCAGACACACAACATCCAGGAAATCTAGGACACCAAGAAAAGACCAAATCCATGAATAATAGGACTAGAGGAAAGAGAAGAAATCCAGGTCAAAGGCACAGAAACTATTTTCAACAAAATTAGAGAAGAAAATTTCTCTTTCCTGAAGCAGGAGATGCCTACTAAGGTACAAGAAGCTTACAGAACACCAGGCTGAACCAGAAAAGAAATTCCCCATGACACATAATAATCGAAACACTAAATGTACAGAATAAACAAAGAGTATTAAAAGCTAAAACAATCCTCAACAATAAAATACTTCTAGAGGTATCACTGTCTCCAATCTCAAATAGTACTATAGAGCTATTTTATATATATATATAAAAAAAACCCAGCATGGTATTGGCATAAATAAAAACAGACACACTGATCAATAGAACAGAACTGAAGACTCAGATATAGTCCACACACCTATAGACATCTGATTTTCAACAAATAATCCAAATATATACCGACCGGAAAAAAGACAGCATCTTCAGTAAATGACGCTTGTCAGACTGGATGGCAGCATGTAGAAGAATGAAAATAAATCCATATTTATCACCCCACACAAAATTCAACTCCAAGTGGATCAAGGACTCAACATACCAGGTACCATGAATCAGATAAAAACGAAAATGGGAGATAAGCTTGTACTCATGGCACAGGAAAGACCTTTCCGAGCAGGACACCAATAGCACAGAGACTAAGACCAATAGTTAATAAATGAGACCTCATGAAACAGAAAAGCTTCTCCACAGCAAAGAATTCCAACATTCGGGCAAAATGGCAGGCCATAGAATGGGAAAAGACCATTACTGATTCCGCATCTGATAGAGGGTTAGTATCTAAAATACACAAAGAATTTTAAATACTAAACATCAAAAAATAAATAACCCACTTGAAATGGGGTACAGAACTAAACAGAGACTTCTCAAAAGACAAGTCACAAATGGCTGAGAAGCATAGAAATGTACAGCATCCATGTGGCAGTTCCTCAGGAAGCTGGGAATAGACACAGCTCATGATCCAGCTATACCACTTGTGGTCATAGACCTGAAGGACTCTGGATCTTACTACAGAGAAACTTGCTCATCCATGTTCATTGCTGCTCTATTCATAATAGGCAGAAATTGGAAACAGCCTAGATATCCATCAGCTGAGGAATGGATAATGAAAATGAGATGCATTTACATAGTGCAGTATTTTCAGTAGCTGAACAATTAAATTTCCAGGTAAATGGATGGCTCTAGAAAAATAATCCTGAGAGGTAATCTAGACTTCAAAAGGCAAATATGGTATGTTTTTTCTTATATGTGGATGTTAGCTTTTGATATGCATTCTACAATCTGTATAACTACAGAAGAGATGTTAAGTAAGGGATTAAGGGGAGGAGATGATCTCCCAAGGAAGGGGAAATAGAATGTATAGTTATGGAGAGATGTGGGGAGACTGGAGTGGGAAGATTAAATGGGGAGGGGGATGGAAGGGATGAGGGAGGGAATATGAGGAGGGACAATTAGCACTAAGGGTCATTTGAGGGACCACATGGAAACCTAATATTGTAGAAGTTTCTATATATTTTAAATATATATATGGAAGAAATCTAAATGGAGTTACCAAATAATGGTGGAGACAATACCCCAACTAGACATCTTTTGCTTCTAAGTGAAACCTCCACTCCCATGAACGGGTTAAATCTAGTTGAGTTGTTGGTCAAAGGGGCCCTATGAAAACCCCCAAACATCATGGACTATTTCCAAGACTATTTGCTCTCCACAAACCACTGGTAGGGTGCTGAAGACAACACTTACAGATTTCATTGAACATGGAGTAGTCAAGCCGGTGTCTAACTAGAGGTTTCACCCCTACTGACATGCATCCACCATACTGGAAAGTACTCTGTACTCCACCAGAGGAGAAAGGTCACCATTGATGCAGTCACAAACCCTACAACAATCTGCAAACAATTGCAACCTACAGCAGTGACTTGCTTGCAAGATATGCTGGTTTAATAGTAGAACAAAGATGGTGGGAGTAACCGGCCACTCTCTGATTGGATTTCAGGCCCACTTCAAGAGAGGGGACCCATGCGGGACACTGCTCAAGTGGCCAAGAACCGAGACTGGATAGACTGTTGTCCTAGGGGAAAATAAAATAACTGTTGTTCTGCTAAAGGATCATAGCAATGAAACTGACTCCTAATGTCATCCTGCTGTGTCCATAGACCAGCGTCTCATTCAGCCTATGCCGGAGAAGCTCCTTCTTGCAGTTGATAGGAACTAACAGAGACCCACAACTGGGCGATGTGCAGAGTGAGATTTTGGAACACTCAGTCCTAAATGGGATGTCTTCATCAAACCCCTCCGCTCAGGACTCAGGGAGCTAGGCATAAGAGGGGACTGAAAGACTGTAGCAGCCAGAGGTAGTAGATGATTCCAAGCAAACTGTATCACAGACACAACAGGACAGACGCACATATGAGCTCACAGAGCCTGTGCCGCACACACAGAGCTGCACAGGTTCAAGGCAGATGGCGTCCCAGTGCTGAGAGGCGGAAGTGGACATGGGCTCCCGGCCCTAACCAAGAAACTATCTGCGATTGACACTGACTTGCAAGGAAGAATTAGCTGTCCACAGTGGATTTTCCACGAGTATATTAACCACAATTAAGGATAGGTCCCATGCCCAGTAGTAGATGGCCAACACACAATGAACTCAACGGTATTTTTTTAGACATTTTGTGTCCTATTATTTGTTTGGGCATTTTTTTTTCTTGTCTTATTGGTCTTTTATTCCTATATTATGGTTTCTAATTGTGTGTGTGTGTGTGTGTGTGTGTGTGTGTGTGTGTGTGTGTGTGTGTTGTAGTGTTTGAGACCACCAAGAAGGATCAGACAAAACTTACATTTAAAGATTTAAAAAACCCAAGTTTATTTATAACAATGTTGCGACAACAATCACTTTGCCAATCTGAAAGCTGCTGCAAAAGGGGAACCCGGGGCTGGAGGGTTTTTTTGTTTTGTTTTGTTTTCCGCATTTTCTTTTTCCCCCCTTCCTTCCTTTTTTTTTTTTTTTTTAAAGGTTTATTTATTATGTATACAGTGTTCTGCCTGCACTCCAGAAGAGGACGCCAGATCTCATTACAGATGGTTGTGAGCCACCATCTGGTTGCTGGGAATTGAACTCAGGACCTCTGGAAGAGCAGTCAGTGCTCTTAACCTCTGAGCCATCTCTCCAGCCCCCCTTCTTTCCTTTTTTATTAAGAGATTTTCTATTCCTTTTACATATCAACCACGGATTCCCCTGTCCTCCCTCCTCCCACCTCCCAGCCTTCCTCCGCAACCGCAACCCACCCCCCATTCCCACCTCCTCTAAGGCAAGGTCTCCCCTGGGTGGGGGTGGGGGGCGCTGAAGTTTTTAAAGGCACAAATCACAGTTGTCTCAACTCTGGGATCTTTTGTTACCTGAGGCATTATTAAGGTTTTTGCTTGTTTGTTTTTCTGAGCAAGTGAAAGTCTTACTGTTAAAGTGAGATCAAGAAGCAGAATAAGTGTCTAGTTAATAGTTTAGGCTAATGATTACACAGTAAGGGGAAGAGGGAACGATTTTGGGGAAGAGAGTCAGGTAGCTCTGAGCTAAGTCTCCTCTTTAGGTTGCTGTCAAGACTCAACTGCCGATGGGGTTGACATTAGGGTCGTGGTCTAGAAGACTGTGGCTAACAATCCTTAGGCTAAGCATAAAGTCCTGCTGACTCCCAGGGTTTTCTTTTTTTTCTACACAGTAACTCAGTTGAAACTTAGTTTTAAATAGAGTTAGTTTTTAACAATTGTGTGTGTGTGGAGGGGGGTACAGAGACAGAGACAGAGAAACAGAAAGAGATGAGACAGACAGAGAGATTCTTGTGATTTGTTTTCCTTTGTTTGGCTTTTTAAAGGTTTGTTTGTTTGCTTATTTTCTAATGAGACAGAAAAAGAAAGGGTTTGGGGTGGATGGAGAGGTGGGAGAATCTGGGAGGACTTTTGAGAGGGATTAGCCTAATCAGAGCATATTGTAGAAAATTTTTTTCAATTACAAAAAGAATTAATGGCCACCTGGAAGAATCAAACAGGTACACAAATTAAGGAACTCTACCTAAGATCTTTACAAGACAGCCTCCAAAGTGAACAAAACTATTAATAAATTTTGTAGGCAAAACTTCAAAATATATAGGAAAATTTAGCAAGGAGATTAAAACATTGAAAAAGAACTCAACAGAAATACTTGAAGGAGGTGGTCAATAAAATGGAAACTAGAGCGGACATCATTGTTAACAGAGATTGTGTGGAAGAACAAATTTCATGGATGGAGGACAAAGTCATTATAATACACACACACACACACACACACACACACACACACACACACACACACTCTGAAAGTAAACGACTGTGAGCCAGGAATGTTAGCTCCTGGGAAACGATCTTTCAAAATGGACGAGCAATGAAGGTATTGTAAGACAAACACAGATGAAGACGATCCATGACCACAAGCCGGCACTGCCCAAAAGCTCTCGGTGGGACACTTCACAGGGAAGAAGGCGGAAGACAGCCTGACTACAGATAAACAAACCAATCTGACATGGCAGCTCAGCAAAACTCCAGCTCTGTTATGGGAGCAGGAAAATCAGTCGCCCAGGCAAACAGAACATCACCTAACACATTCATAGAAAACAGCAAACCCCTTTCTACAATGACCTTGAATGCAAACAACCTCAACCAATCACTAAAAAGACACAAGCCAATGGACTTGATTTTAAGACAAGAACTAACCATATGCTGTTTGGCTTTTACACGGGCTCTGGAGGGGCACTTGAACTCAGGTCCTTATGATTGGTTTTACCCATTGAGCCATCTCCCCAGCCCTAAAAACCACGTGTTACAGTTGCATGTACATTCTATTGACCTGTCCTTGTTCATGAGTGCCAAGAATGGGAATAGAGCTTCCACCCACCTGCAGCTTGCCTGTCCACTGATCATCTTGTTTCTTCCAGACTTGGGAACTGTCCCCTACAACTGGCAGGTGGCACATGGTGGCAGAAGGGAGGGCCCAGAAGGAACCTCTACAGGGCAGCCTCAGCAATGAAAACAGGATGGTGGCCTTTTAGGTAGAGAACTGGACTTGAAACCCAGTGATCCCTTTTGGGCAATGGCTACAGGCCTCCACAGCAGCTCTCTGCAGATAGCTTTGAGTCAAATTCCACGTCCAGAAATTGAGGACCAGAATCCCCGATACATGCCCATGTAAGCATAGAGGTGTGTGTGGAGAGTGGAGGGTGGGGAGGAAATGCCTGGCTTCATGTTTAGCAGGACATTGAGGCTAACAAGGGGACAATCAAGTGTGCTGTGGAGGGGGTATACACAGTCCAGCCCACTTATGTCCTGAGGGGTGACGTTCTCCTATGGGGTCTTTGGCTGGTAGTGGCAACAGCAGCAGCAGCAGCTAAGAACTTGTTCCAATGCAATTATTCAGGCTCAGACTGAATCAGAAATTCGATGGGTGGAGCTCAGCAGGACACAGGTTAATAAGCTCCAGGGAATTATGATGCATGTGCTCAGGCATGCAAGCCAAGAAGTAGAAATTATAATCAGTCAGTCCCAGGGCTGAGGAATCATACTCAGAAGGTTTGGGCCTGTGGGCCAAGATTATAGGTATGAGTAGGAGGACTTTGTTAAGAGAAGGGATGGGGAAATGGGAAAAATGGGGAGAGGCTTTAATTGGGGATAAGGGAAGTCAATTTGGGATTTATAATATATATATAATATACATACAGTATTTATGTGTGTGTGTGTGTGTAATTTAAATGAAGATAAACCACTTAGATTGACAATGCTCCTTTCAAGAGCCGTGAACTATCTAATGCCCCAGTACCAAGCATGAGAAGGCCCCTTTCAAGTTGTTGGTTGGAGGAGTCCCAGGGACTCCCCAAACAATAAAGGCTTGCACTTAGTTATGTCTCTGAGGTTGAAGGTAAGTCCCCATTGCTGAAGACTCCATGCACTTAGGACAAAGGACTTGGAAGAGCTGAGCTGGACTACCTTTCTTAGTCTTGGAAGGTGCTACAGAAGCTGGTAAGGGAAAAAAGCAACCAATAGTCCTACCCATCTACAATGCTTATCAACCATAGCAACGACCAACATGGCAAGGTAATAGTGCAGTAGCGGCACTCATATCTTAGCAGCAACCAACAGCTGTCTCACTGGATTTAGGGCTTGCTCAACAGGAGGGAAATCAGACATGGTGCTGTAAACCTAGCCAGCTACCCAGGATAGTGAGGTCATGGATCTTTGAGGAGAACCTACTATAATCATTTTACTAAACCAGCATAGTTCCTAACTGCATTCTCAATAGTTATCCTTATACCCACAGGTAGGTGTGGCTACCAACCCTCACCACCGAAGCTTCTCCTTGCAGCAGAGAGAGATCATTATAGAAAAACCACAACTGGTCAGAATGCAGAGAACAATGGACCATGGTGTACCCAGCCCCAGTAGATACATCTGCAACACAACTCCTACACCTGAGGCTCCAGGAACATTGCGAAGGAGGGGTGGAAAGAGTGTAAGAACCAGAAGACTTGGAAACTTCACCTACAATAACTCAAACATATGGCTACCTGGACAAGACCTGAGCGAGTACAAGGCCCGCAGACATGCTAACATGGAAGGTGGAAATCTCACGGGGCACCACCATACACAAAGAACTACAGGCAAATAAAGAATGCCGAGAATAGAAGAAATGGTCCTCCCTAGGGATGAGCCCCCTAACTGGTTATGTAATCTCAAGTGGTCATCCCTGAAATCATGCCATGTTTATGCATATGTATGTAGCAATAGAATTAAAAAAAAGGAGACCAGGAATTTGAGAAGAATTGAGGTAAAGGATATGGGAAGAGTTGGAGGAAGGAAAGGAAATGGAAAGGATATAATTTTGTATTTTAATTAATGAAAAACATACTGCTTGAAAAACTGAAGAAACTCCAGTTCTCAAACCACACTCTGTCTCCTCGAGGAGCTCAGGGAAGTCTCTACTCCTATAACATTGAATCTTCTACACATACTGCATGGAAAAACTGTGTCAGTTTTTAAAATCAATACTGATTTGAATTGAGAGGGAATTTTTAATTTAATATTGATTTGCACAGGGAACCATTTATCCATAAAGCCTTAGTAATAAAGTTGCTAAAGTGACCCTACAATCAGAAAGCAAGCTTTAAGAACCAAGTAGCAGCTGGGTGGTGGTGGCGGCGGCGCATGCCTTTAATCCCAGCCCTCGGGAGGCAGAGGCAGGCGGATCTCTGTGAGTTCGAGGCCAGCCTGGTCTACAGAGTGAGATCCAGGACAGGCTCCAAAGCTACACAGAGAAACCCTGTCTCAAAAAACAAAAAAAAACAAAAAAAACAAAAAAAAACAAAAAAAAAAAAAAAAGAAAAGAAAAAAGAAAAGAAAAGAAAAAAAGACACCCTGCTCTTGCTCTTGTAACTACACTTCCTGAAGTTTTGGACATCTTAAGTTTATGTCCATGAGCCACACTATTTCATTGCTTCACCAGGTAGAGGTAACTAAGACAGTAGACTTTGTTCTGAGTACACAAGTACACAAGTGGATTTCTACTACATGGAAGACACTGGATACCAGGGCACAGTAAGGCAGTGTCCACCACAGGGGTGCACCTAGGTCTCAAACTTCTAGCCAGGAATCACCATCTGAAATGACACTTTGAAGCCCCACAAAGACCACGTGTTCTTAGAAGGCTCCCTGTCAGAGCCCAGCAAAACCCAGCTAGGCAGCGGTGTTTGAGTGTGCTTTTGTGGCAGTCAGTCCGGTTTCATCTGTGTGCAGTGTGGTGGCTGCTAGAGTCCCCTCCTCCTGAAGCTCCGCTCTGCAGGTCAGGTTAGTGCCAGGTCTCAGAGCCACTCCCGCCTGCAGGACTTGGGTCTGCCCATGCGTTTAAAAGTAACTGGCGTTGTTTGGGTTTAGAAAATTGCCGTGGTAATTCCAGCTCCGAACCTAACCTGGTCGTCAAGAACAAAGCCCTGACTGGGCTGCTGAGCAAGCGAGGCCATCTTGGTGAGCAAACTTCTCAGTCTTTCCTGCTTGTCGTTGCTGGTTCTGGTTCCCAGGGTTCCAGAAGCAGAGAGCCCTGATCCCAGTTCCACCTTAGCTCCCCGTTTGCCTTCTCATTTGGCCTGGTTTTGCCAAACTGGGTCAGGCTGGATGAGGACAGGAGAGCTGTTCGAATTGGCTGCTTTGCTGTGCCAAGTGGTACATGCAGGCTTAGTCTCCAAAATGCAATTTTACATACATCTTGACATTTGGAGTAAGGTAAATGGGTTTTATTCAAAAGCAAACCCTCTGTCTGAGGAGCAGGTAGAAACAGGCATTGTTCCAGAACAATTGTCCTGATTGCAGAGAAACTCTAATTTTACAGCAGGGCAATGCAAACTTTCAGAAAGAATTGCCTCTGTCTTTTTAAAATGCAGAGGCGGTGAGAGCTTATTTTATTCACTGAGAGAATAGACCAGATCAATTCCTGAATGTCATTAGTCTCACGTCTACACACCCCAACACCCTAGAAGCAAAAAAGAGAGGAGTGGGGCTGGAGAGATGGCTCAGTGGTTGAGAGCACTTACTGATCTTCCAGAGGACCTGAGTTCAGTTCCCAGCACCCATGTTGAGTGGCTCACAACTGCCTGTAACTACAGCCCCAGAGGATCCAAAGCCTCTGGCCTCCATGGGCCCCTGTGCTCACATGCACATAACCATACACACACACACACACACACACACACACACACACACACACACAATTTAAAATAATGAAAAATAAATCCCTAAAAGGGAGAAATAAAGGGGAAATGAGGTGAGGTTTGGGGAATTCCTCAGAGGGGTGGCAAAATAATCCTTAAAAACAAAACAAAACAAAACTTTAAAGTAGAGGGGTGTGTGTGTGTGTGTGTGGCGGGGGCGGGGGAGGAGGGGAGATGGTGTTACTCAGTAAGTACATGAGGCATGAGGACCTGACTCTGATGCCCAGAACCCACATAAAAATCCTGGGTGTGCTGGCCCCCACCTGCTTGGCATCCTAGCACTGGGAGGTGAAGACTAGGGGTTTCCTGGGGCTTGGCAGCCAGCCAGCCAAGCTCAGTGAACTCTAGGTATCAGTGAGAGACCTAGTCTCAAAAATTAGGGTGAAAGGCTCACGAAGAACACCCGAGGTTGAACTCTGCCTCCACAAACATGGTACATACACACATGCACCTACACACACAAGCATGTACAAATACAAGTATACACACACACACACACACACACACACACACACACACACACACTCAGAGTCAAACTTAGAGTGTAACAGTGTGTTCCATAGGCCACTCTCCCAAGCGAGGCATAGAGCCTCATCTCTGAAGCTGCTGTCCACTCCCCTGTTCTGCTTGCCTCTGGTCAATCAGGAGCTTCTCAACATTCAGATGGAAGGTGAAACGCCACTGTATAAAGTGAGGACATGAGAGATCCAAGCTATGGCTGAGGAGAAGATTTTTATTGTAGACATGAGGAAGAGGACAGCCAGGGGCATCTGGAAGGTTCCACCCAGAGTAGGGAGAGAAAGTAACAGACTAAACATGACCAGTAAGCCTGAACAGGGCCATGAGAGGAGAGAGAGCACAGGAGAGCGAGAGCAAGAGAAAGAGGAGAGGGGGAGAGAGAGAGGAGAGGGGCAGCCAAGAAGATCAAGGGAACCAAGAGAGCAAAGAGAGCACATGGCTGAAATGGCAGGATTATATATGAGCGAGAAGCTGGGGGAAGGGAGGCCCATGAGCTGGAGAAATTTAGGGGTGGTGGCCAGAAGACCTGAGAGGAGCCATAGGTGCTGAGAGAGCCTGGAGGCCAGCACTTGGGCACAGTTAGCCATCCGTCCGTGGGCCTGACGGTAGTGTCCTTCAGGAGGCGTGACAGTTCCTTCTCGATGTTCCTTTAAGATCTGGTTCCTATCAGAGCTGATCCTGTGTCCTGCCCATCTTGTTCACATTGCTGTTTGCAAGGCGTGTCAGCACTGGGAGAATTGATCCTGCATTGTTGAGCTGAGCTGAGGTCATTGTTGAGCTGAGCACCCAGGGAGGGAGAAGTATGGCCACTGAGTCTATTTGCAGATATCTCTGGAGTCAGAGAATCTAGAGAGCGATCAGGAAAGGGACCGGATAAAGCATTCGGTATTGTTCAAGCACCAAGAGCGGTGGTCAGAGTGTTGAGATCCAGAAGCATCTAGAGCAGGTGTATAGAGCAACGTTTGGGGTTCCTGATCCCTATGGATCCAGATCAGGTGTGTGCACAGTGACCGGAGTGTCTGGTCCTTTGTTGTTGTTTGAGACAGGGTGCCCACTGTGTTATGCTAGGTGGCTTTGAACTAGTTATGCCGAGCAGGCTGGTCTTGAACTCATAGAGATCTACCTGTCTTTGCCTCCCAAGTGCTAGGGTTAAAGGCATGAATCACCTGTGGTTTCTGGTCTTTTTTGTTTTGTTTTGTTTTGTTTTTTGTTTTTTGTTTTTTGTTTTTCGAGACAGGGTTTCTCTGTGCAGCTTTGCGCCTTTTCCTGGAACTCACTTGGTAGCCCAGGCTGGCCTCAAACTCATAGAGATCCACCTGGCTCTGCCTCCCGAGTGCTGGGATTAAAGGCGTGCGCCACCACCGCCTGGCGGTTTCTGGTCTTTAAGTGCCTAAAGCAGTAGTCTGGAGCAGAGCCTGGAGTCCTTTTGTCCCTAAGTACCTACAGCAGTTGAATGGAGCATTGCCTGGAGTCCCTGGTCCCTAAGGACAAGGAGCAGATGTAAGGAGCAGTGCCTAAAGCCCCTGATCCCTAAGTACCTGGGTCATATCTATGGGGCTGTACCTGTGTCCCCAAGGTCCTCAAGTGACTTTGTGGAGCACTGCCTAGAGTCTAGGTTCTCTAATTTCTTGTAGCAGCTGAAGCCACCTCCCTTTAAATAGCTGGATTACTTTCGTTTCTGAAACAGGTGTGATGAAAGTTTCTTTTCCTTTCTTTTAAAAAGATTTTTATTTTATGTGTTTTCCTGTGTGTATGTAAGTGTATTACATGTATACAGTGTCTCTCCGTCTAAAAAAAAGGGGGGCATCAAATTCCCCCTAGAACTGGAGTTACAGATGGTTGTGAGTGGCCATGTGGGTGCTGGGAGCTGAACCTGGGTCCTCTGCAAGAGCAGCAAGAGGTCCTTACCACTGAGCTATCTCTCCAACTCTGCGTTTTAATAGTTTCTAAGTCAGTGACATGTTTCCAGTGTTAACTGCCTCTTGTGGGCAGGGGCTTACAGGTAGGAGTTCCTGAAGGGCAGAACTACCACGTCACTTCAACGAAGATGCAGCCCTTCCTTAGAAAAGGCATGGATCATCCATGGCCACAGCATCACTGACCATCGCACAGAGTGCAACTCTGCCTGGGTGTTCTCATTAAACAGCTCAGGCTGACCTCAGACTTACATCTCTCCCACCTTAGCCTTCCAAGTGCTGTGATTACAGGCCTCAGCGCAGAGGGGGGAGCCCTCAGGATGCTTTCCTTTGGTTTTTCACTCCCTTGCCCTTCTTCTGTTCGGATTTTCCTCTCTCCTCCTCACTGCAGCCCTCTGGAAACTGGCTCCACACACGCCTGGCTAGCTAATCGACTTGGAGTGTCCTCTTCTAGGGAACCCCAACCTTCTGCCCAGCTGAGTCCAATGAGCAGGCTATTAAAGTGTATTTGCATTGAGCTTAGTTTTTATGGCTACATGATAGAAAGGAGCCTGGTGTAGCTACTGAACTGGAGTTCTTGCACAGGGATGTGAACAGCTGTCTAGTTCTTTGGCCTCTTTCTCTGCAGAGGGAGTTGTGTCCGTGTCTCTGGGTAGCCAAATGGGAATGGAAAGGTGCCAAAGGCAAGCAGATGTCTCGGCACGATTGCTCACAGGCCTAGCCCATTCAGCACAATGGCCCCATGCTTCCAGGGGAGGACAGAGTGTGGGGAGAGAGGACAAAGGACACATTACCCGGTGACAGTGTCATCACTAATGAAGGGATGCTGTTGCTGGCTTAGGACGGTACCGTACCTAAGATCGGGGCTCGATGACATGCTAAAAGTCTTCATCCTCAGCCCAAGGGCCCACCTCCCCCCCCCCACAGCCAGAATGCCCCTCTTCCTTCCTGGGAGGAGAGGCAGACTCATGTGTCTGCAGTGGCTGCAAGGCCGGTCTTCCCAGCAGCACCCACAGGCAGGACTCCATCTGGCTGTGCTTCCTCCTCCATCAGAAAAATCTGGAGTCATAGCCATGGCCAGACATAGAAATTGAGAGATGAACATTTACATCATGGCAGACCACTAGCATGTGCTGGGCAGAAGCCAGTGCCCACTAAGCTGTCATGTGACCAGAACTGGGTAACTGATATCTGACCCTCCAAACCCCACGCTTCCACTGGAGAGCCAAGATCATCACTCACACATGTATGAATGTCTATACACATGAAGACGGGCAAGCATACAGGCGTGCATGTGTGCACACACATGAACACATACCCTGACCCTGTAGCATTGTTGTGGGAATTGTGGGAAAATGTTCTGGTCCAGTGCAGGGACACCATAGAAGTTCCAGGAGGCCCACCTCTTTGTAGAGGACAACGGACACTTGTAAAACTCAATGACAGACACAGATAAGATGGGAGTCTTCTGAAGTCACCCTCCATAGCTGCCGGGCCTCTCTTCCTGCCCCTGTACCAGTTCCTCCATTGAGAAAACATGGCCGAGCCCCTCACTCCTGGGAAAGTAGACTTAAATGAAGGGCTATCCCCCTACCTAATACAGTGGGGGCCACTGCAAGGGAAGAGGTATGCTAGTCATGGCCTTCCTCTCCAGGCAACTCTGAACACCCTGGGCAGAAAATGGCATGGGCCATGTGGTAGTTTGAACATAACTGACCCCAATAAACTCATAGGGGGTGGCACTATTAGGAGGTGTGGCCTTGTTGAAGGAAGTGTGTCACTGTGGGGGGTGGGCCTTGAGGTCTTCTATGCTCAACCTATGCCCAGTGAGACAGTTCACTTCCAGTTGCCTACGGGTCAAGATGTAGGACTCTCAGCTCCTTCTCCAGCTGTGTTTGTCTGGACACCACCATGATAACGGACTAAACCTCTGAAAATGTAAGCCACCCCAATTAAATGTTTTTCCTTTATAAGAGTTGTGGTGGTCATGGTGTTTCTTCACAGCAACAGAAACCCTAAGACAGGCCAGAAAAGAGCATTGGAGAGTAAGGACAGTTGTGGCTGCCTGCACTGTGGGTAGCAGAGCTGTAGACAGTGACCCATGACTTGCACCTGCTGGGTGACTGTAAAGCAGTCCTTTCTGTTGGCCCATTCCAGAATGCCTCAGGCAGAATCGGCAAAGAATAACCTTCTGCAGAAGTGACTTCAGCACCTGTGCTATCTGCTGTTGCCATCACGCTGAGGGTGGCTGTGGAGGTCCCTTCCCTGGGCTGTGACTTCTGTGTGCCAGCGCTGGGACAGGCAGAAAGGCTGGCTTGTTTGCCCCACCATAACCTGATCCAGCTGGGAAGGTATTTGTGGCCACCCTGCCTCCGGCATCTGGTTTCTTGGACCCCAGGTGCATTGCCACTCAGAAGCAACTGGGTGAGTGTGAGTTCCCTGTACGGTGACACCACACACACCCCCACCCCCGCTTACAGCTCCCAGGTTCTCAGAAGGACGGTCCCAAGAGAGCCAGGGAGCTTGTCTTGCTTTTTTTTTTTTTTTTTTCCATTTAGCTAGTCTGTGTTGCTCAGCACTGTCATGATACAAATACCTGAGCTGCCATGGACTTACAGCTCTGGACTTTCAGCCTGCGACCTGCCGCCCACTGCTGTTGATGGGGGCACATCCTAGTGGGAACACTGGGCCAAAGCTCGTCAGTTCGTGGCTACAGGGACCAACAGAGGATGAGACCAGAGTCCCACAATCTACAGTGACTCGAGACCTGCTGAAGTTCCCAGCACCTCCCAGGAGGGCCGGGCTGAGGATCAAGCCTTTGTGGAACTTTTTAGATGTAAACTACGCCCTCTGGGCTATTTTTAGGTATAGGTCAATAGTGTTGACTCTGCTCACATCACTGTGGAACAGATCTCAGGGCTTCATCTTGCAGATCTGAACTCTGGACTCATTAAACATTCTCCATCTCCTCTTGGGCCCTGGTAACCCCTACTCTTCTTTCTGACTCTATGAACGTGAGCCCTTTGAATCATGTGAACGGATCATTAGTGTGAGAATCACCTCAACCACACATTAGTGGACATTCACCAGCGGACAGTAGGACTCCCTCTCTCTCTCTACCTCTCTGTCTCCCTCCCTCCCTCTCTCTTTCCCCCTCCTCTCTGTCTCCTTGCCTTCCTCTCTCTCTCTCCCTCCCTTTCCCCCCACCCATTGGCAGTACTGGGAACTGAACCCAAGCCTTACCCATGCCAAGAAAGTACTCAACCACTAAACTGTGTGTCTTCCCGCCTTTTTTTTTTTTTAAAGCTTTCCGACAAGGTCTCGCTAACCTGTATAGTCCGGCCTTGAACTTGCAGTATAGCAAAGACAAGTCTTGAACTTCCAGTCTTCCTGGCTTGGCTTTCCAAGTAGCTGGGATTACAGACCCAGGCCGATCCCGAGCAGGTGAGCCCTTGACTTTGCGCATGCGCGGTCCTGTTCTCCCAGCCTTTGGCTATATAATCAGAAGTAGGGATGCTGATGGGTAGTCACATTTTTTAATTAAAAAAAATTAAATTCATTGTCGTGCGTGTGAGAGAGTATGAGTGAGGTCAGAGGACAACTTGTGAAGCTGGCGCTCCCCTTCCACCTTTTCATGGATTGGAGAGATGGACCGCGGGCCACCAGGCGTTTGCAGTGAGTGCAGTTCTCACTGAGTCATCTCACGCCGGCTTTTTAACTTTGTGAACGACCTCCACCTCCACGCAGTGTTCCAGAGAGGCTCCCCACTGGCATCCCTAACAGTGCAGAAGGTTCCTAGGTTGCCACAGCTTCAGCCGTGTGTGAGTGCTGCTAGCTGGAGAGGGCTGTAGGTTTGTCTGGAGTCTGTTTGATGAATGCACTCCATCCCCTGCTGTGGCGCTCTCTCTGTCTCTGTCTCTATCTCTCTCTGTGTCTCTGTCTCTCTCTGTCTGTCTCTCTGTCTCTGTCTCTCTCTCTGTCTCTCTGTCTCTGTCTCTGTCTCTGTCTCTGTCTCTCTCTCTGTCTTCTTTTCTTTTCTTTTTTTTGAGACAGGCTTTCTCTATGTAGCCCGGGCTGTCCTGGAACTCACTCTGTAGACCAGGCTGGCCTCGAACTCAGAGACATCCACCTGCCTCTGCCTCCTGAGTGCTGGGATTAAAGGCGTGCGCCACCACCGCCACCTGGCACCTCTTTGCTTTTTAAATAGCAGTGGTTTTGATCTCTGTAGCTGGTGACGCTGAGCTGTATTTATTCACCATCCCACTTGCATACCAGTTTGTTGTTATTTGTTTTTATTTTGTCATTTCTGAGGATAGAAAGTGGGGCTTCTCATCTGATGGGTGAGCACTCTAACACTGGGTACCCCGGGTCTTGCCCATTTTCCAATCAGATTATTTGGTCTCTACCGTTGCAGTTCTTTGTTTATTCCCAATATTCCCCATTATCTGTTACACTGTTTGCAGGTATTCCAACCATCCACACACTGCCAGCAGGCAGAGCTGACCACGAGTGAGCACAGCAGATGCCCTTGGTTCTGAGGGCTCTCATGCCCACCTCACTTTGGGACTGGCAAGCAGAACTAGCCCTTTCCATCACTTCAGTGGTAGTGGCTACTTGCCATAAAAGCCAAAGAGCAGACGCTGGCAGGTGGAGCTTCAAGGGGAACGTCAGTCACATGCCATCTTCTCCCCACCTTTCTTTGAGAGCCAGAGCCTCTGCTCCGATGGCCTCAGACTGAGGAGATGGGGTTCATGTAGTTGTGCAGTGAGCCCACAGACACAACGCTGAGAGGGGTATTGCATTTCCACGGACTGGGTGTGGAGAACTTGGTTCCAACATTTGAAGATAGGACCATTCGTCATGGCCTCATGTCATACCAGGTGCTTCTGTGGAGTGAGAGAAAACCAGTGAGCTCTGGGGCCCTGGCTTGGCCCATTTGCTGGATTTGCTTCTGAAATGTTCCCCCAAAAGCTCACATGCTAAAGACTTGGTCACCAGCCTGTGATACTATTTGGGGGAAACGGAAGCTTTGGCAGGTATAACCCTAGCGGGAGGAAGTTGGGTCTTTGGACATGTGCCCTTGATGGGGATACCGAGACCCCACCATTTCCTCTTTGCTGGCTTCCTGGCCACCATGAGCTGACAGCGTCTTCCACCCAGGTCCCTGCCATGATGCTGTGCCTTAACAGGGGCTCAGAAACACCAACGCAGTGACCATGGACTAAAGCCTCTCAAACCAGGAACCTAAACCAACCCCCATCCTTAGCACTTGTCTCTCTGAGGTCCGCCACAGAGATGAAAACGTCCATCACTGTTCCTCGCAGTGTTGGTGCAGCTGTGCATCACCCTTCAAGCAGCCCTGGCTGGGGCACCACCGGAAGGAGAGCCGTAACAAAGAACCGCTCCCCTCCGCTGATCTAACATCATCATCCTGATGCTGTGTGTTCCAAAGGATGGTGTCAGCAGCTGGGGAGAGGGCTCGGTGGGTAAGAGTGTACTAAGCACCTGAGTTTAATTCTCAGTTCCCACATCTGGTGACTCACACAACCTATAACTCCATCTCCGGGGGATCCAATGCCCTGTTCTGGCCTCCATGAACACCTGCATGCATGTGTCATATACACACACTGACACACAAATAAAGACTCAGGATGTCAGCTGATTGGGTGATTAGCATTAATCCTGCTACTGGCAAACTGGGAACTCAGCATTGCAGCTTGAAGTCACCTTCAAGACTCATCCCCGGCATGGCCCACTTAGCACTAGATGTCATGTCTGGGTCCACAGATCCAGTTTCTGTTGCTCTGTGGGGCAAGGGGTGGGTTGGCAACTTGGGATGTTTTTATGGAGATCAAGAACAGAAGGAAAGGTTTTTTGTTGTTGTTTTTGTTTTGTGTGTACGGTTTGTTTGTTGTTTGTGTGTGGTGCCTGCTTGCATATCTGTGCACCATGTGTGTGCCTGGTGCCCAGGGAGGCCAGAGGAGGGCATCCGATTCCCTGGGACTGGAGTTACAAATAGTTGTAAGCCTCCATGTAGGTGCTGGGAATTGAACCCAGGTCCTCTGAAAGAGCAGCCAGTGCTCTTAACCACTGTGCCATCATCACTCCAGCCCTACGAACAAGTTTTTGATAGCATTTATTGAGCCAGACAGCCTGTGCCTTTGTCCTTGTGTGTGACCTCCATGGGGACAAGGGCTCACTGCAATTGCTACGTCACAGCATCAGGGACATTTAGGGACAATCTTTCAAAGGCAGTGCTAAGAGCTGGGGATTTGGCTTGGGGTAGTCAACTTGCCCTTTTTATATAAAATTTACTTTGGACCAGTGTCATCCCCCAACCCCGTGTGTGTTTATCTGTCTGCCCACCTGCCTGCCTCCCTCTTTGTCTGTCTCTTTCGGCCTCTCCCTCTCTCCCCTTCTCCATTAGTCTGGACTTTATTTTCCCATTTTAAAACTTAGAGCTTTGATAAATCCTGGAGCGATTCAGGAATTTTATCTATTTATTAATTTATTTCTTCTGAGACAGGATTTCTCTGTGTAGCCTTGGCTGTCCTGGAACTCACAAGCTGGCCTTGAACCCACAATGACCAATGTGCCTCTGCCTCCCAAGTGCTGGGATTAGAGGTGTGTACCACCACCGCCTGGCCCTTGATTTATTTTTTGTTTTTTAATTTAAAACTTTTTTTTTTCAAGTCCGGTGGCAGTGGCACACGCCTTTAATCCCAGCACTCGGGAGGCAGAGCCAGGCGGATCTCTGTGAGTTCGAGGCCAGCCTGGTCTACAGAGCAAGATCCAGGACAGGCACCAAAACTACACAGAGAAACCCTGTCTAGAAAAACCAAAACACTTTTTTTTTTCTTCTAAAAACCTTGGTTTTAATTCCAGGAAAAGAACACGAGCTCTGCCCTTGAGCGTCATTTCTGACCTTCCCTTCCTCATGTTTGGCCGTTTGGGCTGTTGGGAGCAATGCTCTGATGTCTATCTGGAACACTGTGTGAGGATGTGAGGAGACGCCCTTGACAGCCCTTCTTGGGCCCTCGGTCCACCCTCCCTGCAGTAGGGGCTTGCATTTTCTGCCCACACCAGGGTTTCACCAAGGTGTCCATTTCCAGGAAAGCAAAGCTACAAGTGTGACCCAGGAGAAGTACCAAGGGCCCACTCTTCCCGCCCAGTGGGGTGGGCTGGCCTGTGCAGTTTGCTGCTTGTTCAGGCTGTGACAAAGCCAGGCTAGGCTGGCAGCAAGATTGGTCTGTCACCTGCCCCATCTAAACAGACGGAGCCCAGGAGGCCACAGGCAAGGCTGTCAAGGGTGGTCCTTTCTCGGGCATGCCCTTCCACCAGTCAGCACACAGAACACGCTCTCGGGTCTGGACCTGATGTCTGGCCAGCAATGATTCACACAGAGAGCTGAATGAAACTTGTGTATGTTCGTGGATTAATTTTCAAAGCTGAATTCTTTTTTCTCCTTTGGCAAAAAGATCACCAATATTAAATAATTTTTTATTTCTGTTTAGGAGACTGAAATGGGATTGCAAAACAGCTTGCAAAAATGGAAATCCCAACCAGCATGGTGGCAGGCATGTTGTGACCTCACGGTCTCAATATGATTGCATGTCCTCTGGCCATCACTTACACATTCCATCAAGAAAGGAAAGGGAGCCGAGCAGTGGTGGCGCACACCTTTAATCCCAGCACTAGGGAGGCAAAGGCAGGCAGATCTCTGTGAGTTCAAGGCCAGCCTGGGCCACAGAGTGAGATCCAGGACAGGCACCAAAACTACACAAAGAAACTCTGTCTCAACCCCCCCCCAAAAGAAAGAAAGAAAGAAAGACAGAAAGAAAGACAGAAAGAAAAGAAAGAATGTAGCATTTTTTTTCCTAGAAAAATGAAAATTATCCTGCAGGTGCCACTCAGCTGATTTCTGTCACTAATGCTGGCTCCTCTGGCCACCTCTAGACTAGTAATGAGCCAGGGTGAGTGTGATGGTCACAGCTTGCTCCCATGCTGTCATTGTATTCCTTTGTCTAGAACTGGAGTGGAGGCAGATAAAGCATGCCAGGCATGGATGATCTTTGACAGAAAAGCCAGAAACACCCCATTGTGCTACAGAGTGTTTAAATCTCTCTCTGCCATCTGCTCCTCTCAATACATCCACATCAGCAACCCTGTCTCATGAGCAGCAAGCTGGGGCTGGAAGGTTTTTTTTTGGAAAGTGCTTTCTGAGTGACAGGTGTGAGGATGATGGCAGCCCTGCTCTCCTGCAATGCTGGGGACAGTCTAGGGAGCCTGTGTGTCTGCAAAGGTTGGCAGGAGGAGGATTTAAGGTTGTGCCTTGGTTCTGGCTCTGTGAGCGTCTGGATTCGGCAGTCAATGTCAAGTGCACCTTGCTTGCATGGTCTCCTTTGTGTCGGCAGAGGCGAGCCTGGGGGTGTGTAGCAGGTTTGGATCTCAGCTTTAGATGCTGGAGGATTGCGTTTTGTCATCCATGGTGTCCTTAGGTCCTTCAGCTGAACTGTGTCAGCCCTAGAGTGGCTTGGCCGCCCCCTGCCATCTAGGATGGTGTAGCTTGCTGCAGATGTTTCTGCCCCCCGCTGTTCCTGTGTCACTGAGGAAATTTGCTTTCCTGTTCTGGGAGCTTGTTCCTGCTGATCTTCATCCAGGAGGCCCAGCTGCCAGGGCTCCTGGGCAAGGCCCTCACCATCAGACCAGACTAGGGAGCACCTGAGCATGGACATGAGGAGGGAGAGCCAACAGCTGCTCCAGAAAGATGGATTCTCGGCTACCACCATCCAGGCTTGTCGTTCATGGAATATTTTGACAGATCCATATCTTTCTGGTTAGACCCCACTCCTCATTTGCCCCCCCCCCATACCCCAGCACAGGAGCACATGATTTGCACGGAGCAGGGGCTGATGTCTTGATCTCTCATCCCTGAGGCAAGGACTGGATCACCCATGTGAAGTGATGAGTCTGGTCATATATGATGCCAAATGCTGACATGTGTAAGTGCAGGAAAAGAATTGTGAAAATGTGAAGAGGAGGAGGGGAAGGGAAGGGAAGGGAGGGGGGAGGGAGGGGAAGGGAGAGGAGGGGAGAGGAGAAGAGAGGTGTGTTGTGTAGCAGTTTCTTCTGAGATTGAAGCATTCTATCTCCCAGGGAAGCTCCTTAAGATAAAAGGTAAACGACTCAAAATAGCTTCAGGAAGTCCCTGAAACTGACCAGATTCACTAGGCCCCTACCTCCCAAGAGTAGACAATAGAGACTGCTGAGTCACATTCTCAGACAAGCCAAGCAGTAAAGAAGACTGAGACCAGACCAGCTGTCTGGGAGAAGCTCCATCCAACTAAGTCACTTGGAAAGGACACTCTCTGTTAGCTGCCTGCAGTAAACTCCAGGTTCCGCTCCTGCAAGTAAGTAACCCCAATAAAACCCACTCACTGGTTCACCAAACTGGACTTTGGTGGTATCTGTACTTTGGTCTGTTGTGGCTCCCTATCTGGGCTGAGTAGATGTGTGTTTCCCCCCAAGAAAAGTCATCACACAACAAGGAGCAGGAGGAGAAGAGGAAGGGAGGGGGAGGGGAGATGAGAAAAGAGGAAGGGGAAGAAAGGAGCAGGAAGAGAAAGGAGGAGGAGGAGGAGGAGGAGGAGGAGGAGGAGGAGGATGTAGGAAGGAGGAGGATGTAGGAAGGAGGAGGGGGAGGAGGGAGGGAGAAAGCTCACATAATAAAGGGTTGCTGCTTGGCCTGCGATGTGCTGCTAGTGGCTGCCTAGTGAGAAAAGGTTAAGTCATAGGTGAGCTCTTTTTAATGGGACGCTGGTACTCCATGTCTTCCCCTCTGCTTCCTAGCTGCCATGAAGTGAGCAGATTCTTCCATCCCATGCGCCTGTTGTGATGCCCTGCGCTGCCATAGGCCTAAATCATCAGTGCCCGTGACGCCTTAGAGTGGTGGCCAAAAGGAACTTTCCTATGTCAGAGCTGGTCCTCGGGGACTGGTGACACTGACCACTGAAGGTTAGCACGGTCACCAGCCATATTTGGCAGCCGTGTGCCTTGTAGCTGCTCCTCCTGATTGGTGCTTAGGGAGCCTGGCCCCGCCCAGTGCTTTCCATCCCTGGAGACCTGGGCGGAGCTGACCATGACTGGCTTCCCTGTGTGGCTTCCTGCCTCCTCGCTTTCCTTACCCAACTTTCATCTGAATTATTCCCAGTTTATCTGGGATGCTGTGACAGAAGGGGCATGGGCTGTGTGCGTATGAACAGTAACAGTTTGTAGCTCACAACAACTCTGAAGGCTGATAGTTGAAGGTCAAGCTTATGCTGGCGGATTGACTAGCCCAACTCCTGAATACAGACACTCCCTCAGTGGCTGGAAGGGGCCAAGAGCTCCCTGGGGCCGTTGATAAGGATACTTAGTTTCATTTCCTGTTGCTGTGATAAGATATTCTGACAAAAGCAACTTAAAGGACAAGGGGTTTATTAAAATTTACAGTTTGAGGGTACTGTTCCTTCATGGTGAGGAAGGCAAGGTGGCAGGAGATTGATGCAACCACTCACGTTACATTCCCAATCAGGAAATAGAAACGTGAGTGCACGCTGGTACTCGGCTCTGTTTCTCCACTTGCACAGTCCAGGATCCCATCCAGAGAATGGCCACCCACAGTGGGAAGGTCTTCACACCTCAGTTAACACAATCAATATAATCCCCCACAGATAACGCTCAGAGGGCCATCTCCGGAGTGATTCTAGATTCCGGTCAAGTTGACAGCTAACACCAATGTTGAGTCATACTTATCCCAGATTGAAGACTGTCTCATCTTGGCCAATTAGCTCCTAATGCCATAGCCTTGAAAGTTAGGATTTCAGTCTTTGACCTTGGTGGTAGATGCATCAGACCATAACTACTTGCTCAACCCCAATGTACAGTCCAGGGCTAACCTGGAGGAGGCTAGCCTGCAAGAGCACGTAGCTGAGGCTAGCTTTGACAGTGACAGCTACTGGAAGACTTGTCACCATGGGCCTTACACTCGTCTGTGGTGAATTTCCCAGGCAGGAAGCTACTCCGCTCCCTGCGCCAGGACGGCTCTTCACACACTTTCTTAGGCCTTTGCAGTTGCAGCCATCCCTGGCCAGGTGGTTACATAAGAGTCCCCCTTGCCAACTGTCAACAAGGCCACCTAGAAACTCAAGACATCCACACACCAGCGCTAGCTGGCTGCAGGCTAGCTGAAGCTCTTCTCGTTTCTCTCTACTAGTTCTGATTTTTTTTTTTTTTTGAAGAAAAAAAACCAACAACATGCATTTCCTGCAAAACTAAGATGAGTTAAGAGCCCAAGGAGACTATGGAGGGCCACAGATCCCACCCCTAGCTCGGCGCTATCGGCAGCTAATGGCCCCTGGGAGGAGGAGTCAGTTTTCTTTACAGGTGCGACCATGCTCCAGAGCAGGCTCCACACTCAAGAGTGTTTGGGCATCCCAAACTAGACTTGATGAGTTTAAAAGAGAGAGAGAGAGAAAAAAAAAAACAAAAACAAGAAATTCGGTTGGTAGGGAGGTGGGGGGGTGGATCTGGGAGGGGTTGGAGGAAGGCAGGTGAATAGGATCAAAATACATTGTATGAAATTCTTGAAGAATTAATAAAAATATTGGGAACATAAAAAAGAGGCTGGGAGGAAGTGCCCAGTTTGGAAACACCTCCAGAAATGCCACCATCTGTGCCAGGTTTCATCCAAGGACAGGATCATGCAGGTGTCCTCTTTCTGTGCCTGCCCTCTCTCTGTGGACTTGGTGACCTCGGGTGACTTGTGTAGTCTTTGGGCTTCTGCTTCTTCATCTGCTGGGTGAGATAAGGTTTCCGGGCGTGCCAATCCCCCCAGTCTCCTCAGAAACACCTCCTTTGTCGTTCCCTTCCTCCACTCCCTCCACAAGCAAGGATTGGCCAAGCTAGAAACTGAGTGCCAGGGGGCCGGCAGAGGGCATGTCCTTACTTTTCCCAAGTCACACTGTTTGGCCCAGGATTCACTCTCTAGGTAGAAGGTAGCCAGACTCTAGCTAGGGCTTTCTGGGTCCTTGGTTTACCTCAGTTCATCTGTGGCATTTTCACAGGACTAGCAAAAGGGTATCTGTGTTCCCAATGTGCCCTTGAGGAGAGTGTTCCAGAAGGACAGGGCCAGGGACTGCAGTGCCCTCACCCAGAGCCCTGTGGAGTGCAGTGAGGTGGGGTAGGGATGCCTAGCTCTACCCAATGGCTGGCCAGGGCCAACTCCAGAAAGCCCAGCTGTGGGGTCCAGCTGCTCTCAAGCCTCACGGCTGTCTCGTCTGCTCACCTGGGTGTCCCATTCATCGTTCCCACACCTTAGAGCCAGTGGTTCATCTAGAGAGAACCAAAAGAGGCACTCAGCTGAATGCAAACTGTACTGAAGGGCAAAGAACTCATGGCTTCTGGGGTAGAAAGAACTGAAATGTGAACAGTAGAGAGAGGAGTCGTCCCCTACAGTGTCCGTCCAGCCCACCCCAGCCCCTGACCAGGGGTGTGGACAATTCAGAGCTGTGTGAGGAGGAAGGAAGCCTGCATAAAGCTCAGAGCACAAGCTCATCAACAAAGCCCTCTCAGCGGGCCAGGTGACACATGCCTGGGAGCCCAGCCCTGAGGAAGCTTGAGGCAGGAGGATGAGAGTTCAAGCTACCCTGGGCTCTGTAGCAAGCTTGTACCCTGAAGGGAGAGAGGGAAGAAGGAGAGTGAGGAGGGAGGAGGAGGGAAGGAGAGAAAGGAAAGGAGGGGGAGACTGTGCCAGAAATAATACACTTGCCCAGTGAGAAATACCTCCACATGTTTAGAGATAATAAAGGGAAAGCTATCTGAGACCCTATGTGGAAATTCAGGCCTCACGTTGGATGCCAAATGTAGCAGGCTTTTTCTTTTGAGCCCCAACCAGCTCCCAAATCATGATGTGGAGCCTTGTTTTCTGTTTTTTTCGAGACAGGATTTCTCTGTAGCTTTGGAGCCTGTCCTGGACTAGCTCTGTAGACCAGGCTGGCCTCGAACTCACAGAGATCCGCCTGGCTCTGCCTCCCGAGTGCTGGGATTAAAGGTGTGTGCCGCCGCCGCCTGGCACCATGGAGACTTCTTATTAGTTGTGAATGCTCGGCCTTATCTTATACTTGGCCCGCTAGCTTGTCTTATAACTGAACCCGTTTCTCTTCATCTGTGTTTTGCCTTGGGGGCTTTCGTCTTTCTCTCCTTCTGTGTGTCTTTTTTTTTTCACTGCTTCTTGTGTCTGGCTCCCTCGTCCTCTTCTCTTTGGCCTAGATTTCTCCTCCTACTTATTCTCTCTGCTTGCCAGCCTCACCTAGCCCTCTCCTGACCAGCTATTGGCTGTTCAGCTTTTTATTAGACCAATCAGGTGCCTTAGGCAGGGAAAGTGAAACAGCAACACATCTTTACATAGTTAAACAAATGCAGCATAAACAAGTGTAACACACCTTTACGCAGTTAAAGGAATGTTCCACAGCATAAACAAATGTAACACATCTTTGCCTAGTTAAAGTAATATTCCACAACAGCCCAGGATTTAATGGTGGTTGCGACCCTGCACTGCCCCCTAGACTGCCGGTTGAGGTGTGTTCTTTGATATCAGAGGAGCCTAATGGCTGGTCAGTCCCAGTGAACAAACATTTACAGCCTAGCATCCTAACTTTGTTTTTTTTTTCTAACAGGCCCGGTGAACACACTACTTATCTTTGGGAGTGTTTTGGAGACAGTGCTCCCTTAGCTAAATTCTATTTTGTGTGATTTAATGTCTCCTAAGCAAATCTATTAGTATATCCTTTATAACACAATTCTTTAAGTTTCTTCTACATCAAGCCCATGAAGGAGAAAGATGGAGGAGGGAGAGGGAAGGAAGGAAATAGGAAGGGGAAAAGGCAGGCAAAGAAGGGAAGGTACCATTCTCTCCATCCTCTGTGTGGCATTCAGGATGCCTATCCCATAATACCCCTCCCCTCGCACACCAAGAATGAAACACAGTGTGGAGAGAGGGCTGTGAGCATCCTGTCCTTTCAGGCACACTGGTACACAGTAGCCGGGAGCAGGGGCCCAGGGGTGGGGTGGGGCTTGCAAAGCAGGAAGGCTGTGTTTTCAAGGAAGCTTTAGAAGGAGGTGAGAGCCTGAGGCAAGCCTGGCTCAGCCCTCTTTCCAGTTCTAGTTTTCCGTAGCTTTGGAGATAGACACTGAACATCCATAGTCTGCCCTCCTGCCCTAGGAGTCTGACGACCTAGCCCCAGGGGCAACCACCTTGGCAACTACAGGGTGCTCCCTGTGCCCCTGCCCTTTACTGTTCCTCTTACACCATCAGTTTTATTTTTACTTTATAATTCACATTTGGAGCTCCTGGGGGTTTAAACCAGGAACTCCTCCACATGGAGCATGTGCTCTATCGTGACTGGAGTTAACAGTCAAGGCAAAAGATTTACGGTGAGTAAATGGGACAAAATAATTTCTGGGGAGGGGTGGCAAGTGAGAAGAGACAAAAAGACGAACTAGAGTAGGGTGTTGGATTTTTTTTTTTTCGAGACAGGGTTTCTCTGTGTAGCTTTGCGCCTTTTCCTGGAACTCACTTGGTAGCCCAGGCTGGCTGGATTTTTTTTTAAGGGGTAACAGAAAGATTGGAGGCCGAAGCTTCAGAGCAGCTGGCATACAGAAAAAAGGCTTGGCTAACCAATAATTTGAATGAAAATTACTTGCTAAAAAGCTCAGAAGGAGTATGGCCTCTGAACAGTAATGAACCACTTTAGACAAAGTTGGTTCCTGGAAAGAACTGCATTGTTTGTGTTCTACCAAAAACGGTTTGGTGATATTCAGGGAAACTGGTTGGAAAATAGCAAAAAGGAGAACGGGACTAAAAGAAAAATTTCTGAGGCTAAAAGAAATAGTCGGATTTTCTGTGCTGAAAGGTGCCCACGAGAGGGCTTCTGGGAGAAGTGGGGATGGTGGAGTCTCTTTTGTAAGGAGAGGTGACTGAGAGGAACAGAAAGGAAGGAAATTAAAGGGGAGGCTAGGTGGATTGGGGCAGGCAATTCATCCAAGGTCCATCAACAGCTCACGGTTTACAGTCCAACTCGACACACAGAACTCCCTCTCGAGCTGTGATTGCTTTTTTTTTCCCCTTAAAGCCTCACAAAAAGCAAAGCTTCCCCACCTGCCCAACATGCCAGGTGAAAAAAAGGAAAAGAGGAATCACAGGTAGGCACACGCTCAGTTAAAGAAAGCCCCATTGCATGATTGCGGCGGCTGGTAGAGACGAGAGTAATTTTGGACTTGGTATAGAACTCAACACAAGCAAGCTCTTGGGCATTTGGATGCAGATCCTCTTGAAACATTCCAATCTGGTTTTGGTTTTCTTTCCTCTCCATGGGACAGTTTAGAGCTGAAAAGAAATTGGCTGTGCACCCTGCCTGCACTGATCACCTGTCTCCACACATTCGCACCAACACTTGGCACAGCAGCTCTAAAGCAGCAGTGCTCGCATGGGTCCTTCTGCAGATGAGGAAACTGAGGCACAGGAAGGCAAGCTGACTTACCACAGGTGGTACAGCCAAGTCCCACATAGCAAGTCCCTTATCATTTATTTTTACGTGTATGTGAGTGTCTCTGTGTGTGTGTACATATACTCATGCACGTGGGTGCTAAAGGCGCTCAGAAGAGAGCCTTAGCTATTTACGGGTGCTGGGAACTGAACTTGGGTCCTTCAGCCCCTCCCCTTGCAACTTATGAAAGAAACAAACTACTACAACAAATGTTTCTGTGCCATTTGCCAATTCTCTGTCCCTTTAGTGGGTGGGGGTAAATCCTCCAGTTCCTTTTCTCAATCACACACACACACACACACACACACACACACACACACACACAATCTGTGTCTGTGTCTAGGGACAATATATGGTGTGGCTTTTTCATATCTTAAACATTTATATAATGCTATGGGTTGGATAAATGTGCCCTAAAAGTCCATGTGTTAAAAGCTTAGTTTCCAGCCCTGGTGCTACATATAATGATGGACGCTTCAGCGATCTTCTGGCCTTTGGAGGAGTTCCCTTACAGGGGATTCTGACCCCTTAGTCCCATCTTCTTCCTTTCTCTCTCTCCTTGGCATTTTGGCCACGAGGTGAAAGTTTTGATACACACCTTGTCTCATCACTGTCCCTAAAGCAATGGGCCAATCTGTCATCCTGTACAACAGCAGTTCTCAGCCTTCCCAATGCTGTGACCCTTTAATACCGTTCCTCATGTCATAAAAATCATAAATAATTGTAATAATTATGATTTTGGTTTTTTGAGACGGGGTTTCTCTGTGTAGCCCTGGCTGTCCTGGAACTCACTTTGTAGAACAGGCTGGCCTCGAACTCATAAGAGATCCTACTGCCTCTGCCTCCCAAGTGCTGGGATTAAAGACACATACTACCATAAAATTATTATTACTGCTACTTCATAACTGTAATTTTCCTACTGTTACGAATCATAATGTAAATATCTGTGTTTTCCAATGGTCCTTGGGGTTCTTGACCTACAGTTTGAGAACTGCTGCTCAAAACCTTTTAAACCTGTGTCCCAAAATCAGTCTTTGTTTGTTTGTTTTTGAGACAGGGTTTCTCTGTGTAACTTTGGAGCTGTCCTGGAACTTGCTCTGTAGACCAGGTTAGCCTCAGACTCACAGAGATCCACCTGCCTCTGCCTCCTGAGTGCAGGGATTAAAGGTGTGCACCACCACTGCCTGGCAAAATCAGTCTTTTTTCTTTGAAGCCGGATGCGTTTTGTCCAGATGTGTTTTTAGAGACAGTTAGACTTGGTTGTAATACACTACTCAGGGGACACCTTTGTGCCACTTGGTTTTCCCACCAGTTCTACTCCTGTGATGGTGAACTCTGCCTATGTTTATGTCTTTGGTATGTGTACACCACCCAGTGTCGGGGGGGGGGGGCACTTGCCACATTTGGATACTGATCACTTGAAATTTGGCTAGTTCAAATGGAGATGGGACGTGCTTATAAAACACACACCGGATTTCAAAGGCAGTGTGATGAATAGGATAAGCACCTCAGTAATGATTTTTAGCATTCTTTTTTGTTGAAATGATAATAGTTTTTATACTGGGTTAAACAAACTATGCTATTAACTCTAGTTGTTTTGTTTTTAATATGACTACTGAAAAACTGGAAGGCCCTGTGCCTTACATCTGTGGTGCATGTTGCATTTCTACAGGAGAGTTCTGATGGAGACCAGCTTCTCTTTTTAAAACGAAATCCTAGTTAAATAATTAAGATGATGTTTTAGGAGCATTAACTTTGGGTGTATTTTTATTTTATTTAAAATTTTGAATTTATTTTACCGTTTATTGTATGGATGTTTTGTCTGCTGTATGCCTAGTGACCATGGATGCCGGAAGAGGGCATCATATCTTCCAGAACTGGAGTTACACACAGTTGTGAACTGCCCATGTGGATGCTGGGAATTGAACCAAGGTCCTCTGGAAGAGCAGCCAGTGCTTGTAATGGCTGAGCTCCCCAGTATATTTTAATCTGTTGCCAGTCTAGGTTTTATTAACAGGAAAAGGAAGAACACCCCACATCCAAGTGAGAATACATTTTATATTACTTCACACAGATAATTATCCCCAGTGTTAGTACATTTTGTATTCTAGCAGACCACAGACTGGATGATTGATAATGAATAGAGAGTTTGTACATAGTTGCAGAGGCTGAGAAGGCCAAGGTCAAGGGACCACGTTTGTCAAGGGGCTTTTGGCTCTATAACAGTGTGACAATAAGCATTGTGTAACTAGAGAGCAAGAGAGGACAGAACGTGCCTTTATAGCAAACCTATTCCCTTCGAAAGAATTCATTTCTAAAGTAATGCGAATTCATCCATGACTCATAAAGGAGCTACCCCTGACTCTGGGATTGTTTCTCACACATGAACTTTGGGGACACATCCTCACTATTGCAATACATGAAAAACCCACTCAGATTTCCTATGATGCTATGGAGCTATTCAAAATGAAGTTAAGCAATTGTCCAAAGTCATACCACTCCCAAGAGTGGAGCCTGGCTTGAAAGGCAGGCAGGCTGCTCAAGCCTGGCCCTTTAGCCACAAACCTGATGGAACAAGGTGCACTGAGAAGCCATGCAAACCTGCCCAAGAAGGTACAAGCGCAGCTTAACTGGATGAAGCCTCTCACATAATCTCTCCATGTCTTAGTGGCGCCTCCTTCTAACTTTCATCAGCATGGCTGCACAGACACACACTTATTTGCAGCGATTTCAGCTTTAATGAAACCAGAATACAGAACATTTCTCTGACATCTGTTTTCAGTGTTGTGAAGTCAGCTCTATTCTCTGCCACTAATTATATTAACTATTTTTAGGGCAAACTGTCAGTGCACCATACTTATTCATGCTTCCTACATTCCCAATTTGTTTTCTTTAGCCATATCTATTTATATCTTAAGGGCTTTTTAAAGTGATGCCCTCATTCTGCCAGTGATAAGTTTGGGGCTTGTAATTAAGTTATAAAACACATTGGGATGGGGAATGACATGCCATGAGGGTATTACTGGTGGCTACTAGATTGCTTTTTGAATTCTGAATAAAAATTCATGTTAACACTTGGAATCAAAAAGTTGCAGATCAGGGAGGAACCTGAGATCCCCTACCTGTAGATTTTAGACCACAAACTTAGAAGCTCTGTGACCCTGTGATCCTGCTAGTGTAGCCTTTGTTAACTTCAGTTTCTTTCTCTATAAAATGAAAAACTAAGATGGACCTTCCAGAGTTTCTCGGTGGGTTAAACGAGGGTTTTAATTGTTTCTTGTCACTTTCATTCCACCATAGTAGTGACAGCTGTGATTTATTAACACTGCTATTTTACCATAATTTCCCCCAGATACCACCAAAGGTGTCTAATTTCTTCTGGCACACTTGGTCCAATTTCAACAGGTCATTCTGTCCTCTGTTCCCCACCCCCCAAGACTCATGAACCCTCCCCTTGGGTGGAGAGATCCTGGGTTAGAAGAAAACTCTACAGTTTCCTGCAGTAAGAAACACTTAGTCCCACAAGGGCTTATGTTTCCTGAGCCCCCTTCCCCTTTGGGTGGCTAGCCCTTCATGTCATATTGTGAAGTTGTGTTGCCACCAATGTGATGAAATGCAGTCACCACCTAAGTCAGGGGTAAAAGGCAGTGGACATTTTGTTGAGTATTTTTTGCTGTCTTGGTTGGGGTTCTGGTGCATTCATTTTTCAAAAAGAAATCACCAAATTTCACTGTCTCTGTGTTCCTTTATGCAACACTACAATTATTCTCTTCCCAACACTTTCTTCATCCCTCTGTTTGGGACACTCTCTTCAGGCCCAAGATATGTAGTCTGGCCCCTGCTAGATGCAGACTAAATGCTTAAGAACAATTCATTTCTCCCTCAGCAGCCATGTGGAACGTGGAGAGACAATGTATTTGTATGGTGTGTTTTGCTGTCGCCAGTCGGGGGCCCTCCTGGAGGCCAGCATGACACAAAGAAGCGTGGGTCCTTGTCATCCGGATGCTCACTGGCGTCATCCCTTCTTCCTGCCATTCCCAGCGTGTGTGTGTGGGGGGGTCCTCGTCGGTGTTTTGACCCTTCTCTGTCATGCGAACTGGAAAAAGATGACTGAAATAGGTCCCTTACTCCAGGCTACTTAATTTAGCGGTCCTGACACCTGTCGCCTAGCAACACTCGCCGGCCGGCGCCTAGTGCGCAGGCTCAGAACCTTTTCCCGCTCGGCCTCCCGGGCGCGCAGCTGTGACGCAAGCATTCCGCGACTTTCGGCAGTCACCGCACGCGTGGTGCCATGGCTTCCTCGGGGGTGGCGGGTGGGAGACAGGCCGAAGATCCACTGCAGCCGCCGCCGGAGCTACTGCCGGAGTCCAAGCCGCCGCCGCCGCCTCAGCCTCTACCGGTCGCCGCGCTCCCGCCGCCGGCGGCTCCGCGGCCGCAGTCCCCCTCAGGCGCCAAGGAGGAGAATTACTCCTTTTTACCGTTGGTTCACAATGTCATCAAATGGTAAGGGTCTAGGAGAGGTCAAGACACCAGCTTGCCCGGCCTCTGGTGTTGCTCGTTCGGTGCGAGCAGCCGAAGCCTGGCCTCTCTCTGGGCCACGCCCCATGTTCCCAGGGGGGCTCACAGTCGCCCTGTGAGTTCAGCAACCTCCCCAGGTCCTGAGAGTTACACTGTGCACCCAGGTGAAGCCCAGAGACCGAGCAGATTCGCAGGTTCCGCGGTGCAATCCTCTTGTTAGTATCCCAGCTCCCGCAGCGTCTTGGGGATGGCTCTCAAGTCCCTATACACATAGTCTGGAGGCATTTTTTTTGTTTGTTTTTCGGGATAGTGTTTCCCTGTGTAACAGCCCTAGCTGTCCTGGAACTCCCTTTGTAGACCAGGCTGGCCTAGAACTCACAGAGATCCGCCTGCCTCTGCCTCCCGAGTGCTGGGATTAAAGACGTGTGCCACCACGCCCGGCCATCTGAAGGCAATTTTATACATATATAGTTTTAATTTACCTGCATTTTGACTGTTCAAGTGTGGAATTTCCCACTTGTAGCATTATGTGGGCCCTGAAAAGTTTTCGAACATTGGTGGATTTTAGATGTTAAGATTCGAGAGTCTCACCTTGTACACTGTTCCCGTTTCAATGTTAGATAGCATCTTTGCCCGCGTGGCACTGTTACATACTATGGATGTATACTGGAAAGGAACCAGCGATTTGTCATCACAGGACTTACCAGTTAGAAGCAGAGAAAAACAAACATAATAGTCTATCATTTTTAAAATTGGAGAGGGAAGGGGTGATGCTAGAAAACATTTGAAACAAAGACACAGAAGTTGCTCCAGATGATTATGTCCCAGTGTTAACTACTCTAACGGAACATCCAAGGATGTGGGTGTCATGTTTTTGGCCCAACATCTCCAGTCTCCAAGATGGCTTACATTTTTTGTTGTTATCTCCATACATAGCTGTGTCAGTTCCAAGAGGTACACTGTTGTACAAGCATTCTCATCTCAAGTGTGCTTTGATAAACTTAGGTGGCGCAGGACAGTCACCCCCTGGGGCCCCTTGGTGCTGTCTGGATTCTTGGGAACGGTAAGAGAGAGGTGGATGGTTTGGTGGGTGAGAACACTTGCTGTGCAAGCGTGAGGACCTGAGCTTGAATCCCCAGCACCCCCATAGGAAGCCGGTCATGGCCGCTCATGCCTGGGGCCCCAGCATTTCAGGGCAGAGACAAACAGGTCTTGAGAGGTCTGGCCAGCCAGCCTGGTTGAAACCAGCCTGGCTGAAACTGTGAACTTCCCATTCATTAGGAGACCCTGTCTCAAGGCAATAAGGTGAAGAGTGACAGAAAAAGACACTTTCTTTCCCTACTTCAGCATGCCTACCTGCACACTCACAGGCATTCACAGACCCGAATAACAACTACCCCCTCCCCCCAAACACACATACAAGGCATACCATACATATAATAAACAAAAAGGAGTCTTGGTAACATGGGAGGTATAAAAGTTGCTGCTGGTGTATTAGGACATCTGTTGAAAGGGGGAATTTTATTTATGTATTTGTTGGTTTGAGACAGGGTTTTGCTACAAAGCCCAGACTGCCTTTGACCTTTTGATCCTCCTATCTTAGCTTCCTGAGTGCTGGGACTATAGGTGTGTACCATTACACCTAGCAACTGTGAATCTCTTAGTAGGAAGGAGTGTGCTTTAAAAATCACAGTAAAAGCCGGGCGGTGGTGGCGCACGCCTTTAATCCCAGCACTCGGGAGGCAGAGCCAGGCGGATCTTTGTGAGTTTGAGGCCAGCCTGGTCTACAGAGCGAGATCCAGGAAAGGCACAAAGCTACACAGAGAAACCCTGTCTCGAAAAACAAAAAAACAAAAAAAAAAATCACAGTAAAAATCACAGTATAGTAAATGCATAAACTAGTGACATCATTATTATCATTATCAAGCATTAGGCACTATCTGTAATTGTATATGCTGTACTTTTATACATCTGGCAATAATTACTGTTTTTTTTTTCCACAGTAGTGTGAGTGATGTATTCTGCTGCAGAGTTACCACAGCTACTGTGTTCCTAGGCACATTTTGGTTACATTATAACCTTTAGACTATTATTGTTTATATGATCTGCCATTGACCAGGTTATTCAGAGCTGACTGGATAGCCATAGGACACTAGGTGCAGACCCCTGAACTTGTAACTTCTGCTAAACCGTTAAATACTAAAAGTGAATTAAGACAAGATTACAGTACCAGTCATGTTTATGAACATTGGCATGCCCTTAGATGTTTCACTGATATGGAACTGCCATTTGGCCTAAAAATCTTAAAAGCCAGCTTCATTAGAATTGAGGCAGCCTAGGTCCCTTGCTGTGTGGTGGCTTGGTGCTTGCCTTAGTTAGGATTATTAGTGCTGTGATGAAACACTATGCCTAAAAGCAGATTGTGAAGGAAAGAGTTTATTTGGCTTACACTTCCATTATCACTGGAGGAAGTCAGAGCAGGAACCTAGAAGCAGGAGCTGATGAGGAGGCCATGGAGGAATGCTGCTTACTGGCTTGCTCCACATACCTTGCTCAACCTGCTTTCTTTTTCTTTCTTTCTTTTAGTTTTTGGAGACAGGATTTCTCTATATAGCCCTGGCTGTTTTGGAACCAGGCTAGCCTCCAGCTCAGAGATCCAACTGTGTTTGCCTCCCGAGTGCTGGGGTTAATAGTATGGGCTACCACGCCCAGCTTCAGTGTGCTTTCTTACTAGAATCTAGACCATCATCCTAGGGGTAGCTCACCCACAATGAATGGGCTGGGCCCTCCCGTATCAATCACAAATTCAAAAAATGCTTTATAGGCTTGTCTTTAGCTGATCTTGTGGAAGTATTTCCTCGGTTAAAGCTTCCTCTTCTCTGATGACCCTGGCTTGTGTCAAGTTGACATAAAACTAGCAGGCGCAGTGCTCATCTGCAACTTTTCAAATGATGGCAAAGCTTTGGTTCTCACGTTAGACTCTTGGCTTCAGACAACACGAACGTCCTGTTTGTGGGGTAAGGCATTCTGTCCCCTTTATGATAGCTTTTGGCAAATACGTTAGTGAGACAGAAGAGAGGGAGGTAAGCAAGTGAACAACAGCAAGCCCTCACCATCTCAGGCAGTGCTGGAGTATTGGGGTTATCCAGAGTAACCCAGATAGACACGGAAACATTAAAACACAGATGGGTGCCCATTCACCCATACTGCAGAGCAGATGCTCCCAAGCCAGCAGAGCACTTGGGTTGGTTGGGCCAGCCTTAGGGACAGGAAGTAAGATGTACCAAGAACATGCTATGAACTCAGGGTCTGAGTTCAAGTCTGTACTGAGGCTCGCCTTACTATCTTTGTAAATACTTAACCTTCCCAGGCTGTAATTTTCCTGTCTCTGTTCATCAGTAGATCCAAATGCTGGGCATAGTGGTGCACACCTTTCCTCCCAACACTCAAGAGACTGAGGCTGATCTCTGAATTTGAGACCAAACTGGTCTACAGGTCTAGTTCCAGGCCAGCTAGGAACAATAGGTTCAAACTACAGCTCTGTGGCTTATGGCTAGGTAGCCTTGGGCAGGTAACTCCACTTCTCATAGAACTGGGAGAACTCTAAGGTGCATGCCTATGAGAGATGACAGGTTGATCATGCCAGCTTGTCTAAAAGGATTTTATATTTTATGTTTATTTATTTAGCATAAGAAGAGGAAGGACAGGCAGTGGTTGCCGGAAAACAGCTGGCAGGGGCTAACTCACCTACTGACTCGGAAACAGCTGCTTTGACCATGCATGGCTTCCCTACTCCTCAGGGCCTATAGTGGTAGAAAGAAGGTAGTCTAAGAATGGGGAAGTCTCAGAAGGACACACCCACTGTCCTGACTCGCTCCCCTGCCCGAAGCAATCGGATAATACCCTTCTTCCATCCTGTGGACAGTGAAAATATTGCTCTGCTCAAGATTGATCCTTTACAAGGATAAGCCAGAGTCAGGGTGGGACACAGCATACTTCGGGGCTGGGAAGGAAAACCAGCTGGAAATGGGTTATGAGCCCCTCGGGCACCCCTGCAGTGTGGCTGCTAGCCTGGTGGAGAGTAAGGTACCCTCCTGGAGTGTCTGACCAGCTAAAGGGAAAAGACTGGGAAAGAAAAGGACCCCGGGGACAACAGCCTTCTTCAAGAAAAACCAGTTCCTCTCATCCTACAAGAGTGAAGATGTGTCATTCCTACTCAGCCTTTAGCAGCTCACGTGTAAGTGTGTGACTGGCAGCGCTGGCCACTAGCCACGTGAAAGAAACTGCAGTAAGCCAGGCGGTGGTGGTGCACGCCTTTAATCCCAGCACTCGGGAGGCAGAGCCAGGCGGATCTCTGTGAGTTCGAGGCCAGCCTGGTCTACAAAGTGAGTTCCAGGAAAGGTGCAAAACTACACAGAGAAACCCTGTCTCGAAAAACAAAAACAACAACAAAAAAACCAAACTTTTGGGGTTGGGGATTTAGCTCAGTGGTAGAGCGCTTGCCTAGCAAGCACAAGGCCCTGGGTTCGGTCCTCAGCTCTGAAAAAAAAAAAAAAAAGAAAAGAAACTGCAGTAAGAAAGACAGAGCCCCCAGGCGGAGGTGGCACACGTCTTTAATCCCAGCACTCAAGGTAGGATCTGAGTTCGAGGCCAGCCTGGTCTACAGAGCGAGTTCGAGGACAGCCAGGGCTATTACACAGAGAAGCCTTGTCTCCAGGGTGGGGAGAAAGAAAAGAAAAAAAGAAAGACAGGATCCAAGAGAAAGCAGTATGCTCAGAGAGGTCAGCTGGTACTGTCTCCATGATAAAAGGTAGGTCCAGTCTGAAAGCTCTGGGATACTGGGTGAGTTTTTAGGCAAGTGAGGGAAAGAGATTAGGACTATGGCAGGGACGGGAAGGAAGGGACTTAGGAAGCCTGGAGGGGCAGCTCATGGTGAGTGCTGCCACTGAGTTTGATATTCCAAGAGGGAGGAAGGTTGGGTAGACAAGCTGTGCACTCAGGACTCCTGAAGACACAGTGGCTCAGTGTGATGTGTTCAGCACAACCAAGGGAAGAGGGAGATTGGGGAGGAGCCAGGACACTGAGGGCAGCATTTCCTTTGGAGGGTAATCCATTTTGGAGGACTAAGCTGCCAGCAAATCTTACAGGCTGGGAGTCGGGGATGAGGACCACCCTAGTGGTCCAGGGTGGCTCTGCCAGGCCTGGATGCCTTGTTCTATGCTTCCCTCAGCAGTCCTTGAGCTGTGTGCCCCCACTTTTCTAGGATGAGTAAGGATGGAAGGTCTGAAGCAGAGGACATAGCCTTGTTCTAAAAAGCTCAGCATTAATTACATCATAAGGGGGTTTTAATTAACAAAAGGTGTTAACAGTTGCCACATATAACAAGTTGTGGCTGCTGGGAATGCCTTAAGTTTCTTCCCTGGGTTTATATACGTGTGTGTCTTTTCAGAAAGTCATAGAAATGGGGACCAGGCTGTCTTGTGCCATTTCCTTAGGCTGCTGTAGATTCCATCCTGTGCACATACAAAAGTCTGTCTCATTAAGGGAGCTGCAGAGAATCCCATCTGAGATGCAGCCGGTCTTCACATGGAGGCATTTTGGTATTTCATTTTTGCAGCACGCACCATGCTGGGATGAACAGCCCTTTGCTTGAGCTGGAGTGAGGTAATCCTCAGCCATGGAACAACTGAAGCAGGGACATGCAGTTTCTATTTTGACAGCTACTGCTCATTCGTCTTTTTAGCTGACTCCTCCAAACTTCAGATCAGGCTACTTCAGTTATCTTGAAAACTCTATTAACCTGAAATGGCCCATAAATCTGCCACCTGAGAAGCACTAAGACAGATTAAAGATAGATTCCATAGATGGACAGTAGGAAGTAATCTGTCTCCCAGTCCTCTCCACTGCCTCCCTCTCCCAGATCTGTGCATAATTCCACGTAGGACTGAGTCATCAGTCCTTGAAATGTTTCACCCAATGACTCTTAGTGCATATGTGCTCTGCTCCTGTAGTTGGAGTTGAAATGAGTACCTGGGTCTCACTTTCTCAGTGCATTCTCTGTAGTCTCCAGGAGAAATTTCTAGTGATGTGGTATGTGAATATAACATTCCAGTCACTATTAGCAAAGTTGGAAAGAATGCATCGATTTATGCTTCTGTTAACCAGTGTATTTCTCTTTCCCCCATACCCCTGCTGTTACCATTAAACTTTTAGCTGGCTAGTCTGATAGATAGGTCAGAAATGATAGTTGATTGGTATATTGTATTATTTTCATTTTCAGTATATCATCTTTTTCATATGCAATTTTAATTTGTTTGTTTTGAGACAAGGTCTCACTATGTAGCTCTGGCTGGCCTGGAACTCACTATGTAGACCAGGCTAGCCTTGGACTCAGAGCTCCACCTGCTTCTGCCTCCTGAGTGCTGGATTAAAAGGTGTGCACCATCATGCCTGGCTTGCAGTTTTAATTTTCTGTTGCTGTTGTTGTTTTTTGTGCCCTTCCCTGCTAGTTTCCTGGGCTTCTATTGAGCTGTACTTCTCATTTCTGCCTTTCAGATGTAAATTCCCAGGTTGTTGACTCTTCTTTCAGTTTCGGTAATGGTCATGGTGATTTTTTTTCCTACTTCAAATCATGATTTCATATAGTCAGATTTGCTCAGCTTTTCCTTCACAGCTTCTTGAGTGTGAGTCTGTGTTTGTTCTTTTTCTTGTCATGTGACAAAACCCTACAGGGTAGAAACCCTACCAGAGGATGTCTGTTTTGGCTCACTGAGAGTGTTTGTCCATCATGATGGAGAGTTTGGCAAAACACAGTTGCATCTATCCATCATGATGGCCAGGAAGTAGAGAGAAGGCAAGGAAGGGGCCAGGGAGGGACAAAATACTCCCCAAGGACATGCTCCCAGTGTCCTAATTCTTTCAGCTTTGTTCCCTGCACCCCGAAGTTTCTAGAACTTTCCATTAATAGTGTCACTAAGTGCTTAAAATATTAGCCTGTAGGAGACATTTTGTATCAAACCTAACAGAATCTTGCTTAGAAAGGCCTTGGAAAGCTGGGCGCGGTGGCACACGCCTTTAATCCCAGCACTCGGGAGGCAGAGTCAGGCGGATCTCTGTGAGTTCAGGCCAGCCTGGTCTACAGAGTAAGATCCAGGACAGACTCCAAAGCTACACAGAGGAACCCTGTCTCGAAAAACAAAACAAAAAAAAAAAAAAGGGAAGAAAGGCCTTGGAACTCACTCTGTAGAGCAGGCTAGCCTCGAACTCACAGAGATCCGCCTGCCTCTGCTTCCCGAGTGCTGGGATTAAAGGCGTTCACCACCACTTCTTTTTTTTTTTTTTTTTTTTTTTTTTTGGTTTTTCGAGACAGGGTTTCTCTGTATAGCTTTGCGCCTTTCCTGGAACTCACTTGGTAGCCCAGGCTGGCCTCAAACTCACAGAGATCCGCCTGGCTCTGCCTCCTGAGTGCTGGGATTACAGGCGTGCGCCACCACCGCCCGGCTTCACCACCACTTCTTAACTAGTCTCTTTGTCTTTGAAGTCTCTCCAATTCATTCTGTGGGCGTTATCAGGTTCATTTTTCTCTGCCCAAAATTTTCTGGAGTATTGTACACTACAGTACCTCTGTACTGACACTCAGGAGACTGAGTTAAGGGAGATCTCGTTTGAGGCTAGCCTGGGCTACATGGTGAGACCATGCCTTTAAAAAATGCTTCACTCGGTTCCCTTTTCCTAAATTGAGCCCAGACTTTTAGCCTTTTATTCAGGGGTCACAGCAGACCACATCGTATGCCCTGACTGGACAAGCTGCCACTGCAGAGCTGGGTAGTTAGATGTGTCGTTAACTGGGCAGAGCACTCATGGAACCTGTGTATCTTTAAGACTTACCTAGAGGCCACTCCTATACTCAGGGGCCAGAACTCTCCACTGCACCCTGTGACTCCGCCGGGTACCTGGAAACTGTAGCTGAAACAGCCCTGCTTAGATAGAGTTGGAGTCCAAATATTGGCTTTGCGCCCATCATCTTTCCCATAGTTGAGTGAACAATTATGTGAACTACATGTTTACTAGGCCTGGTGGTGCAACCTTGTGATCCCAGCCACTGGGGAGGCTTGGGTAAGAGGATTGTGAGTTCAAGGCCTACCTAGGCAGTAGAAATTGAAGAGGACTGAGGATGTAACTTAGTGGTTCAGTGCTTGTCTGTCAATCATGAAGCCCTAGATTCAATGCCAGTGCTAGAATTTACAGGCTGTATACTTATTATTGTGAGACAGGGTTTCTCTATGTATCCCTGGCTGTCCTGGAACTACTGTATAGATTAGGCTGGCCTTGAACTCATAGAGAAGTGCCTGCCTCTGCCTCTCAAGTGCTGAGATAAAGGTATGTGCCACTACACCTGGCCTGTTTTTTGAAGTTTGAAAGAATGAGGAGAGGAAATGCTTGTAAGAACTATTATTAACCCCACTCTTTGAGGCCCCTCTTTTTATATAGTAAAGCTACAAAGGGCATAGACAAGAAAGGAGGAATAAAGAAAGCATGGTCTTCAAATTCAGCTTGTCTCATCTGAGACTGAAACTAAGCATCCGAGCCTACCAATTCTGAAGTGAGGTGTCCCTACCTGGATGCCGCTTTTTGGTCCACCCAGTTAGTAAGTCTGTTGATTTGAGTACTTAAGCAATGTGGCTTTAATTAAATGTCATACTTTTGTCAGATGTCTTAGGTTGCTAGTGGGTACAGGAGAGCCATTCTTGTTGACCCAGCACAGGGAGTTCAAGTGACGAGCGCAAGCATCCCTCCCGCCTGCTCATGGCAGGTCAGCAAGACCTCTATTATGGGAACAGGGTGTTGCTGACCTGCCTCTTCCCACACACAGGCTCCTTGCCAGCTGAGGCCTGCTGGGCTGTGTAGGAAGTGCCCTACAGACCATGTCTGGGATTCACAGTTCGCTGCTGTGTGTCCACTGTGTCCATCCAGTGCCCACTCCTTCCGCTGTGTCCTGGAGCAGAAAGGGTGCCATTAGAGCCTGTCTGGAGACTGCTTGGAAAAGCTGCATCCTGGCCTCTACCTCTGTTCTTTTCAGACTCACAGTAGAACTACCCAGGCCCTGATGGCCTTCATAGGGCGGTTTCCCCAGCAGAAAAGACAGTAAAAAAAAGCTGCCTGGGAAGGGGTCCAGGGAAGAGTAAGTTAAGAGTGCTCTCCTGGTGGGCTCCTTCACAGTTGAATTTGCCAAAGTATGGGTATGTTGGGGTGGAGAGCCACCCCCAGCTCATGTAGTGACCTGCCCAGACTTGGATTTCTAAAGGTGGGTGGGACAGAGAGATTAGGAGGAGGGGAGGACTTGGGTGTCTAAGAAGCAGTGGCCGTGGTTGTCTGAAGTGTATTGGGGAGGGGAGTTGGCTGGACACCTGGCTAGGAGAATTGGAGAGGGCCACCTTAGGGTGTGGGGGCTGCTGTCCCCTTGTAGATGCAGACAGAGGCAGGCAGATGGCATTTCCACTGTGGATGCTTGCAGGCTCCCCAGACTCTGGGAGAAAATCTGGATGCTGGAGGAGGAGCTAGACTTGGAAAAGAGGGCTGTGGGAGTTAGTTGCTGGGAGTGAGGGAACAAGCCCACAGGCATGCTGTAAAGCAGTTTTTTCAAACTTCTCTAAGGAACAGAGTCTTCTGTAAGTGATCACTAAGAAATTGAAAACATCTGCAATCCTGTGGCAAGTGAAAGCTAGTGTGGGAAGTCCAAAGCCACTGTACCAACGACCTGGTGGATGTTGGCAGAACTACAGAGAAAACCAGATCACTGCTAGGCAGGAAGTAGCCACTAATAGCCAGATAAGATTGCTCACAGTTGGGAGAGACAGCCATGAGTTTTGAGGAGATACGTGTTTATGTTTAGGAAGGAGTCTTCCTGTGCTGCCTGGACTGGCCTCCAACTTGGTCTTCCTGCCTCAGTTTCCCAAGAAACTGGGATTATAGGTGTGTGGTGTTGTGCTCAGAGGGTATTCTGGCAATATATGTGAAAAATTATATAAAGCCTTTGACCCAGAATTCTCCCTGGTAAGACATTATCTTTCCAGAATACTTGCACAGTTATACAAAGATGCAGATATACGATGTCCATTGCCATTTTGATGAATTACAGGCATTCCAGATAATGGCCCATAAATATTTTCACAATATAATCAAATGCGTATTAATGTGGAAAGACCTCCAATATGGATTAAGTGAAAAGACAAGAATGGGAACCATATTTGATGTGCTTCTGTCAGAATAACCAAAGTTACACATGGTAGTATGTATTTTGAGGTGATCTACAACAGTTTACATCATAAGCTAACACAGGTGTCTCTGAGACTGGGACTGAAGGGACTTCCCTTTTCCAAGCCTTAATATCTATCACTTTGAATTTCTTGCCTCTGTATCTACTAATATTTAAGAGAAACATTTGACTGGGACGTGAAAGCCTCTGGAGTCGGTACACTGGAGTTGGTACAGTGGAAGGAAAGGCTGTGGACAGAGAGGACTGAGCAGGGATGGGCATGCTTCTGAGGAGGGCAAAAGTTTGTTGGAGGAAGACGTAGGTAGCAGGTCAGGTTACCGGAGGTGAGGAGAGTGACTGTCCAGTTTGAGAGGAGGTTGGCCTGCTGACCCATGACCTCCTCTTGTTTCTGCATTGCTGGAGGACACACTGTACACTTGTTGCCAGTTTGTTTCTGTGCCAAAAAGAAATTGGGGGAAATCGGCGTGTTCTGAGATGCACCCATTGTTCCTAGGCTTTTGTTCAAGAGCCTGGGACTTGTACCTAAATGCCTGTGCGGCTGCTAAAAGGATGCCCTGCTCTTCGTGCCCCCATGGCCGTAGTATTTCTGCCCACCCTTTGAGAAAGCACAGGAGGTGGACGTGGTGCTCTAACTTTGTCCTCGTTTGGATGATTTCCATCGTTCCTGACCTAGTCTCTCTCTTCCCTTCTAAAGTTGGATGGTGACTAACGCTGAGCACAAAGGCAGGCCCATTTAGCGCTTTCGACTTTTATTCCCTCACTGTCGAGCCTGACCCTTTTCTTTAGGCCTGGGGATTTCACTATTTCACAGTCATCCTTCCATAGCAGGTTCCCTCTTGGTTTGAGCAGGTTCCTGAATAGAGTGTTTTCCTCACCCCAGGACTTCTGTGCTGTTTACCACTACCAACTAGGGCAGGTGAAGAGCCCGCTGCAGAGGCCTGCAGCCTGTCTCCTCTCCAGGCGCCTTTCTCCGCGCTTCTCTTTCTTTCCTGAAGTCTACCCCCTCCCCCAAAGTTCACCCGGTAAAGAATGGGTCTATTGAGTTTGGAGAGTTTCAGAAGTGAGCATCTTACACATGGCCCACATTTGGCTTTCTAGATTAGAATTTCTTCGGGGCTGGTTAGGTTTGTTTCAGGAACAGTATTACTATAAACCTCCTTCCATGTTTTAATTATGTGTTTTGTTGTTTGCTTTTACTGTATGTTTCTAGACTTGCAATGTGAACCAGTTTTCTTAAAAGAGGATTTTAAATTCTGACAAGATTTCTGTGTGTAACAGCTCTGGCTGTCCTGGAACTCGATTTGTAGACCAAGCTGTCCTTGAACCCACAGAGATCCTCCTGCCTCTGCCTCCCAAGTGCTGGGATTAAAGGTGTGCACCACCGCCCGGCTGTTAGGGTTTTTGTTCTTGTTTTGCTTTTGCTTTGGTGGCAGGAGTGGGGATCTCTGAGTGGGTCACAGCTATGAAAGGACATGAATGATCCACCTTCACAAGGAACTTGACCCAGAAGAAGGCATTTGCAGAACCACGGTAGAAGAGAAGGCCTGTGTGCTGAGAACTTGCAGTGACTTGTAGCTGAGTTAAATTGATGAGTAGCTCGATGGGAATTCGTCTTTATGTTAACTAAAGCCTAAGCCAGCATCACACCCCAGTGAAATGAAGGTCCGGCTAACTCAGTCTCCTGGCTGGCCTAGAAATGGCTGAGGTCAGGTGGAGTGGAGCATGCCAGCAAGTCTGTTGTTCTTTGTTTGGGGTAGCAGGCAGCTGGTGACTGGTCCTGGTGTGTTCATTAGCGTGCTGTGGCCCTGCTCTCCAGCCAGTCACTCTTTGGACAAGTGGTGTTTTGAAAACTTCGTTTGGTGTATTGTGGTGGGTGCATGTGTATGGTTGGGGAGGCCAGAGGAGGGCACTCTGGATGCCCTGCGCTCTTTTCCCTGTATTCCCTTGCACAGAACCTGAGCCTTGCTGCTTTAGCCCGTTGGCTTCTGAGATCTGCCTGTTTCTATACCCCACCCCCAACCTGTGCCCCTCTGCTTGTACATGGGTGATGTGACTCCAAACTCACCTTGTCCTACTTGGGCAAGCATTCTTTAGCCACAGTTGTTTCCTGAGTGTACTGCCCTGTGTATAGGGCCAGGCCAGCGAGACACCCGTGATGAAGCAGGCTCAGTCCCTGCCTCAGTGGGCAGAGAGTTTAAGTACCTGATTTGTCAACTGTGCTAGTCAAGGGACTGTTGGATGATCTAACTTAAAGCTAAAGAAAAAACCAGAGGCCAATCCCTCTCTTCTGGGGTCGGCAACCTAGTCGGGGGCACACATGTCAAACAATATTCTGAAAGGTATCAGAGGGTGTAGAACAAGGAAGCCCATGTGGAGATGAGCTGCACGTGCTAATAACTGACTGCCTTCTGCTCCCCCTGCCGCCCATAGCATGGACAAGGACAGCCCAGATCTCCACCAGGACCTGAATGCTCTCAAAACAAAGTTCCAGGAGATGCGGAAGCTCATAGGCACCATGCCCGGCATCCACGTGAGCCCTGAGCAGCAACAGCAGCAGCTTCACAGCCTCCGGGAGCAAGTCAGGACCAAGAATGAGCTTCTGCAGAAGTACAAGAGCCTCTGCATGTTTGAGATCCCCAAGGAGTAGGGCCTGCTCCCAGGACAGCTGCCAAGGGACTGAAAGCTTCACCCGGTCCTGTCCAGCTCCTTGGGAGCCCCCCTCTAAACTGTGAGGCCACATGTGGCTGGTGGGGAGCCTCAGTGGCTGTACTCAGCCTTGACTAGCTATGCCCCAGCCCCATCAGCAGATCTAGAGGGCACAGGAGGAGAGGAGGACGTGTTTCCTTCTTTCCCTCGGCTCCTCCCGCTCCCGATACCATCAGTGGGTATCAGGTACATACTGTTCCCGTTAACAGCAGTTTCATGAAGCATTTGCATAGAATTTGTGGGGTAAATTAGGCCTGCACTCAGATGGCATGAATTTAATATAATTAAAGAAGGCTAGGAGAGTGTGAGCGTTGTTTTGAAAGGCCAGAGGGTGGGTGGCTTCTCCCCGCCCAACAGTTCACTTCCTTTTTTGTTTGAGCTCCTGAATGAAACTGTATCTCCGGGGAGTCTGCCCAGAGTCCTGCCAGCCACCAACTCCAGTTTCCAGCCTCCTGCATACTAACCTGACAGGCTCTTGCTCCCTTTATCTCCATCACTCCGGGCAGTGCTCAGAATAGCCAAAGCACTGCTTGCCTGGGGCCCTTTGTTCTTCCCACGCTGGCTCAAAGAGGCTGTTAAGTAAGCAGCTCTGCCCTGATTCATAGGCCCTGGCTTACAGCGTCATCTCCCCTCTAGCCAAGGAGTCAGCCACATTCGCTACCCTGCACATGGTCCCTGCACACTTCTGGTTTGAAGCAGAGTGGTTGGAAGGGGTAATCGGGTGGTTCCTCAGCCATGGGTGTGTGTGGTCTGAGTTAGGTCTGAAGGGCAGGGGTAGCTAAGCCTGGGGGTTCCATAGCTGTGTTGTAGAGTGTGCCCAGCTAGTCCCAGGTGGAACACTGTGTTCTCTCCCTCCCAGGCTGTTACACTGAGGGCAGGGTGGCCCTTTCTCTCTTGGGAGTAAGGTGAGAGTACCCAGTATTCTTTGGATCTTGAAATGAGCACAGCCTGGGCTGACCAGTTAGGACTTAGCAGGTGCCTGCCAAGTGGCCTTGTTGGCAGGAGTGCTGGCTGGACTGTTTTTAGCAGGGTTCTGTCCAAGATGCCTCACAGTTGGGCCCTGGGATGTGTGTAAGAGGGTGCTGAGTTCCAGTCATTTGGGCAGAAAAGAGGGCTCTGAATTTGAGTGGAGGGTGCCAATTAAGCCACATCTACCGTGGAACTGTTATTTAACTGAATCAGTTATTTTCTAGAAAGTATGAGCAGTAGGTGAGCCAGTTTTAAGGCTCTGCCCAGTTTCTGTGAAGCACAGAGCACACGAAATGCAGGAGCTTCAGAACCTCCCATAGGCGGAGAGAAGGGCTCCTCAGAGGCTGGAGGGAGATGGAGTCTTCTCTGCTCCAGTGTGCCGACCTGCCACGTTTTCAGACATGTAATTAAAGTATGCTCTGATCCCAGGACACATGGTTTGCCTCTGTCTCTTTTCTTCCCCTAGCAGTGCTAGGTGTCAGACCCCAGGATTTCAGGTTTTATGACGCAGAATTAGAATGGACTGTTGATGGGTAGTGTAGAAGCAAGATGGCTGTTCCTTCCTTCACCCAGCACGTGCATTCTGCCATCCATTGTTGAGAAGTGAGTGCTTTCCTGTGATTTGAGTGGTACAGTTCCTTGGAAGTGGCCCTTCCCGAAGCAGGGCTGAAGCCTCCCACCCCAGGACAGTCCTGAGCATCCCTTGAAGCTCCAGACCCTCTTGAAAACCACCAAGTACCTGGCTCATGGGGTGCAGCAGTTGTGCTGATCCTGAGATACCATGCTGATCCCCACACAGTGCCTGTTTCTCAGCTGCAGAATTGGAGGCTTGGAAGGTGACACTTGCCCTAAGTTGACATCAGGAGTGGCAAGGAGATCTGGGTCACAAGCCATGAGCCCTTACCACAGAGGGAGACAGCAAAATGCAGAGGAGATGGGTCTCACCTGGTGAGTGCTTTAGGGAGCTACACTGCAGGCTGTGGCACTTTACTAGGTCCTGCAAGCAACCCTGGGGCAGGGGGCAAGTGTCTAGTATTGGCGGCTTCCCAGGTACCCTCTCGGACTCAGGCTCCTGATTTGTGATTAGGATCAGAGCTTCCAGAGTGACGGCTTTCTGTAGCCTGCCATGATTGAGTAACTGGCCCTGTGGAAGAGGAATACGAATATATCTCCAGAAATGAGGCCCTCTGTGACAGGCCAGGATAGGCAAAGAGTGGACAGAGAAAGCCAGAAAGGTCTAGAGCACATCCCAGAAGGCAAGGTCCCGTCCCAGTTCTGTTTGGCCACTGTCACTGAGGCGGGAACCCAGTTCCCTAAAAGCAAGAGCAAAGGAAACATTTTCAATTTTTAAAATTATTTTATTTTAAATAAAAAAATAATAAAGACCTCACACAATAGAAATGTAGAGATTTTGTTCATGTCATGTTGACACTGGAACTAAAAGTGCAAGTTTTGTGTTTTTTCTTTGAGCAATTCCACACACACATGTAAACAAATCTCTTGCCTATGATTAAACCCCCCCATCTTGCGCCAAAGTTTCCAGTTTGCGGAGGGCTGAAGTGGCTGACAGCTGTCATGGCGACACCAATCACAGACAGGATAATGCCTTGTTGGTCCTGGCCCTTCAGCAGGCAGGACAGATACTTGAAGTCTCACAGGCTGATGAACTTCACACACTCTCATTCTCAAGTCTGAGAAAAAAGCCAAGTACCTCTGCTGGGTCCTGGCATCCCACAAGTGCGGGCAGGCACCAGCGGGGGGGTATCAGTGGCTAGAGAGTCCAGTCTTAGCCAGTTCTCTTTCCTTTCCCAACAGATGACTGTCCCTTATTGGTCTGGCAGCGTCTCCCGGTACACAGGGCTAGGTCGCAGGGAGCGAGGGAGAAGGCCAGTTGGCACCCTCGTGGCACGGAGCGCGCGGGCTAGCCCGGGAATCCGATTTGACTTTTGAACAAAAAAGGTCCTCAGGTTGTGTGGCCGATGCTGGGGGCACCTAACTGATGACACAGCGCTCCTTGTCCTTGGCCTGGCTGCCGACATTGGTCTTTTCACGAATGTACATGAGGTCGCTGTGCACGCTAGGTCTGCGCGCAAAGGGCGCCAAGATTCCAAAGGCGTCTCCGTGGTCGCCGCCGCCGCCGCTGCCTGCACGCAGAAGCTTCTTGTTCCTCAGAGCCTTTTTGTGCAGCACGTCGCAGTACTGCACGGACACCTTGCGGTGCAAGTCGGGGCTCATCTCGCTCGGCAGCTTGGCCATGGCAAAGAGTGCACGGAACATCTGGTCCAGGCTGCTGTTCTTCTTGGCCGAGATCTCGAAGTAGGCACAACGCTGAGGGTCGTCGCCCACCAGCTGCTCAATCTCCCGCTGCTCCACTTCGCGGTAGAAGTCCCGGTCCCCTTTGTTACCGCAAATGACCAGGGGCACGTCCACATTTTCGTTGGTTTTGTTCTTGAGACACGCCTTGGTGTCCAGAATCTGCTGTTTGAGCCTTTGCACCTCCTCGAATGAGTCGCGGTTGTCCAAGCTGAACACCAGAATGAAAACGTCTCCTATAGGGAAATGAGTGGGAAAGGTGAGGGCGGTTGTCAGGAGTTAAACAGCGTACAGCCCCGGCTCCATGCTCGACACACCAGTCCCCCAACCCCAAGACTCCGACCTCAGGGTCCCAGCCGGCCCCCCAACTCACCTGTGAGGATGGAGAGGCGCCGCATGGCAGGGAATGGATGATTGCCGGACGTGTCCAGTATGTCCAACTGGTAGACCTCGCCGCGGATCGAGTAAAACTTTCGGTGGAAGTCCTCAATGGTAGGGGTGTAGGCGTCCTCGAAGCGGCCCGTGAGGAAGCGCGATACGATGGCGGTCTTGCCTACCTTGGATGAGCCGAGGATGACCATCCGGTAGCAGTTCTTGGCAGGGATACTCAGCTCAGAGTCGCTTGGGCACATCTTCTTGATCATCGCGGCCAGTTTCATTGGGCAGAGAGACCCCGGGGGCAGATGGGGGGCCGAGAGAAGGCAGAGGCTCGGGAGTGGTGGAAGGGCTTGGCTTCAGGACCGCTCGAGCTTGGCTGGGCGCTTGGAGACAGCGAGCTCTGGCTTTCAGCGCCCGACACCGCCCTTATATGCAGCCGGCCGAAGCGCCCGGGCTGGCGCCTCCCAGCCAAGGTGCGTCACGTCCCGCCCCTGGGCGCGCCCTGCTCCTCCCAGACACAGCGACCTCCGCCTTGGAGCCTGCGGCTCCGCTCCAGCCCTACGTGCGCTGGGAGGAAAACTAACTCCAAACTACCGCAATGCGAGGATCTGGCGCTTCCCAGCTTCGGCCGCAGGGGTCCTGGCCGTGCGGGTGACTCTCTGACCTCTGGGATCCCCATTCTCTCAACACCAATGTGCGGACACTCAATTTCCTTGGGCCACGGTTTCCCAGAAAATATGATTTGGTGATAACAACGTGTTTGCTGGGCATTTGCCCCAGCGCCAGCCCCTTAGGTACCCGGGTCCGTGCCAACTTTCCGGGCGTTGTGTTCGGGTGTTTTGGGGTTTTTCTGCGCTAAGGTTCCGCGCTTTGCGCTTCTGCCACCAGAGGGAAGCAAAGAGCCCCACGGGCACGCTGGGAGGCCGAAAGTTGTGGCAAGGAGAGGCGCTGTAAGGTGTAAGGCAGGAAGCCAACTGAAACCGACCTCCTCCGACTCCTGCGTTCTATTCTCCTAACTAGAGATAATCTGGTCTGTGGGGACCTCAGCAAGGGACAGCTACCATTATCTGTCCTTGACAACATACTTAGAGACACTCCCTTGAAAGAAAAAAAATCAATCCTAGGACTGCATCCCCCTACCGTCTTCTCTTATGGCTTTCTGGCTTTTTCTCTCTTGTGAGCCAATCATCTCATTTGGCATTGAGGGAGCTGAGTGGGGCTTGAGAGCACGGCCTTCTCCGTAGCTTAGTTTCCCTTTCTGGAAGATGACATTGGTTCCTTGATTGTGAAATTATAAATGCAAACACTTTCCAAGATCCAGGCCTGGTCAGAACAATAGAAGTATACAGTACCAGGGAGGCGGCCCAAAGAGGAAGCCAGCAGCAGGTTGATCAGTAACGAGGACTGAGTAGCGCTTGGGGAGAAATAGGATGTGTTGGCTGCTTGTAACTGGTGATGATGAAGTCAAGCTGTTGTTTCATTCTGGTTGACCTTGTCTGATTAGGAGAAGCCCAGAGACCCACCAGCTGACAGATGCCACTCACCCAAGCAGGTAGTCTTTGTGCCCCAGGAGCAGGGCTAAGTCATTCCCACCTGCTGAGATATTTGCATAGTGCCCCCAAGGTTTTCATCCCTTCCTTATGACCCAGGATCTCAGCAGCAGCTCAGCCTCTGTAGAGCAGCAGCAGCAGGGTCCTGCTGGGCGCTACATGGCCTGGGGGTGTTGATTTGGTGGTCCTGGTCCTGTGATAATACCCTCCCTGGAGACAGAGAAGCAGCACTCTGTACTTCGCAGATGAAGAAACTAAAGCTCAAAGAAGCAAGCTGCTTACCTAGCAAGCAGGCCTGGGGCTTGGGCCACCTGGTTCTCATTGTCCCGTCTACACCTCTGCTTGTGCCCCCCACAACAGTGCCCACTAGAGAGGCTGCTGTAATTGTCTGGCCCATTTCAGTCCAGCAGGACATCCATATTCATTCCCCTTCCCTCCCGGGCTGCTTCAACATCCATAGCCATTGAGTAACCCGGGCCTCATCGGCTGGATCTAGGACAGGCCAGGTGGGGTGAGTCCTTCGCCACTCTCGGTTCTTGCCCCTGCCGATGCTCCCCTCCCTTCTCCATCTGGGGTGTCTGTCCTCATCTGTGAGAAGGACCTGAGCCCAAGCCAAGCACAGGACTGCTATGTATGTACAGGGTGCTCGCTGCAGGAAGGGGCCACTCAAGGCGGCAAGTGAGGGCCGCTCACCCCAGACCGAGGAGGCCCTTTGCCTTTGCCTCCGGAAGGCATTGTGTGGAAGGCTGGGGCCCTGACTCACGATGGCCAGAGCCAATGTCACCATTCCCCTGGGTCTCCAGTCCCAGGAGATCCAAGGGATAAGAATAGAAGGGTGGGTGAGCCCGGCAGTGGGAGAGCACACCTTCAATCCCAGCACACGGCAGGCAGAGACAGGCGGATCTCAGTGAGTTTGAGGCCAGCCTGGTCTACAGAGTGAGTTCCAGGAGAGCCAGGGCTGTTAACACAGAGAAACCCTGTCTCAAAACAAAAACAAAAACAAACAAAAAAAGATTAGAAGTGGCAGGTCAAAGATCTGGTCCAGCTCTCCCCACATTAGAAGAGCAGCAGGGAGGTGAGTCCAGCAGGGCACAGGTGTGGTCCCTAGGGACACTCTGGGACTCTGCAGTCTCCACCAGCAAGGACCTCACCAAATATGGTCACTTGCCAGAGTCTGGAGGTTGGAAGTCTGGGTCCCCAAAGTGTGCTCTTGAGAAGCCTTCGGGAGGTGGGGCCGGGTGGTATATTGTGAGGGTGCCTTTTTGAATGTGATTGTGGGCCCCAGCCCTTCTCATCTACTACTTACTCTTGGCCATCAGGTGAGCAGCTTGCCCTACTGTGTGCTCCCACCACAATGAACTGACGTGGCCTGGGCTCAAAGCAACGGGGCCAACTCATTGGGAGGCAGGCCCAGCTCTCTGGCAACCGGCCCACCTCGGCCTGCGGAGCCTCCCATGGGCTCCATCCCCTCTATCTCCTGCTGGACTCTGACTGACACGCTGGAGTTCAGACACATGTGCCAGTCCTGCTGAGTGTATGACAAGAACACATATGGCCCTCTGTTCTCAGAGAAAAAAGCTGTAGGTTCCCATTCCTCTCCCTAGAACCCTTTGCAGCCCCTTCTCACCTCTGAAATCATATCACCTCCATGTGTGCCTTGGCTGTTGCCTCTACCCAGTTGTCAGGGAGCTGGAGCTGCCTCTGCCCAAACCCACAGCCTGGCAAGCGAGCCAGTAGGTACATGCGGGGACACCAGTGATCAGAGCTGAGGCTCCCTTGGTGTGGAGGACTGGATAAGGGGCAGCACTGGCAACGGAGCCATCTCTGCTCCATTTGGTACCAACGGTACCAGTGTTTCTCCGGCCTGGGCTTGGCAGGACATCTGCCAGGGCTGTGGGATGGGACCTGCATGGGACTAGCTACAGTGAGGACACAGGTGAAGCGTGATTGCTTCACTACTCTTGACACCTTCCACCCACCAGAGGTGTATGAGGGAGGGCAGGGCTCAGGATGACAGCCCTAGACTCTGTCAAGGACCCAGGGCAAGAAAATCTGAGGCCACACCTGCAAAAGGTGTCATCCTTGTCTGCCTAACCTGAGACTCCAGCGGGTGCTCTGGCCTGGGGCTGGGAGGGGAAGCTCAGGCCTCCTCAGAGGGCCTGGAAATGTGAGCTGGGAGACCCGTGCACAGTGAGCTGGTAGGCCCAGGGCACTTGTAAAAATCCATGCAAGCCTTGGCCAGGGTCCTGGGTGACAATAACAAGGTGTCAGGTGAGGGCAGCACTTAGATACTGTCCCATGAGCCCCCGAGGCTTCATAGCCTGGGCTGGAATGGACATAGGCTGATCCTTTGGACTCCCCAAATCTCACAAGGCTTTCTGGGCCAGTGAGGAGCCCTGACAAAGGAAAGCAACTGAGACTAAGGGATGAGGGCCTCTGGTGAGTTGGACAATCACCCCAAAGTCCAGCAAGCTTAGGTACCCCTAAGCCATCCATCAGGAACCTGGAGTCCTAGGGGGTCAAGGTGGGCCCAGCTGCTAATGGCCATACAGTGCCAGGAGCAGAGGAAGGCTGTCCTTTGTCCCCTCTAATGCCCAGTGTCAACTTCTGACCACACTTTCTTGGTCATTTGTGCCCTGCCTACACAGCCCATCTCTCCAGCTGAATTTTACCCAGCTCGGGTGGACACGGGGCGGGGTGTGTGTGTGTGTGTGATCCACTAGCTCCTGCCTTTGGATGGCAATCTTAGTGGAATGACAGTGTCAACCCGATAGACCTCCACCCTCAGGATGAACTGGGTCTCCCAGCAGTGAAGGCATGTCCCGTGAGTGCTGGGGCATGAATGGCAGGTGACACAGGGTGTCCGCTGCCCAGGAAAGGCTATGCCTCCAGCCTATTGCTGAAGTCTTTTGAGAAACAGTTCTCTGTGAATCCCAGACAGCACCAGGAAGCTGCACTGGAAAGAAAGGGCCAAACCACTCTGGGCCAGAAGCCCTCCAGGGATGTAATGCTTCTTGCCCTGCCCAGTCCTCCTACAGCCTAGAGCCCATGCCCTGTCTTCCCTCCTGGGACCAGATGGAAAGGGGCCCAGAGAGGTGCTGAGGTCACAATGCCTTTATTAGTGTGTCGGGGCGTGGTAGGGATGGGAGGCTCAGTGGTCACACGGCATAAGGCCTGGGGTCCCCACGACTGGTTTCCAAGGCCCAGGCGCAGTGGCCAGTGTTGCTCTCCCCAAGCACGGTTGATGCCCGGGGCAGCCGGGAGGCCAGTCCGGCTGTCCACAGATCCCCATGGCCCTGTTAGCTCCTTTTGTGCAGCCTGGTGGCTTTCTGTTGGTAGATCTCAGCAGTGAAGGGCCTGTGGGCAGGAAAAGGCTCCAGTAGGCTGTTCCAGGACACTACTGCACCCCAGCGCCAGAACCTACCCCACCAGTAAGGATAGGACCCACATTCCCACTGTCTCCCAGAACTTTCCCAGAGGCTTCAAAGAGCAAGAGGGGCCTGGAGGGACCAGGCCTAGGTCTTGCCGGCCTAGGTCTCAGGTACCAAGTGTCCCCTCCCCATCCCCAGCCTCTTGAGCCAGGCCAGCAGCAGGCTGGTGAAGCTCGCCAGGCCCCATGAAGCAGCTCTAAATGAGAGGCTTGGCCTGACTTGGCCGTCACATCCATCTCCCACTCCACACAGCTCTACTCACTCCTCATACAGGAGAGCCACCACGTAGACGAGGGCCACCAGCACCGTTAGCAGCAGGCCTGTGGGACTGGCGTTCCTGCAGACAGACAGACCATCAGTTGGAAGAACAGAGACACTCCTGCCAACACAGTGGGTCGGTCCTGGGCTGATGCTGGGATGCTCGGGATGAGCTGAGCCTGGAGGGGCCCCTTCCTAAGTCTGATTTTCTAGAGAGGCTCAGGGAGACAGGAGGGGAGGGAGGAAGGACACCTTGTCAGGCTGCCCCTGCGTCTTAGCCTGCTGAGATCGAGGCTCAGGGACAGGGAACTGCCCACCAGACAGTGTTCTTAGAAAACACGGCACTTATAAAAAGCCAACCCAGGGCTGCCATGGGCACATGGCCTCATGGGCAAGTTCTGTCATTTGACTCTGGCCCATCGAGAGGTGCAGCCTGTAGTCACCATCGGGGTGGCCCACAGCAAGACCTTCCCCTCAGAGTCAGCAGTCACACGCTGGCCCTCTGCCATGCTCACTCACACTGGTCAGTCTGTCCATAAGTCTGTCTGGGAAGGGCAGGGACACAGGGCCCTGCATTGCACAGCACAGAACTCAGGCCCACCTGCCCCTGCGGTCCATCTACCACCTCCGCCATGCCCCAGCCCCTGAGCTGTCCTTCCTGCACCCCAGCAGTTCCAGCCCGGAGGAGAGAAGTCCTTGGCAGAATGTACCCACCATATCTGTCATGGCTCTCTGCAGGTGACCAGTCTCTGACCTCACTCTGCCAATGAATGCAGACAGCCTGTCCGTGACAGCAGGGAGGAGCCCAAGCATGTCTGCCTCAGGTTTCCAGAAATAGCTGCTGCCGAGCGGCCCCCAGGCTATTTCTATGGTAACCTCTGGCTCTACTGGCTCCTGCAGGGCCTGGGCTACTTCATCTACCTCCGCAGGAAGGGAATAAACCAGAGAGGACAGGAACAGACCTCAGCTTACAGGGAGAATCTGCTCTCCTTGACTGCCCCCCATCTAGACACCCAAGGGCAGAGGGCACACGAATGTGTGTGCCCTACAGGGCCCTCTGCCTTGCTCACTCCCTAATGCCCACTTGGACCTCACACTGACCAGTCTACCCATGTGTCCATCCGGGAGGGGCAGGGACACAGGACTCCTCCACTGGACAGTACAGAACATCTGTAGGGCTCATCTGCTCTTACACTCTGGCCACCACCGCTGCCACTGCCCCAGGCCCTGAACTGAACTCCCTCCACTCTTTCAGGTTTCAACTTGTGTCTCCCCCACAGAGCTTAGCTGGGCTCTAAACTGGGACTTTGTCCTTGCTGTCCCTTTCAACTTGGAACTTGGAACAGTTCTTGATGTGGGTGTCCTGGCCTGACTATGGGCATGATATTTCCCCCTCCCTCCTGGCTAAATAAGCACTTTGTCCCTAGCCAGGGGTCAGCTGTGGTTCTGGCCACATGAGGTTTATGGGTCAGGGAAGACCTTGGAAGACGGGCTGATGAACGTAACCTTGGGCTTGGTGCATTGAGAGTCCGCAACACGAAGCTGGCGGTGAGCACGGCCCCACAGTTCACTACCCCACAAAAAGCAAGTATAGCTGAAGGGACATGCTTTGGAGCCAGGAACTTAAGCACCAAGGCCATCTCTGCCTCAGTTTCCCCACCTGTCATGGGAAAGGATGGACTCATTGCCCTTGATCTTCTGTCATGATTCCTAAATGAAGCAAGTCTTCAATTGCCTACAACAGTCACTAATATGACCCCAGCCAAAGGCTTGTGGGAGACCCTGGAAGAACTTGCCGTCTTGAGCCAAGATACTGGGGTGGGTGACAGTGCTCTGAAGGGCTCTGGGAGGCCAGCTCTCCAGCAGGGGTTAGGGACTGGGAACAAACACCCCCTTCCCCTGCCTCAGCTAGCAGCACCAGGCCCACGGTAAATCAAGTCAAAGACCTGCTAGGAGGTGGGGATCTGGGCATGGCCAGTCCTGTCTGCTGGTTCCCCGACACTCCCATGTCCAGGAAAACCTGGCCACTTACTGCCACTGTGGTCCAGCTTGACTTCCTAACAACCCAGGGTAGACAAGGTAGTCCCACTGACAGATGGCCACACTGAGCAGAGCCCAGGGTACCCACTCCTTGTCGTAGGGGTAGGGAGGTGGAGGACTGGAGAAAGCGGGGGCCTGGGGCCTGGGTCAGTCTTCGGCACCTAGAAATAAATCCCTTGGCCCGTATGCTAGGGATTCGAATGTGGGAGTGAGACATGAGAAGCAGGAGACGGGCCTGCCGGGTCAGTGTCTGCTGCCACTGACCACTAAGATGGTGTAATGGTGGATCTCTACTAAGCCCTCAGATAAAGGCTCTGTCCCCAGTATGCTGGACCTCTTCTTAGCAGCACACATCAATACTCTCTGGAGGCAGCTGTCACATGTCACAGAACCCCAACCTGGCCACTCCGAGCTTGGAGTGACCTTCGCTCTTGGGCACTGGGCACTACTGGTGATATAGAGGGACATGTGAGGAGACAGGCCATTGGTCGCTGACTCCCAGCACAGGGCACTAGAAGCCTAGAGGAGGCAGGAAGGACTTTCTGGAGGGGTCCCCATCAGTTGGGTTTGGAAGAATGGGCTAGGATAGAGGCAGGCAGGTTCAGTCAGAAGGGACAACATGTATGTAGCATGGGAGAGGAACTGTGTGTTCTGGGAGATCAGGAGGTGGCAGGATGATAGGACAGAAGAGGGCTCGGTTTGGGTCTGGACACCAAGGGGTCCTGAGGGTACCAAGTACTCACATAAGTGCCCAGCCCAGGTAGTTGGCTGTGCTCCCCCAGTACATGGGGTTGTCAAGCACGTTGAAGGGAAATGTGGTCACTCTGGCCTCTTTGAGGATCCCAAAGTAGTCACCTGTGGATGAGACGGGGTTGGATGTGAGGGTCACTTAGCTATCTATAGCCTTGGCCACACTAGTACTGAAGGAAATCCCCATTGAGCCTTGGCAGATCTGCAGGAGAGGTGGGGTCCTGTGCCCCAGGAAGCTCCAGTTAGTGGTGGGATCAACACCCACAGCTAAAGATCAGCGCCTTCCCACCAGCTCCACGAGTGCGCTGGGCCCGGAGCCTTCCAGCTCGGTCCTCTTCTGAGCCCCAGCCACTGGTCTCCCCTTCTCCCCACCAGATGCCTGCCTCTGTGTCTGCCTGTCCCTCTCTTGAGAAGCCCTATCCTGTCAGTGCAGAGCTCCGTCCCAGGGCCTTCCTCCCTCCTTCAGAAGCCCTTCCCACTGCTACCTTCAGAGTGTCGGTCCTCCCTTATCTGCCCGGCTCTTCCCTCCTCCTACCCTGGCTGCCCCTCCCCCCTAAGCCTCATTCTTCCTCTTGGGGTGGCCAGATGCTAGGGTGTGTGCTGATGAGCTTTGTTACCTTGACACAACCTAGAGTCCCCTAGGAGGAGGGACCCTTAACTAAGAAATTGTCTCCATGAGATTGGCTTGTGGGCATGGCTGTAGAGGCATTTTCTTGATGAATGCTTTATATGGGAGGGCCAAGGCCCAGCTCAGTGTGGGTGGTGCCATCCCTGGGCAGGTGGTCCTGGTTGTATTTTTTTAAAAAGGTAGCTGAGCAAGCCATGGAGAGCAAGCCAGTAAGCAGCATTCTCCCATAGCCTCTACTTAGTTCCTGCCTCCGAGTTCCTGCCTTAATTTCCAGCCTTGGCTTCCATCAGCGATGGACTGTAACATGTAAGCCAACTACACCCTCCCTTCCTTCCCAGGTTACTTTTGTTCATGGTGCTCATCACAGCAACAAACTGGGGCAGGTTAGCTGAGGCTCCAGCCTGCCCACCACATGCCTCCTGTCACTCTGGAGGTCAGCTCAGGGGAGCTGACATGGGGCGGGGGGAGAGACCACCAGATGGCCAGTCATCCATCCACCTAACCAGGCCACTCTCACAGAACAAAGCATCTGGCCCGGGTCTCTACCTGGTGAGTGTCTCCCCTGGGTCGGGGCAGCCCTTCCCAGCAGCCTCTCCTCTGTCCCCCATTAGAGCAGAAAGACAATGCAGCTCCATCCCAGGCAGAAAGTAGGGCAGCCAGCTCAACAAGGGGAGCCCCTGCAGGAGGGGCCTGGCAGAAATGGGGCTGTCATTGTTGGGGACAAAAGGTACAAGAGTCCAAGAGGATGCCTGGGGACCACTGGGAGGAAGCAGGAAGCGGGGCAGTGGGGCCTGACGGTGGGTGGCACAGAAACCTGCTTCAGGCTGAGTCACAGGAGAGGAGCGGCCATTCTGCTCTACTTCCAAAGCTTGCAGGGCCCTCTGCTTTCTAGGCCATTCTACCAAAGCCATGGCAGATCCAGATCCGCCTGCATCCCTCTGACTCACTCTCCTGCAAAGTTTCCCCATCTGGCCCTGACCATCCTCGGTGGGCGCCCCAGCCTGTCCTCCAACACCCGGGTACCTCCACAAGCTCCGTCCCTGGCTCTCCACCCCTACTGCCTGCATCCCTCCCCACCCCACCCTGCTCACCCTGTCTTCCAGGACTTGACAGTACCTTAGGTGGCCACAGCCCTTTTTCTACCCACAAGTCCTGGGGGACCCTCCTGCTGCTCCCTGCTCCCTATTTCTGTGAGGAGGACCAGTTTCTACACTTGGCTCCCTCCTCTGGTCCTGGCCCCACCATTCCCCATCCCCAACTCTTTGTTGCTGAGATCCTTTCAATGGCTCCTACCTCCTTGGGAAGGTTCAGTCCTCCAGGCAGCCTTCAGGGTCTCTATGTGCTCCCTAACCCTGTCCCGACTGGCACAGCTCTCCAGCATCACTGCCTGCAGCCCCCACTCTGACCTCCCCTCTGCCAGCTCGCACTCTGCCTCTCCTCTCCCCAGGCTGGTCTCACTCTCTCAGGATGATTCCCAGCAGCTCCTGCCTGAGTGACAAGCACGGAGCCACCAGTGACAGCACTAGGGTGTCTAGTTCATGTCACTCCTGAGCACACACTTCACAGCTCCAAGTCTGCTGCAGAGCCCAGGCCCATATCTATGTCCTGGGAGGCTAGGTGATAGTAGGGCTTTGAAGACCACCAGGGCCCTGGTGGAGGTGGGCCCAGAGACTGGTCTGGTTTTTGCATGACCAGAAGCCAGAAGGGGCCAAATTTGATGGCCCTGTGCAGAGCCAGCTCTCCTGTAGCTGTGCTAGCCCCAGGGGCATCCTGGGAGCTGGAACGGGCACCATTGTAGACGGGGCCTCTACCTTCCCTCCATCAATGTTCTGAAGGCCCCCTTACCCTCAGGCTCTTCTGTGGAAGTCTCTCTTGAGCTTGCCCTCTCTTGCTTTCAAGGTGATGGAAGTCACTGTTGTCATGAGTTGAGGTTTCTGGCCAGACCAGACCACTTTGGGTTCCCAGGCCGAAAGTACCAGGGCCCCAGGGAGTGGAGAATGGAGAAGAGACCACATCTCTCTACCCTTCACCCCACCCTAGACCTGTACAAGTTTTACCTGTACCTACCATAGCCAAGATCCCACCACCTGGTAGCCAAGTGTGCTAAGTAAACCCCAGAGTGGTCATGTGGTGGAGGGTGTCAGCCCTGTCTGCCCTCATCCCAGTCCCAATGGTACTCTGCACACCCTGTGCACCCAGGCACCCTACTACCTCACCCTTCCATGCAAACAAGAGCTGAGCCCCAAGGGGAGCTGAGCTCAGGAGAGCACTCTGGGGCCCACAACCAGGGCTAGGGTCTTTCTTGTCTCCCAGGAAACAGTTTGGTACTCTGGAGTCCGAAGAGCTAGCAAAACTGAACCTGTCTTCGTCATGACAGGCTGGGTCCCCCAGTGGCTTCTCAAGGCGCATCAGATATAGAGATGACAATCACTGGACTCTGCTCCTCCGCACCCCAGTGTATCTGCCCAAGGACACCCCATACCGCAGGGCTTACCTAGAAAGGTCCCAGTGAACCCCAGTGCAAAGAAACTGGACAGCACAAATACGATGCCCCCACCCAGGAGTGCAAGGCCCAGGAAGTAGGTGGTGTGGTTATCCAGGCCCTCCATCTTGGGCTGGCTCATCATGGCCTGTGTGAAGCTGTGGAACAGAGGACAAGGAGAGACAGCATGTCATAGCATGTATGGCAGGTACGCTGCCTTTCTCAGAATTGTCAACCCTGGGGTCACACGCTCAACAACCACAGAGGCACTACAGGTAGGACCCAGGCTCCTGCTGTCAACCATCCTGGGGTCACATGTTCAACAACCACAGAGGCTGGGCATTGGTGGTGCACACCTTTAATCCCAGCACTTGGGAGGCAGAGCCAGGTGGATCTTTGTGGGTTCAAGGCCAGCCTGGTCTACAGAGCGAGATCTAGGAGAGGCGCCAAAGCTACACAGAGAAACCCTGTCTCAAAGAAAAAAAAATCAACAACCACAGAGGCACTACAGGTAGGGCCCAGGCTCCTGCATGAACTATTCAGTCTTCAGTGTCATGAGGACCAGACAAGAACAAAGGCCCAGGTTGGCCGGAGTTTTGTTTGTTTTATCTTTTCAATGAGAAGTCATAAATTCTGGCATATATGCAAAATATCCTAAATTTTATAAATAGGTCACTCATAAAAGCCATGGCTTTATGCATTTTAGCAGGGTTTAGTCCGAGGGCCAGCAATTTGCACATTCCAGCCTGTCAACTTGTTCTATGAAGGAGAAGTAAGCTCACAGAATGGGTGCACTTCCAGTACAGGGTACACAGCAAGCCCAGACCTGGGGCCTGAGCTTGGCATGTGCTACGTGTGGTAATGGGCACCATTCTCCTTGCACATCCAGGCCCGAGGCTGGCTGTGCCCATAGTGCTGATTTGCTTGCCATAGCCCCTGACTAGGCCAAGCCACACCTGGGCAACTGGCCTAAGTTTTAAGTCCCATCAAAGGCCCTTTATGTCCTCCCCTCAACTAGGCTTTGTGGCCAAGTGACTGCAGCCCTACTCAAAGGCAGAGTCTGAGCAGAGGGGCTCATGTGAAAAGTGGCAGTGCGGTGGCCTTAGGTTCTCTGTGGCACTTGGCACAGGAGAGGGTGCAGTGTTTAGGGAAGCAGGTCGGTGATGGGTCTGGGCCTCCCCAAGAGGAGTGTGGTACTGACACGAGGAAGGTGCTGAATATGCAAGTGTTCAAAAGAAGGATGTGTGTGAGGCAAGCACTCCTGTACAAACACATTTCCATTCTGTCTACAATCACAGTGCTGAGAGGAGACATGGAGATTTGTTGTTCACACACAAGTACATATACTTATCTCTACAGGTTCCCCCAACCCACTGATCCACCCACCCATCTGTCTGTCCATCCATCTATCTACCCACCCATCCGCTACTATCCCACCCACCCACCTACTCATCCATCCATTCATCCCTTCCTCAATCCATACACATACTCATCAATACATACATACATCCTTCTCCTTCCATTCATTAACCTAGTCACTAGAGACCCAGCTACCTACTTATCCATCCACAATCACCCAGAAGCTTGTTTGTCTTTCAGACTCTTTCAGCAAAACACATCATTCACTCGCTGGAGAAGGTGGTTCCTGTATGCTGTTCCTGGAACACACTAAACCTAGCCTCATTGGAATTCTTCCTAAACCTGGTGTTCAGCACAGGCCAGGAGGCAGATAAGAAAGAAGGGAGGACAGGGGCCCGAAACAAACACCATGACAGAGGCTGGAAGGTGACTTGCCACCAGCAGTGTATGGTGTCAGGGCAAACCCACAGGTGACCTGTGACCAACAATGAGTAATGTCAGGGCAAACTCAGCCGTCAATCAGTTCAGCTGCCCTGGCTCAGGGTTCTCCTGCAGCTCCAGGCTGAACTGCTGAGACGGGTTTGTGATTACAGCTGCCATGGAGCTGGGTAGCATCACTCACACTCTGTTGTGAGAGGTAGCTGCACCGACAACCCACTCTGGACAGCACGGGGACTCCTCCACCCTGCAGATCCTGCGGCTGAGGCCAGGGAGAATTAGACTCCCAGTCTCACACCCTTCCTGCTCTCTCTCGAATGTATGTGCAGTGGGAGAGACACACAGACCAGGCCTTCAGGCTGAGCTATGCCGGCTACCTGCAGATACCTGCTTGGCCACACTGCATAAGGGCCCACAGCACAGAGAAGGTTGACTCTTCAGTAGGCTGAGTGACTCCAACTGCCTAGCAGCCTCTGGACTCCATCTACCTGAACTAAGGACAGAGAGCCTGTGGGGCTTTCTGACCAGCCCTAAGCCATCTGTCTTGAGTTCTCAGGGACATCATCAGTGGCCACATAAGAGCTGCCAACTCCTGGCAGAAAAAGGGAAGGATGCTTTGAACAGACTTGGAACCTAGTATCGGTCTCTCCTTTAAGACACTGCTGCTGAAGGGTTGTATCCACCAAGTAGTTCACAGCTCCAGACTGCAGAGAGCGGAAGGACGGGAGCAATCTGAGGCTAACCCCATGACAAACTCTGGGAAAATGCAAAGCATGTGGGACACTGTGCTAGCTGAGGTGATAATGTGGGTCAGCTGAGATCTGCAGGAAGAATTCACATGGTGGGTGGGGGGTTTACAGAAAGACTATTCCAGAATGAGGAATAATGGCCAGGGCTAGACGCCTTGAGGCTCAGAAAAGGAAAAGTGCAGTACAGAAGTGTTTGGAAGGGGCTACACAATTGCACGTGCACACAACTGGGCGGAGCAGAGGGCCAAAGACTGAGGGTCCCTGTGGAGGGAGAGTCTGCTAGAAACAACTCTCTACCAGTGATTGCTGGCCTTTCTCTGGGAAGGAAGGAGATTGCAGACCTTGTCTGGAGCCCATAGCAGACTCCTCAAAGACTCAGTGCCCCTGTGCCCAAGGATGGTCCACCCTGGCTCTGTTTGCACCACTGGTGGACTTTCCTCCAGTGGTTGGGCTAGGAGATGCAAAATGTGTCATGGGTGCACACCTGATGTGTGTGTGTGTGTGTGTGTGTGTGTGTGTGTGTGTGTGTGTGTGTCTGTGTGGGTTTCATTCTAGCCTAGTGGCCCACACATGGAGGTACACTAGAATTGATGCCCAATTAGGTGGCTGGTTATATGTTTTCATATGTCATGGAAGCACAGTCCATTCCACAGGGAGAATTAACTGGTAGCAAGTGCTCTGTAACCACACTCCAGAGCAGAGTTGGGTAGCAGGAGTAATTTTCCTTCAGAGCTACTCTGTACTGGGTGTCAGTGATGAGATTCATTCCTGGGGTTTGGGTTCTATTTTTATGTAAATTTTTATTTTATTTTATATGTATGGGTGTTTTGCCTGCATGTATATGTCTGTGCACTACTTGTATGTCTGGTCCCTGTGGAAGCCAGAAGTCACATCCCCTCGAACTGGAGTTACAGATGGTTGTGAATCACCATGTGGGTGCTGAGATTTGAACCCTGGTCCTCTAGAAGAACAAATGCTCAGAACCACTGAGCCATCTCTCCAGCCCCTTGAGTTCTGTTTTGTTGTTGTTGTTTTTAATAGGATTAAACCTTCAGCAGCAGCGAGACTGGAGGCTGCCTGCACTCTGCTCCTCACACCAGACCACTTAGGGTGTGTGCAGCCCCAGAGAGGCTGTCACTTCTTCCTGTGTTTCTATGGCTTCACTAGTGGGCTGCATTTGCAAATAGCCATGCATAGGGTGGCCTCAACTCTCCTCCATAGGCTTCTCTTCAGCTGCTCTTCACAGTCCAGTCAAGCCAAGTAAGACCGGGGAATGAGGCATCTGGTGGGCTTATTTTCCTAATACAGAGCACAGTAAATCAAATGCGCATCACATTATCCCCTATAGCAAGGCCCTGAGTTCTTGGCTACCACACCACACTAACCAAAGCACCCTCCCAAGGTTTCCCTGAGCCCAGCAGCATCCAGGGGGCCTCATACACATGGGAGGAGGGCCGCAGTATGGGTAGGAGGCAGCCACCAGCTGGTCCTGCCTCTCCTGTCCTGTGAACAAGCAGGTCCTCAGCCTCACCATGCGAAAGGTGACACATAGCACCATCACTCAGAACTCCAGGCTGTGTTGGGGCCCCAGCTGAGAGGACAGATTCAGCTCTACTTGGGTACCATTCTGGCCGGTCTTCTCCATCCTCCCCTCCTGGGATCCAGGAAACTCAACTCAGATTCCCTTTCTGCTTCTCCAGCCATGCACAGGGACCTCCACTAAGAGAGAGCAGGGCAGAATAGCTCCAGCGGTTCCCTGGTGCCCAGCCTCGTTGGTCATCCACACTACCCAGGGGCCTTTCTTTAGCCTGTGGCCCGGGAGAGGGCTGCAGCTCAGGCTGGCTGCAGTCAGGGGGCTGCTGAGGGAGGGGTTTCAATGGATGCCTCCTAATCCAGCAGGCTCCCTCCTCACTCAAGGCACAGCCAGAACCCAGCCAGAGCCCAGGCAGAACAAACAGTTCTTTGCTAATGCTCCCTTGAGTCTAGACTTTGCCTTCACCTCCAAATAGCAAGTTAGCTTATCCGCCCTGGTTTCTTCTCAGACCACCAGCTAGTGCAGGCCAGTTGATATCATGAGTCCTAGAGACTCGCCAACCACCGTGGAGCCCTGGCATCGCAAGAGGCAGACAGACTTGGCTCAAGTGCACATGTGTTCTCCTCCCATGCTGCCTCAGTGAGGCACACACCATCTGGGGTCATATCACCCAAGGTGACAAGGACAAAATCAGAGAAAGCATCCAGAACCAGGGTTGGCATGTAGCTTGACGGTGCAGCACCTGCCTAGCAGTATGGAGCCTGGGCTCTATCCCTAGCACCACAAAAAGTAACAAGCACCAGGCTGACCCCGGGAGACCAAGGCAGGCCAGCATTGCAGAGACTGGCAGGACGTGGTAGCCACTGCATGGGCATAGAGCTATCAATGGGGAAAGTTTGAGAACCAGGAGGTGGCTGCACAAGGCTGGGAACCACCAAGTGTCACCAAATTGCATACCAGCTTTTAGTTGTGTGTACTTTAACATACACCCAGAACATACACCTACATATGGGTTACAGTCAGATACGAGGATACTGGGGACTAGATTAGAAGGGGTATATGGTGATATATTGTATATCCTAATAAACTTATCTGGGGATCAGAGGACAGAGCCAGCCACTAAGGTTAGACATAGAGGCTAGGCAGAGGTGACACATGCCTTTAATCCCAGTACTGGGAAGCACACTCACCTTTAATCCCAGGAAGTGATATCTGGGCAGAGAAAGGTATATAAGGTGTGAGGAAACAGGAACTCACTCTCTTGAGGCTGAGGATTTCGTAGAGGTAAGGACGTGGCTGGCTTGTTCTGTTTCTCTGATCTTTCAGCTTTCACCCCAATATCTGGCTCCAGTTTTTTTGTTTTTTTTTTATCATAAGACCTTTTAAGATTTGTCTTACAGGGATATAGCCAGAGGGACAGGGTCTTTCCAGCTCTCTGCTGGAGTCCAGTGCTTGAGAAGGTGTTTAGTCCAGACACAGAAGCACCCTCCACCCACTCTTGCAGGAGTCATTGCACAGCTGGGAATTTTTTTTCTGTGTGGCCCAAGCTGGCTTTAAACTCCTGGGTTCAATCACTATTCCTGTCTTGACCTCTCAGGTAACTGGGACCACAGGCATGTACCACCATGCTCAACTTACTGTACCATCCACTGAGTCCTCTCTTCATGGTCCTACCTGGGCCTGAGCTGGGCTGTGATACCATTTCCCTGGCTCCCCCTTCCTGGCCCTGGTGCCCCAATAAAGTCCCCTCCCATGCAGCCATGCATGTCTATGAACCCAGCCTGGCTCCTGTTTTCCCACCAACACCCTCCAGGAAGAGGCTACCAATCCACTTCACAGAGGAGAAAGCCAAAGCTCACAGAGGTAACCTGCTCAGGGTCACCAGCACTAAGGGACAGAGCTGAGGCTGACCGGGGACCTTCCCCAGGCTGGCTTTGATTCACAGTAGAATCCAGAGAAGGCTGTTGAGCCAGGGATGCTTGGAACACCATCCTGTCACAGCCGAAGCAAGATGTTACCCCTCTATTATGACAGTCACAGTCAACAAGACAGGGAGCTCAGCGCTGGGAGGAGTGTAGAAAACCTGGAGCCCTCCTGAGCTGCTGGTGGGATGCAAGGTAGAACAAGCACTGTAGAAAACAGGGTGGCAGGTCCCTGAAACCTTAACAGAGTGACCCTGGGATGCAAAACGTCACTCCTCAGAACACACCCGAAGGAAATGAGAAACTCAGATACTTGCACACCATGCCCACAGCTGTACTTCTCAAGGGAGCTAAAAGTGTCACAGGTGGATGGATGAGCAGAACTGCATTAACCCCCACAGCAGAACGTCACTGAGTCTTCTGGAGGAGAAAGTTCTGACATGTGCTCCAGCATGAGGTCGTTATGCTGAGTGCAGTACACCGGTTACACACCCTGATTCCTCCTACACGGAGTTCTTGGAGAAGTGACATGAGAGACAGAAGCAGAGAGGGAAACCAGGGCCAGCACGTGGGAGGGGGCTAGTGCTTAAATGCTGTAGAGTTTCAGCTTTGTAAAATAAAGAGGTTCTGGAGATGACTGGTGGTGGTGACAGTTATAAAACATAACCGAGCCTGGCAGTGGTGGCGCCCGCCTTTAATCCCAGCCTTTAATCCCGGGAGGCAGAGGCCAGCCTGGTCTGCCAGAGCGAGTTCCAGGACAGACTCCAAAGCTACACACAGAAACCCTGTCTCGAAAAAAAAAAAAAAAAAAAAAAAATCAATCAAACAAACAAACAAAAAACCAAACTGTTTAATGTTACTGAACTAAACCCTTGAAAATGGGTAGGGGTACAGTGCTTCCCTGAACTGTCCTTATCTGGTGGGTCACATTAAAACCTTGATCACTGTTCGGCTAGGACAGTAAGATCAGACACATTCCAAGGCTGCTCCCATGACCCAGCCACAGGAAGGAGACCCCAGAAGCCTCGGGGTCTGCCCACACGGCATTTCTGACAGGCATCCCACTTCCCAAGGGCCAAAGCTCTCCAACTTCCCAGCTGGTGCTGGGTGGGGTGTTCCTCAGGCTCTGCAGCTGCAGAGGAGGCAGCAGAAAGGGCCTTGTTGAGCCACAGGTGAATGGGGGCCTGCTGGGAAGGAATGCTGCTGGCCTCCAGCTCTGCATCTCTGAGCCCCAGTCACTTCTCCCCTAGGGGTCCTGCATTCTGGGAAGGAACGCAGAACCCATCGGAAGCCCTGGCACCCTAAGAGTCCTCAGAGAGAGCCAAGGAAGCTAGACGTGTTGCTCATGCCTATAATCCCAGAACTTGAGAGAGGATTGCTACAAACTCAGGGCCAGCATGGTCTATAAGTAAGCTCCAGATAGCCTGGGCTACAGAGTAAGTCCCTGTCCCCAAACAACAAACAAAACAAACCAGAGTGAAGTTTGGGAAGCCAAGCAGAGCCCACAGCAACCAGACGACCTAACTATAGCTAGGAGATTTTAGGGAGCAATCCGGGTATCAGCCAGGCTTGTCACAGCTGTGTCGTAGAATGGGTTGATCTTGCTCTGTCAGGAGACCCCATCCTAACAAAGATACTTAAGAATAAAACCCACAGAAGGACTGAATGAGGGTTAAGACCCCACAGGACCAAGTGAGAGGTGTACCCAGGAAGGACTTCTCACAGCTGAGGGGGTGATGGCCCATTCAGCACAGCACTTGGACTGGGGATAGGCAGGGCTGGCTGGAACTGTACAGGATGAAGTAAGAGCTCAAATGACCTTTGAGGTTGCTGGGTTGAAAGCATGTAGGCAGGGAAATGACCTCTGACTTGATAGTATCCATCCCTTAAGGGTTGGGATGGACATGGGCTCTCTAGGTTGTCTGAGGAGCTTAAAGATGCCTTCCTACCAGGCACCTAGTGGCACCATTTCTAAAGGAGCCTAGGAAGGGAATAGCTGATTGGCCAAGCTCATAGAGAGCATTCCCAGACCAGACCAACTTCATCAGGTTGGAGAATGGAGAGCAGAATGGAAGACCAGTCACACGGCATGGGGAAATCATATGTGCAGCCTTAAGCCACATTTTTACCCTGTTGTGGGGATGGACAAGGCCACCCTACAAAAGATTCTTCATGTGCCAACCAAGGATAGGTGTCAAAAGACCTGCTTCCTCTAAGGATGATGACATTTGTAGTACTTGTCCAGCCTGGAGATGCTGAGCGGCCCTCAGGGCCAGGAGGCATAGACCAGCTTCTGTCAGAAAGACAAGCTAAGTGGGACCCTTGCCCCACCCCACATTCCTGATCCACAGCAAGGGAAAAAACAAAAAACAAAAAACCAAGGGTCTACAGTTAAGGTGTCCCACCATGGGGAATGTGAGTATGAGGGACCTAGGCCCATCACTCATATCCCTGCCTGGCTTCCCACACACCAGACACTGGGTGACTAGATGGCAACCTCATAGGTGCCTCCTGCACCTACAGAGCCAAGCCAGGATAAGTGGAATGGACAGGCCAGGTGTGCATGCCCTATCTAAGCCTCAGTGGTCGGTCCACACAGGGTACTTTTCCAGCCTAAGCACTCTCAACTTCTAAACTGCAACAGCAAGTCAGAAATGAGCTGCTGTCCTGCCCACCCCACCTTCTTTATTCCCTACAGCAGTACACAGGCTTCCTCCAGCCTATGTATGCACAAGGCCTGTGATGAATCCACGGGACCTGAGAAGTGGACACAAGGATCAGAAGTAGCCATACTAGTCTTGAGCCACATCTGAATAATGGGTTCCACTGTCTTCCTGCACAGCCTGAGACCCTATGGCACAGCTCAGCTAGGCCCACTCCAGGGAGGGAGGTCTATGCAGAGGCTCTGCTCCCTAGCCTTACCATCTACACCATCAACTGCTCTGGCCATTTTCCTTGATGGCAGGAAGGCAACATGTCCCAACTCAACAGAGAGGCCAATGGCTTCTTAATGATGGTCTAAGCTTGATTCCTGGCCCCTAGACTCTTAGTCAGGGTGTCTACCTCCCATCTTGGCATATCACAGAGGGAGCTCTGGGGATATAAGCAAGGGGAATCTCCCCAGGTATTGTCCCCTCTGCTCAAGCTGTCCCTTTCACTGGACAATGAAATGTCGTATCCAAAACCACAAGGATGCCTCTGCCAACAGATCCAGGAGGCTGACAATAGCCTGAGGTCTCTGGGAGCAGTACTCCCTGGACATTCCGACACAGAACTCCCAAACATTGGTGGACCAGTCGGCCCTCCCTTTCCTGCTGACCATGACTTTCACATGGACAACAGCCTTCATGGTGACCCAGGGCTTACCAGTGGGAGCGGAGGACGTTCAGAAGCAGGATGCTGCCGCCCAGGAAATAGCAGGCTAGGTAGGGGGACCCGAAGGCCCTGCTCAACTTGCGAGTTCTCTGCTCCCACCTTGCTACCTGCATGAAGGGCCAAGAATAAGAGCAAGAGGTGAGTGTTTGCTGGGGTACAGGGAGGGTGGAAGAAGCAGGTCTGAGTGCCCAGGCCCAGTGCCATGGGAGGTGAGTGATGGGGTGTGGCAGCTGTGACCAGGGGAGTCAGAGACATCTCGGGGCTCTTCTCCACCATCCCTTGCTGTAGCCAGGTCAGGGTGGCTAATAGGCTGGCAGTCAATGCCTAAATGTGGGGACTCAGTTCTCAGGCTGTCTTGGGAGTTGTGTCTCCCATCTCATGCAGTTCCAAAGGCTCCTATTATCAGAAAGAGACAAGACACCACCAACAAAGAAGCCCCAAAAATGGTGGCCCCAAGCCTCTTCCTGTCACCATCAGGAACTCTCTCAGGATTGTTTCAAGGGGCAAGACAAAGGAAAGGCAGGCCTTCATCCCCACTGTGCTCAGCCTGGCCTCTCCCAAAGGTACAGACTGCACATGCATCATTTTTAGCCTTAGAATCCAACTAGTCACATCTCAACTCTCAGTGTTAAGTAGCCAGGCAGAAGAAGAAAGGAGGCAGCTCTCTCGCCTCTCTGCAGACCCCACCCCTGAGTTCTCTGCACACATCCACATCCGGGTTGCTAGGGTTGCCCCACTGGGCTCCTGGTGCATTGAGCCTGACCCAGGTGCTCAGACGAACCCTCTGCTGATGCAGAGAAGGGAGGAAGGGGTGGGGAAGATGCTGAAGGACAAACATACACTCTGATTGCCTAATTATGAAAGCAAGCTATCCCCCTCCAAGTCCTGAACGTGAATATGTACGTGTGTGCACATGTGCATGTCCATGTGTCCATGCACATGCATGTGCATGTATGTGTCTGTGTATCCCTGTGTCCATGTATGTGTGCCCACGGCCCTCAACTCAACTTGGAATTTTTTAGTTTTAGAATGGTGCAAAAGTCCTGTTTTTGGTAGAAACCACACTTAAAATTTGCATTCAGTTCTTTCCAGACTATGACATGTGATCTAATGCCCTCACAGCCCTGAGCAGTGTCAGGGTACAGCCCCATCGATCATGAGAGAACTGACTGCTCCTCTACAGTGGACTATGCAGGCAGAATTTTTTTTTTTGGTTGGGGGGGACCCTTAGTCAATAAATGACATGAGCTAGTCAACAGTTTATCATAAAATAGGTCGTGCGTCACATCAGGAGCGGCTGAGCTGGGATCCTTATTTAGATGTTTTAAATACATTCAGTGGGGTTTGTCTGTCTGTTTTTATATTTACTACTATGTTTGCATATAAGTATGGAAACCTGTACACACACACACACACACACACACACACACACACACACACACACACAGAGGCAGGCAGGCACGCACACACAAGTACCGCGAAATAGATGTGGAAGTCAGAGGACAATTGTTCATTCCTTCTACCATGCCGCCTCTAGGGATTGAATTCAGGTCATCAGGCTTGGCAGCAAGTCCCTTAACTTGCTGAGCCAACTCACAAGCCCCCAGATAAAATTTTTATTTACTATGGCTCACCCAGACCAGACCCCCACCATAGGCAGTGTATATCCATGGGGGGGTCCCAAACCCCCCACACTGCTGACATGGCCCGTGATTTTTATTTGCTGGGGAGAGACTGGACTGTCTCTCATAGTGCTGCACTGTTTCATTCCCACCATTCTGGGGCACAGGACACTAGGGTCCGTCACTACATCTATCACCACCCTGGCCCACAGTCACTGTCTGCCGCACAGCTGACTCCCCAAACTGGCCTGCCATTTTGGGAAGCTAATTAGTGGGGAGGTGCTCACCAGCTCCAGGTACTACTGATGAACTAATTAGCGTAGGGCCGCTGATTCTCCATCTCCAGCATCCCTGGAGATGCTGTCCTCGAGCCCACATAAGGGCAGGAGAGGCTCTCCCAGGAGGGCTCTCCCAGGCCTCCTCCTTCGTCATTCTTGGTACACTCGCCAGATCTCTTGGAAGGCAAACAGCCCTTAGACCTCTCCGGAAGGTGCCCCTCACCTCAATCCCCTGGGATGCTGAGTTCTCTTAGGAGGAAGAAGGAAGGAGGGCCTTGGGGGTTCCGGGGATCCCAATGCCTATGGCCTAAAGCCACTTCACATACTCTTTGGGACCGCTCCATGTGTTTGTGTTTGGACTAAAACTCAAAAGGGTTTTTTTAGTGCCACCACCTCTGTGACTTCTTTTGGGCCTTTCCATCACCCCACAGAAAAGCCTATACCCATCAGTACCCACCCACCCACTTCATTTTTCTTCCCCACTCCTGGTACCCACCAGTCTGCTCTCCATCTCCAAAGATTTGCCATGCCAACAATTCACATAGACCCACAGCCTTTGTGGGTGGCTTCCTGCAATTTGTGCGAAGGGTATATGGATTCTGGTCCTTGATACATTACCCTGTCCAGTCACAAGGTGGTGGACATTAGGGAATTGTCACTTTGGCTTTTTTGAATAATGCTGGCAGTGAGCACTCACGTCTAAAGCTCTTTATGAGCATGTGTTATCCTCTCTTCTGGCCATACACCCAAGTGCAATTGCTGGGGTCGAATGAGGAGAGAAAGGGTGGGCTCGGCCCAGGGAACTTTTGCATGGGTGGAGGGGTTGGTAACCCTAGTTAGTGCTACTGTTATCAGTGACACTACTATAAAGCATCAGTTGCTATGGAGTCACTGTTTTTCTTGGTCTCAAAACAAGGCAAATGCATGGGAAATTCCCATCCACAGGTGCGGAGACGTAGACTGAGGCCTTGGAGACTTCCCCTTAGGCCCCAGCCTAGAATTCTATCCAAACACCTAATCAGCACGTTCGCTTGTTGTCTTAGTGAGGGTCACTATTGCTGTGATGAAACACCATGACCAACTTGAGGAGGAAAGCGTTTATTTCACTCACAGTTCCATGTAACAGTTCCTCATCCAAAGTAGCAAGGGCAGGAACTCAAGCAGGGCAGGAATCTGGAGGCGGGAGCTGATGCAGAGGCCATGGAGGGGTGCTGCTTACTGGCTTGATTATGAATGCTTGCTAAACTTGCTTTCTTATGGAACCCAGGACTATCAATTCAGGGTGGCCAAACCCACAATGGGCTAATCACTAATAAGAAAATCCCCCACAGCCAGATCTTATGGGAGCATTTTCTCAATTGAGGTTCCCTCCTCTAAGATAACTGTAACTTGTGTCAAGTTGACATAGAATTAGTCAACACACTTGTGGTCATTGGATTACCCATCTCTGGTTCACTGATATTTCTTCCCCCAGTTGATAATATTCTCAGATATAAAGTCTCAGGACATGTGGGATCACACAATAACATCTCTATCCCTAAGGGACCCTCCCATAACCTGCATCACACAGAGGTCGTGGAATGGAGAGTCACAGTTTGGGGGACTTCCTTGAGAGAGGGAGGGAAAGAAGGAAGAGGAGGAGGAATCCCAATATTGGATGAATGGAACCAGTGAACAAGGCATTGGGAATGGCCTAGGAAGAAGCCAAAAGGGAATGGAAGGGTTCTACTGTTGATGGGAGCTGTGGTGACATCTGTCAGGACTGAGACAGCTGTGCGCTTCAAGTATGTATGTTTCACTGTACGGACAATGTACTCTAGGACGTTCTTAGAAATCGCATCCTTGCTGAACCTGACCTCTAGGGTCAGATGAGAGAGTGAGGCCGGCTGCCAATGACATGGACCCTGCAGGCCCTCCCTCATCCCCTGAGGGCAGGTCTTTCCTCCTGGCTCAATGAGGCCTTCAGTATGCACCCCTAAACACCAAGGGTACATGGCAGGCCTGCAAAGCCCATACCACAAGAATATTCTCATGCAGCAGGAGGGAGGCCACCCTGTAGCCAAACTAAGCCTGGTACAGCCCAGCCAGGCCTTGGGTCCCTGACACCAAACTCTGCTCTGTTTCCAGCCTTTGGTGTTCTGGAGACAAGAGGAGGGACCCTTGAGCACTGTGACACCTGAGCCTCCCTCACATTGCCAACTCCGTCTGTCACTTACTGTCACTTAGCCTGTGACAGTAAGTGAAGAATGTACTTTTTGAACAAAATGGCACCAAAGGCCTCACAGAAAAGGGGGAAAGCAGCCAGCAAGTTCTATGAATAACCCCATCACTTGGATTCAAAAGCTGTTATTTGAGCCAATCAAATTGTAGCCTGTGAAGACTCCCAGATCCTAGGGTGACTCTGCTCTGCTGTCCTTTAGAAGCAACCCATGAGCACTCATGAGATCATGCACCAGGGAGGGGCCCATGGATGTGATTGTCACCAGCCTGCTACCACGCTGAGTCAGCTACCTCCTTGTGTGGTGGGAGAGTCAGACCAGGTGATGGACAGGAACATTCTGGCACAAGTGTCTCTCCCAGGGGGTATGAATGCTGTATCTTCCCTGGGTCTACAGCTACCTGAGCAGGGACCTCGCTCTTTTCTTCCAGGACCCACTCAGGTTGGGAAGGTGGTCTGGCCACGGCAATGATGCCATCCTGGCCATATCAGTAGCACATGTGTGTGTGCCTCTCCCTAGAGGGCCACACACCTGCCAATCTAGTCAGAAGGGATGATCCTCACTGGAAGTTTCTAGGGTTCTGTTCTTGGTGTCACCAGGTACTACATCACTGGCCTCAGATAGGGGTCTTAACCAGTAGTCCATGATGAGTTTTGGTCAAATTCAAAGCACTAAACATATTTTACCCAGCAATTAAACATTCTGAGTTTTCATATGAACACTCTGGCTCCCAGTCTATGATGAAAATCTCTATGATGAGATCACTGTACCGGCCACTCCAGGTGGCCAGCAGTCTTCCCTGCTGCTCATGTATGGCAGAAGCTCCCACAGGCTTCAGCAGGCTCACAGTGACCTCACACTTCCCAAACCCTCAGCATGTAAACCGTCTGTCGTCAGACCCCGTGCAATATGTAGTCCTGGTCAGTGTCCACAGGAAAGAAAACTGTCTTTGGAAGCTCCTATGGGGTGCAAACTCATGATGTCAGAGCCAGGAGCTTTCAGACTCCCGTGGTCACCTGAACCTGCCACACAGACCCTAGGATTGTTGGGTGTAAGAAAAGGCCCCCAGGAGGCTCCAGTGCAAGCAAGTAAAGCCTGGTTATGCTGTGGGCTTGTTTGCTTTGTCTTTTGTTTTCTTGAGACAGGGTCTCACTATGTAGCCCTGGCTGTCCTGGAACTCACTCTGGAGACCAGGCTGGCCTCAAACTCACAGAGATCCACCTGCCTCTGCTTCTGTGCTGGGATTAAAGGTGTGAGTGAGCCCCATGCCCGGTTCAGAAAGTCAGTCTTTACAAATGAGGTGACCTTGCTGAAATAACTCTACCTACCATAGTTACTGAGGGATTCCAGATCTATAAACGTGCTTAGTTAGCTCAGATCCAGGCAAGTGCTTGGGAGATGTTTCTATTTATTCTATTGCCACAAAGAGTCGTGTCTTCTAGGGCCCTTTCCCAGGAATGCTGACAACTCTGTCAGGAGTAGGACCAAAGAAGGTCAGGGTCTGCAGGATATCCTGTGAGTGTACTTTTAGTGCTCATAACCTAAAGCACAGAGTAAGTCTCCAGCTCAAGAAGGCTATGGGAAATACTTTCCCACAACACCCATCCATTCATTCATCCACTCACCTAGTAATCTGTTCATCTACTGATATAGATCCTGCCCATCCACCTGTCAGTACATCCATACCCACCCTTCTATCCATCCATTCTCTATCTACCCACCCACCCACCCATTCATCTATCCAGCCATGCATTTATGCCTCCATGCATCCAGCTACCCACCTACCCATCCATCCATTCATATTCATGCATCATTCTACTCACAGACCCAACATTTACTTGGGGGCTGTTATAGGTCAGTAACTGTTAGAAAGTAAGGTGCTTTGAAAAGAAAACAAAAAATATAGCAATGGTGCTCCTGTTTTTATGCCATGGGTGTGATTAAAGCCAAATGTGCCTCATTACTGAAAATGCCAGCGTGAGCTTCTCCCGCAGGGAGCCACTGGGCACAGTGGAATTGACTAATGAGAGCAGGCGGGCTCTTCCAATCCAGTGAGAGCTACAAAGGCATCAGAGCTGCTTTAGGGGACTAGATTATTTTCTGGAAGCATCCTCTTGCTTACTTTTCACAGCTCCAAAAAATCCTGGAGGTAACGGCTAGTGAGGGTAGATTTTCTTATTTTAAGGTTAATTTTAAATTTTCATTTGTGGATGTGGGTGGGTGGGTGTGATGTGTATGGATGGCCAGAAGAGAGTTGGAGGCCCTGGAACTGGAGTTCCAGGTTGTTGTAGCCACCTGACGTGGGTGCTGGGAACTGCACTCGGGTCATTGGAAGAGCAGCAAGTAGTCTCAACTGTGAGCCACCTCTCCTGCCCCAGGTGGATATTTTGAATGCCCCACTGGAGAGGGACAGGCTTCCTGTGTTTACTGAAGAACTAGCTGCCAGGCATCTAGATGGTGTCCAGCAGAACACTGGGTATTTGGAGTACTAGCTTCCGGGCTGCAGAACCAGCTCCTCTCACCCCGCCTTAGCAGGTGACTCATTGTCTCTTTGCTTTAGCTTCCCTTTCTGTAAAATGGAACTAATAATAATCAGCCTCAGAGTCATTGTGAGGGATAAGGAATCACTGTGCTTGAAATTCTTGGAGAATGTGGTGGGAGCATGCACACACTGGGGGAGATGCTGTTTGTTTCATTTTGGTCCCTGAGAGGAAGTGTGCAGTCTTCCCCCACATGGAGCAAGATGACACTAGGTAAGAAGAGGAGACACTCCACGCTCCAGAGGACACGTGGCTCCTGTCTCCCTCACCCCAGGCAGGCTCCAGAGAAACAGACTCTTAGTGGGGGACCTAGTGTTCTACTACCCATTCTTTTGGCAGATAGGCTCTAGAGCGGGATTGGGTTTGGATCCCTCTGGCCCAGAGGTGTTGAAGGCACAGCTAAGACTGCCAAGGCCACCACGTATCCATTGTTCCAACAATCCTAGAGGGCCGGGCCAGAGCATGAGAAAGCTCACCTCACATGTGCATGCTTCCGAATACACACCTGTGCATTCGGCCAGCTGATGTACACCTCACACACACACTGGCAGGGTCTGAACCATCACTCCTCACTTTGCCTGTGTGTTGTGGCCTGGGAGCTCAGCAGTACCCAGCAGTACCCTTCATCACTCTGATGAGCCAGGCAGCTTCTGGCCCAGAGAGCAAGCTCTCACCCAGGCCTCCCTGTCCAACATGCCTCCCTCCTGCACTCACGCTGATGTGGCCTTGCTCTCAGTTGCCATTCCCAACTCAGTACCACCTGTCATTCAGGTACTGGCAGCCTCGCCCCTTTCTGAGGCCTATCTTTGTCTACCAGGGGACATTTTCCTCCTTGGAACTTTGAATCCTCTAAAAGCGACTGTCATGGAGCCCAGCTGGTCACCTCTGATGAAATTATCTTCTGCTTCCGAAACCAGCCTGATGAGAGAGCCAGCCCTTCCCCCTGTGCAGATTCACTTACGCACTGGACTGCCTGGAGAGGGTCCCAGTCACATCTGGCAATCTGGGCACAAAACCCTGGCCGATCTAGTACCGGCTGCCATTTCCAGTCAGCCCACTGCTTGAGCTCACTTTCTACCTAAGGGACTGTGGCAAGCGGCAAGGGCGGCAAGCCTCCTATGGTGGTTCTGTTGTGCAGGGAGACACTGCCTCTTCCTCCCCTCCCCCCCACAGAGAGAGGGGGGAGGGAGGGAGAAACCCCAAAGAAGACGTCCATCAGATTGTTAATTCAATCTGGATTCTAATTTTGGCTACAGGACTGCCTGTAGCACCCTATGAAGATAGAGCCCTCTCCTGAGTCCATCAGGAAGGGATGGGCAGCCGTACCCTTGAGAATGACTCGGCCAACAAGTGGGAAGGAAGATGCCTACACAATCATCGTAGGAACACTCCAGGATGTAATGTTCAGTTAAAAAGTATGCACAGAAGAATCTCAGCTGGTTTCCGTGCAGAAATTAATAGGATTAATACCATTCAGATGGTAGGGAACCCAAGAGCCAACACAATCCTGAGAAAGGACTGGGAGAGCACATGCTTCCTGATTTCAAACTTATTCCTAGCAACCGTAACCACACGGTGTAGTGCTAGCACAGAAATGAACATACAGGATCCAGAAACTCCCTATGCTCATCAACTGCTTTTCCACCAGGCACCAAACCAAACAAACAGGAAAAGAGTAATAGTTCAGCAGAGTGCTGAGGCAGCGGATGGATGAGGCAGGAAGAAGATCAGTGACAATTAAGGGGCCATGGGAAGAGAATGAAGCCCGTCAGCCTGGGATCTGAGAGTCAAGAATCCTCAACACAGCTAATGAAGCCAACAGAGACAGGTTTTCCCAGACACCTCAAACTAGGTTGCTAGAAATAGCAAACTGTGCTCATCGGGGCCGAGTGTCGTGGCCTGAGTCTATGTCGGCACGCCTCTCCCCTCCTGAGTCTAAACAATGTGCCGCCAAAGCCTCCTCACATTGTATTTACAAGAGGAGATTCTATCAAATAAAAGACATGGGTAAACTAGCTCATGTGTTTTGACAAATTTTGTTTAATCTTTCAACCTTGATGTAAATTACATCCTTTAAGCAATGTGACTTTAAAAGGCATAGAATCCTATATATAATTATTTTAGAAAAATTTGTTAGCTCACTTTTTGAAAGATTTTTTTTTATATTTAAGGACTTTTTATATTTTTATTTTTATGTGTATAAGTGATTTGCCTCCATGCACCATGTGTATGCCAGGGAAGCCGGAAGAGGGCGTTGGATCACCTGGGACTACAGTTATAGGCTGTTGTGAGCTGCCATGTGGGTGCTGGGAATCAAACCCAGGTCCTCTAGAAGCGCAGCCAGCGCTCTTAACCACTAAGCTATCTCTCCAGCCCCGATATAGTCACTGTGAAGACACCTAAGTGTGACCCTGTCCTGAGAACCTACACCCTTGCCCTAAATATAGAATGTCTTTTTACCAAATAATTCTCTCCTTCCTCATCCTCCCTCTCTCCCCCTTCTCTCTACACATACCTGCCCTTCAATCTGAAAACTGTATTTTCTCTTATCTCCACTTAATAAACTTGTTATTTTTGCTTGTCCTGGAATTCCTTTCTGTGGAGTAGTCAAGAATTCAGCTTTACCCGAGTGGAGGTTCCTGGGGAGGGGACTCCTCAGGCTGCTGAGAGCACACACCACCACCGACAAGCCACACTCACAGAATAAAGCAGGGACCCTGCCTTGTACCCCCACACATTTAGTCAAAATAATGAACTATCTGAAGATGAGACATAAACAATTAAATTCTTAGAGTGAAACAGGGATATAAAGCTTCATGATTTTGAACTAAGGGATAGTTTCCCAGAATAATTCTAAAAGTACTAGCAACTAAAGGAAATCAATTTAAAAAAAAAAAAAAAAAAGGATGGTTGCACACAGAAGAACGCAAATAGGTCCTTATTTATCACCCTTCACAAAACTTAACTCCAAAGGGGTCAAGGACCTCAACATAAGGCCAGATGCCCTGAATCTGACAGAAGAGAATGTGAGAGATAGGCTTGAACACATGGCATAGGAAAAGCCCTTCTGAACAGGACACCAACAGCACAGGCACTAAGAACATCAGTTAGTTAGTGGGACCTCGTGAAACTGAAAAGCTTCTGTATGAAACCATCATTTGGGCAAAGCACAGCCTACAGAATGGGGAAAGATCCTCACCAATTACATACCTAATAAAGGATTGATAGCTAAAATGTATAAAGAACTAAGAAAGCAGAATGCCAAGAAAACAAGTAACTCACTTTAAAAATATGACACACAATTAAACAGAAAGTTCTCAAAAGATGAAACACAAATGGCTGAGAAACTCTTTTTAGAAATGTTCAACACTCTCAGTCATCAGGGAACTGCAAATTAAAACTATTTTGAGATTTCATCTTACACCAGTCAGAATGGCCAAGATCAATAAAACACATGCTGGCGAGGATGTGGAGTAAGGTGAACACTCATCCATTCCTGATGGGAGTGCAAACTTGTACGGTCACTATGGAAATCAGTGTGGTAGTTCCTTAGGAAGCTGGGAAGAGATCTACCTCAAGATCCAGCTCTACCACTCTTGGACATATACCCAAAGGATGCATCATCCTACCACAGAGACACTTGCTCAACCATGTTCATTGCTGCTCTATTCATAACAGCCAGAAATTGGAACCAGCCTAGATGTCCATCAACTGATGAATGGATAAAGAAAATGTGGTACATTTATACAATAGAATATTACTCAGCTGTTAAAAAAAATGAAATCATGAATTTTCAGGTAAATGGTCAGAGCTAGAAAAAAAAATCATACTGAGGTAACCCAGATCCCAAAAGACAACTGTATAATCTTTCTTATGTGGGTGTTAGCTTTTAAGCCTTCAATATGTGTGCTACAATCTAAATAACCACAGAGGTTAGGTACCTAGTAAGGAACTAGGGAAGAGGAGAGGCTCTCCCAAGGAAGGGGAGCTAGAACACACTGTTAGACAAAGGAGAAACTAGCCCAGGAGGACTGAAAAGGGAGAGGTAGAAGAAGAGACTTTGGAGGGGTAGCCAACACTACACACATGGAAACCTACTGTCAAAGCTTCCTAAAATACACACATGGAGGAAAGGAATCTAAATGGCATCAGCAAATAACCGGGGTGATGAGGCCCCAACGAGACATCTTACGGCATCAAGTAAAAGTAAAACCTCCAGTGCCAGGAATGGGTTACATCTGGCTGAGCTGCTGACCAAAGGGGCCCATGGAAACCTCCAAACATCATAGACTATTTTGCCAAGGCTATTGGTTATTCTCCACAACCTGATGGTAAGAACCTATGAAGACAACACTTACATATGCCACCAGAGAAGTTAAGCTGGTGCCTAACTAGAGCCTTTACCCCTACTGACTAGCATTCATGGTACTGGAAGGTACTCTGCATGCTACCAGAGAGAAAATAATCATCAATGTCTCCCAGCTACAAACCCTGAGACTTACCAAGTGACCTGCCTGCAAGATATGCTGGTACAATAGGCACAAATGTTATGAGAATAACCAACCACTGTCTGATTGGATTTAAGGCCCACTCCACAAGATGGAATCCATGCCCGACATTGCTAAAGTGGCCAAGAACCTGAGACTAGAAAGGCCATGAGCCTAGGGGGAACCTAATACTATTATTCTGCTAAAGAAACATAGCAATAAAACAACTCCTAATGGCATGCTGCCATACCCATAGACCAGTGCCTTGCTTAACCCACTACAATCCCAGTGCTGTGAAAGATGGAGACATGAATTCCCAAGCTCCTACTTACAGCAGATGTGAATTAACAGAGAGAGCCACACCTGGACAATGTGCAGAGAGTAAGAGACTTTAAAGAACCCAGTCCCAAATGGGATGTCCTCATCAAACCCATCCTCAAGGATCAGGAATCTAGAACCAGTGACAGCATGCAGTGTGTACACACACATGGCAGTACTCTGCAGTAGGAACCAGTGGCAGTATGCAGTGTGTGCACACACATGACAGTACTCTGCAGTAGGAACCGGTGACAGCATGCAGTGTGTGCACACACGACAGTACTCTGCAGTAGGAACCAGTGACAGCATGCAGTGTGTGCACACACATGACAGTACTCTGTAGTAGGAACCAGTGACAGCATGCAGTGTGTGCACACACATGACAGTACTCTGCAGTAGGAACTAGTGAAAGACACAAAAATGACCATCACACACCACCATAGAGTAAAAGAAACTGGGCCCAAAACATACTGGGTAATTCTACTTATAAAAAAACTTTCTAAAAGTGCAAGTGTTGTCTACTGACAGAAAGCAGATGAAGGGCAGCTGGATGGGGGTGGGGGCAGGACCTCACAAAAATACTCACAGAGACATGTGGGGGATGGGTATGCTCACAGCCCTAGCAGAAGACATAACTCAGTCTGTAAAGTGCTTGCCACGCAAACAGGAGGACCTAAGTCTGGATCCCCAACATCCACATAATAAGGAAAAAAAGAAAAACAGCTGAGCGTGGCTGTGTGTACCTGTAATCCCAGTACTGGGGAAGGCAGAGACATGAAGATCCCTGGGTTTGCTCGTCAGCTAGTGTTGCCAAGCTAGTGAGCTCCAGGTTCAGCACACAACTCATTCTCAAAACATAAGGTGGACAGTGATACAGGACACCCAATATTAACCCCTGGCCCCTGCACACACATGTATATATATGCACACACAAACACATAAAGTACATACACAGAGAGAAGTGGTGATGATTCCCCCAGTTCTGTCACTCTGTTCCATGTGACCAAAGCCCCCAGCACTGTCTTAATCTGTGGCAGGAGATCTGATGAGGTCACTATCCTTACTGTAAACCACACACACATACTCTGTTGAGTCCATCCCCACAAGGGAGAGCAACATATCTCACAAAAGGACTTGTCCAAGGGCAGCGAGTAAATGCATCAGACCCAGGGTCTGGTCCCAGTTACAGCCCTTATGAGGATGACCTGACTTGCTTGGCTCCTGCTGTGATAGGAAAGTTCTGCACAGACCCAATCCCCAGGAGAGCTGTCCATCAGCCTTCATCACCATCTGCACTTGGGCATCACTCCAAATCCCAAATCTTCTTGAACCCAGCAAGCTGGAGGGGGAAGTGAGCAAAGGCAGCACCTTTTCCCCTGGCTGACCTCAGGCTCTGTCCTTGCTACCCAACAAACTCAGACTTTGCAAGGGACCCATCCCTAAGTTTCAAAAGCCATCTAGGTGCTGCTGGATCTTCCTCCTGGAGCAGGGGACACGATCACCTCCACCGAGAGCTCCATTGGTACCCTTGTAGAGGACATACTATAAGAAAGAATTCACGAAACTGTGTTCTCTACCCACCAGCCAGCTCCCATGGGTTTCAAGAGCCTGTGGCCCCTTGCATTACTCCAACCATACAGACTGTCCTCCTGAGAACCGCCAAAGCTGAAGAGTTTGCACCCTAAAGCTGCAGACCTATGGATACACCCGCCTCTCAACAGCTAGCCCTGTAGCTCCCAACACCAGCCTTGGGCAGGACCACTGCAAATTGCTCACCTGTCCATTGGTTACGGCTCTGTCTCCGGCTTTGGTGTTGGTCTTTTTTGGGCAGGGAATATACTGGTTAGTATTTCTGTAAGGTTGACAAAACCTAGAGCCATCTGAAATGAGGTTCCCTAATCAGATTGCCCTGTATCTATGTCTTCAAAGAATTATCTTGTTTAATGATTGGTGCAGACGGGCAAAGCCCACTGTGGGCAGCACCATCTGTAGGCAGGTGGGCTGAATAAGAAAGCTAGCTAAGCATAGGCCAGTGAGCAAGGCAGTAAGCTGCTAGCAATATCTTTACCCATTATCTGGCATCCAGTGTGGGGCATGAACCCATGACCATGGGATTAAGAGTCCCAAGATTGCTGTCCATTCCAGACAAGCAGGACACAAGGAAAAGTGACTGCTGAACCTTGCCAAGACAGGGTAAGATGGTCTTTCAAAATATCGTGCTTCTGAAAATGGCCTATCAGATATTCTAGACTTATAGCCAAGAGTGGATGCCCCAGCATTGCAGGAAAACATTGGGTGACTGTCCAGGCAGCCAGCTGTCTCTGTCATTTCTTGCATTCTTTTGGAAGTTGCTTGCTTACACTTCCTGTTCACAAGTAATATTATTGTCCTTCTCGGGTCTTTGATGGGGTTGAAGACTAGATAGTTACAGTTACAATCCTCTCGTATCTTAGTTAAGAGTATATCAGGCACAAGATTTAGATTCTTCAGGATAGGAGAGCTATTGGAGTAATCTCTGTAATTTGCCATTTTCCTATGGTCTGGACATTTAGTATGTGTTTCTTGCTTGATGCTGTTCTGGTTGGTTGTAATTCCATTTTTGTTTATGTTATCACCCTTTCTTTCTCCTGGACAATACTTGATAATCATTCTTATTGTATATAGTTTTATATTAGGTTTAGAACCTTCTTATTTAGACAAAAAGGGGAAGTGTAGTGGGAATTTGCTCCATCCATGACCTTGGGCTATCTGGCCTGATAGAGGCAGTGCTTCTTATCTGCCTATGTGACCACTTAAAAAGGGAGGATAAAGTGAGTTGTGCTCTCTTGGGTGGTGAAGACCAGATCAGGTGGCTTGAAGCAGCGTGTGATCAGTCCCCAGCTTTCAAGGACTCTGCAACTGGATTTACCTTATCCTGTCTCAGTGAGTCTGTTTCCCCCATAGAACCCCTTTATCAATTGATATACATAGACCATTGTGGCTCTCGTTACAGTAAGCCTCATTTCTCAGTTTCTACTTGAGTTCTTGCCATGACTTCCCTCAGTGATGGATAGGAAGCTGAAATACACCCTCTCTTCCCCAAGTAGTGATTATCACAGCAACAGAAAATAAACTAGAATGGGGTGGGGGTGCCGGGGAAAGATAAGATGGCTGAGAGATGAAGAGGGAAGTCAGAGACAGGTCTTGGCTCCTGAGACCCTGAGGCCTACAGCTCTGCTGTGGGGGGTGGCAAGGCAGACAAGCAGATGTTTACAGAGGTGTCTGTCAGTGGGGACTGCAGGCAGCTGCCAGGCCTTTCTTAAGTCTCCTCTAGGAAGGGAATCTGAGGTATGGATAGCCTCGCACAGGGTTAACATGAGTACAAGGAAAGTAACCTTCCAGGAGGCTTGGGGAATGTCTGCAGACCTGGAAGAAGGTCACAGAGCTGTACTGAGGTAGGACCTCATCTTTGTGTCCAAGCTGCGACCTCTAGGAAAGATCCAGGCAGGAGGAGGCAGGGAGCAGCTAGCTGTCTTAAGAAGCCCTCAGGGGAATAGAAAGATGACTCGGTGGTTAGGAGCACTGGCTGCTATTCCAGAAGACCTGGGTTCAGTCCCCAGCACCTACATGGTAGCTTACAACTGACCATAATTCCAATTCCATGGGATCTGACATCTTCTGGTCTCCAAGGGCACCAGGCATGCAAGTGATACATAGGTATGAAGGCAGACAAAACATCCATATACACAAATTAATAATCAGTTTAAAAACTTTTTTTAGAGCCCTCTAAAGGAGAACAGATTGGTTCCTGGTACCCATAATGTGACTTATCCTAACTCCCAGCCCATTCTCTCCTTTCTGCAAGAGGACATCCAGCAGAGCATTCACTGGCCCTGCAGTCCCTCTGGTCCTACAAAGGTAGATGTGGGATGCTAGAGAATGAACTGCCGAGGGATCACACCACTGCATCAGTGTTTCTTGTCTCCTCCAAAGGCAGCTCCCCAAGAGCCTTAGACCAGAACAAGGACTATGTACCATGGAGGCCACGGGCTACTGACATCAGTCAACATAATACTGTGTGTATATACGTGTGGTGTGTGGGGGGGGTATATGCACATATACATCTGGAGAGCCTCGGAAGCTGTCCACCTTTGTCTTTGGAGAACTGGCCTAGAGCTCACTGGTTAGTGTAGGCTGGGTGATCAGTGAGCCCCAGTGGCCAATGAACCTGTCTCTGCCTCCCTAGAGCTAGGATTATGAGTATGCTCCACCATTCCTAACTTCTCACAGGGGGACTGGGAATCTAACTCAGGTCCTTATGATTGTGTGGTAGGTACTTTATGGACTGAAATCGCTCTCCAGCTCTCAAGCACATATTCTTTTTTTTAAAATTTGTGCTAAGTCCACTGAAAAGGAAAGGAAAGGCTGAAAGGTTTGCACCGAGATTCATCTACACCTGTGGCTTTCCTAGCACAATGATCTTGAATTCAGAAGAGCTCTTTAGATTGTTCTCTTTATTCTAAATAAAACACAGCTCACCCGAGTAAAGCCACTGGAAAATAACCTAGAGATGACTCTTCGGCTGTTAACCAAATATGGTGAAACCCGGTGGCCTCTATAGTCAATATTGACATGGACTTCGGCCTGCCTTGGGAAGGAAACTTGCAAGTATCTGGTGAACAATGGAGTGGTTGTCCTAATAAGCAGTCAGGCCCTGGCCCCAAGCAGCCTGTCACAGGAATCAAAAGGGGTGGGCAGCAACACATTCATCACCATCAAGCCAACCAGCTTACAGGCTGGCTTTGTTTTTATTGCAGGCTTAGTTTGTTTTTATGAAGAAAGATAGGCAGATTTTCCACGAGGACGCTTTGTTTTGTTTTTAAACTTAAGGTCAGATCAAGACAAAATTCAGTTTTTTAAGATATGTCTTGCAATATAGCCCAGGCTGGTCTCTAACTCTTAATCCTTCTGCTTCAGCCTTCCAAGTGCTATAACTACGGGAATGGGCCACCATGCCCAGCAAATGTATCTTTTATACATAGAGTCTACAAATTCTGACAAAGAAATACAGTCATATACACACTGCCAAGACAGGGAACGAACTTGTCCACCCCTTGAGAAATCCCTGGAATAACCAGGTCTGCTCCACCTCTCCCTGGCCTATGTACTCCTTTTTTGCTTAGTGTTCACCAGAAAAGCAGTCATGTGGCCTGTGGCCCCTTGCATTACAAGACGTCCCTGTGATGTGTGAGTAGATTTGTGACTTGATCCCTGAGTATCTGCAAAGGATTCCACAGTACAGACATACCGGGTTGGCTGACCCAGAGGCTGGCTACTTGGGTTGAATGTAGGATGCTGTTATGCTAAACACAGTTGCAGCAGACATCTGCACATGTAGAGTTGTGAGGCAATGGAGTTTCATCTGAGTGCAACAATACAGCCTGGCTGTTAACACCATTGCTGAGTAGGGGAGACGAGGTCCTTCCTTTAGGTCAAGGAAACATCATGCAGGACTCTGTGCCCTCCTCTCTGCCAGGGTCCCTATGCCCCACTTACTCACTACTGTCCACCCCTGCCCAGCAGGAGAGGCAAGAAGGTCCCAGATAGTGAGACAGGAAGTGATCCCTGACCTGGCAGTCAGGACATTCCACACTCCTCACCTTGAGAGTCTCAGAGGAAAGCAGCAGATGCTTCCTCCAGGCCAGAGGCTGCACGGAGACAACACCGCCCAAGCATTCTAAGTAGACAGTTCGCCAGTACCCGCCCTGAAGCTCTGGGCTAACACACAGGCGCAGACACCAACTAGGTGAGCTTGTGGTATGAAGGAGAAGGGCAGGTGGTGTGCCAACAATGGACCTGTCACAGAAGGACCAGAGGAGCTCAGTCCAGGGATGAACCACTAATCAGGAAGGGGTCCGGAAACACTGGCCGGGCCTCAGTTGACCAGACCCCCAGAACCAGTGGCTGGAGTCAGAGCTATGTGAGCATAGTGTGGCCCTTTCATATGAGGTGTCCAGGTAAAGCAGGGGCTAAGGCCACTTCCAGGGAACCAAACATCTAGTTAGGTACTGGACAAAGACATGGTGTCTGTTCCCACAATCCCTACAGTATGCCTGTCCAGAACCAGTAGCACCCTTTCCCCAACACAGCCCTTCCTCCAGGGCAGGCTCAGGAGCCAGAAGGCACAGTAAGACTGCTTGGAGACACTCCCTCCCACTACCAGGGGCACCTAGCATGCATCCACACCAAGCAAATGGGTATCTCCAAGCACTCACTTCTGAGTACCTCAACGCATAAAGCGGTATTTATTCCATAAATATCCTCTGATTATAAAGACATAAGGAACAGGAAGTGAACCCACTGCTGGGGGGTGGGAAGTACTTTCTTCTCCTTTGTGAACTGTGGCTCCTCTATTCCATGCATAGCACCTACTGAAAGCTTGGCGGAGGTAGAGACAAGTCCAGCTGAAGGGGCTCTGGGGCTAAAGGAGTAGCTGAATGGCCATTCCTACCCAGAATAGTTCAGGATGTCAACAGCACTATGTACAGGCCTGCAGCAATATGGAAATACAGGGAAACTTCTATAGGGACAGGGTCAGTAGCAACTGAGGCTCACTGGTCTCCACTAGCAGGATGGACAAGGTCTGGCTCCCAGGAGGGAAGGCTCACCGAGGTGCTGGGGTCAACAGTGGCAGCTGCAGCGTAAGAAGACTCAGGCACTGTGGGCCTTCATCCCCAGGGGGCCTGGTCCCCAGCCCTGGATCCCACGAGCCATGGAGGCCATTCACTGGATCACAAGAGTCTTCTGAAACTAGGGATGTTGAGTGGCAACAAGGGGCCTTGAGGGGTAAATACCGGGATGACTTTTCCACGGATGGATTCTGACCTTCAGAGAGTAAAGAACTTGACAAGGAATGCACAGCTCTGGACAAAGTGCTACTACTCAGGTGCCTGAAGCTGTCTGGTCAGCTCTGTGCAGAGAATCCAGAGTCTTGACACACATAAAGGTTTCCCCAGAGGACTGAGCTGCTGGGCCTGATTTTATGATCAAGCACCCCGGGCATGGCCTCCTGGGCTAGCCCTAAGCATTGCCTGCTAGGTGCTGCCTTTTAGAAGGTCCTTCCAGGACCAGCGAAGCTCCCTGAAAGTCAGCACTTGGCCAGAAGGGCACAGCTAATCCTGTCATTAAGGTGAAAGCAATGTGAATGAGTGGAACTCCTGCAGTTAATCTAGAAACAGATGGGCGGGGCAGTATCTGTGGGCTCCTGTGTCACAGCCAGAGGGATGCTGGCCTAGGATAAAGAGGGCCAGCTCAGGTAATGAGGCATTTGCCCGGCACCCTTGGCCCAGCACAGTTTCCCAGAATTACCCCAGGTCTCACCCGCTGCCACCTCTCTCCACCCATCTGGCCCACACTGTCTGCCCTAAGCACCAGGAGCCAGAAAAGGCCTCGGCCTTCTAAGGAAAGCCATCTGAGAAAGCTGAACCACGGCAAGGACACGAACAGCTACAGAGCAGGGCTTCCTGTGCTTGGACAGGATCATCTTTCACACAAGAAAAGAGAATGGTTTGGACCTTGCAGGAAGATAGCAGCCATAATTCTGGCTTTTCGAATACTTCTCAGGGCCCTGGGGCTTCATCACATACACAGGTCTGTCTGGTCCTCAGTGGGCTCTGGCAAGTGGAAGCAGTTAGAGCATGTGCATCATCTCACTGAGATGCGGAGAGGCTGCCATGCCTGCAGCAGCTATGGGGGAGGGAATAAGCTGGAGGCCACCCCGGACATCATCCCCACAGACCACCCAGGCTGGAACATCTTGACACTGAGAGCCTTGGGACACAGCTCCACTCTTTGCGGTTGCTTTCCTTAGCGGCTGCCCTGCCCCTCTTCTCAAAACCTGTTACACCCAGTGTGGTTCCCAGGTCAGCATCACCACAGAGCCTGTTAGAATGCAGACTCTCAGGCTCCGCTGCAATGTGGCCTCAGAACTTGTATTCTGTTCAGCCCCCAGGGATTATGGGAAGAGCTGAGTCATTCCACTATGCTCTATGGGCCCTCACACACACAGCCCTATAACCATTTCCATGGCTGGGAAGTTCTTCCCTCAAGCCCCGTTACCCTCAGCTGTGATTCTCTCCTCAGCTTTCTGTTCACAGAGGCTATGTGAGCATGTTGTCATACTGTAAGCAAAGCTCTAACAATGTCAGTACAGAAAGAACCCGACCCTTCACCATGGCCAGATACCTTACTATGGGTGGACTGCCAAAAGGGTAGAACTGAATTTAGTGCCTTCTCAGGGTCGCTGAAAGAACCAAGTCCCTGCTCAGCAGACAGCAGCAAGAACCTTGAGGGAAGCAAGAGACATCGGCTGTGTTCAGCAAAGGGCAAACCCAGTTCATGACTTTTCTGACCCCAAACAGAACGGCTGAGCTTGGCCATGAAGTAGTTTGTGACCTGTAGTTACTAGTGACAGCATGAAGCTTTGTCCCTGGAGGTGAGGAGAATTTCAAGATGGAACTCCTGTTCTGAGGCACCTCACAACACAGCCTTGTTACCATCATGCGGGGACACAACAGGGAGCAGACACAGCTCGGACGAGTCTGTAAATGTCCCTAATGGACACAGACGGGTGTCTCATAGAATCCTCTGCCAAATATGAAAATTTATACAAGAGGAGACAAAGGTACTAAGTAACTTGTCAAAGCCATAGAGCTGGGTCGTGGGAAAGAGCAGCTTCAGTCCACACCTCTAAGCTCTATGGCCTCCTTCGACTGCAACTAGCCCTGCCAGACTAGCTGAAGAGATCACAGTGTGGCCACCTGAGAGGAGGGTGGAGTGCAGTTAATAGCTGACATTTCACATCTGAACCGGCTCAGGCCAAACAGAGCTATTCCCTTACTGCCTTACTTCCTTGGAGGCCCAAGAACATTTTCCTACAGGATATAATACCTCAGACCATCCTCCACACACAAAATTGATACAGAAACAGGCATTTGAACCACCACACTCCAGGATAACACCAATCTGCAGGGCTTCCACCCAGTGGTACACAGCTGTGCTTTGGGAGGATTAGTTCCAGCGCTGCCTTCCTCCTGAGCATGGCCAGATGGACCCCACGTCCACATGCCCTGGAGAAGGTGTTTCCTATTCCACAAAGCTCCCCAGTGTCTCCAGTTTCTATAGCAGCAGCCACCACGTGTCCCCCTGGCTGTGCCCCTGCTGTGTTAGGTAGCTCCCCACGACTGCCACCAACACCAGCGATGCCTGATTGCGGTGACAGAGCGTTTGTTTCGCCTCACAGCTTCTGAGGTTTCTATCCACCGTCAGTCTCACCTCACAGTTCCTGTCCATGATCAGTCAGGCCTGCTGCTTCCGGTCTACGGCACATCATGACAGGTATGTGCGGCAGAACAATGCCTCGCATGGTTGGGAAATGAGAGGGAGAGGGGGGTAGAGTCCCACTTAAAGACCTGATGTTCTCCTGCTGGGCCATACCCTTTAAATGCCCTACCACACTCAACAGTGACACAGGCTGGGGGCCAAGCCTTCAACACACAGGCCTTTGGACACATCTCCCTAAACTCTGTAACCTGTTTAGAGCGAGACCGCTTTGCAGCCTGTAGCCTGGCAGGCATGAAGACACTTGCATCCCTCCTTTTGGCTACCAGACTGTGAACAGAAGACCTCAGGGGGCTGGTGGGGGGGGGTTGGGGGGTTGATTTCCCAGCCTTGTGCCATCCACAGGCAGAACTTGTCTCTGGAAAAGTGATTTTTGGGCCACCTTACAGGAGAGGCTGGAACAAAGGCAATGATGACCAGGACCACACCATGCCTAGGATGACTTAACTGTTTTCCTCTGGCCCTCTACCTCACTCAACCTTACCCTCACATGAGGACCCTGAAAATGGACTCGTCAGGAAAGGGCCACTGCCCAGTCTGTCCCTCTTCCCAGTGTGGTCACATTAAATAATTCTTCTTTCTGTACTTTTTACTATTACTCATTTGTTAAATGGGCTTATGAAGGACGGGCAGATGGACCTGGTTTATTGGGGCTCTCAGGAGCCAGGCTCTGACCTTTAATCTTGGCAACCTAGATGGGAGGTAAGATGCATTTTGGGGTGTCTGCCACCTGCAACAAGCTGACCCTGGGTGTGTGTAAAGACAGAATGTCTCAAGCAGCTGCCGTAATCTCTTTACTCCAGGGTATTTTTTTTTACCTCCCCACTTGAGCCGGCGTCAGCTGCTTTTAAACCTCTATTTAGTGAAGCAGATACGCGAGGATTTGGACTTTGTTTTGAATTCTTGGGAAAGTCTGGCTAGCGGTGAGTTTCCTCCCCATCAACGTGACTCAGGCTTTGCCTTCCTGTCTTCAGGAACTCATTTGAGCTGCTGGGGATCTTTTGTGGAACTCTTTGGCTATTGTGTCATTTGTAAGACATTCCTTGCCAATTAGGAAGTTTTTTCCAAGCAAAGTTGTAATTCTGCTGAACTGTTTGGACATGTTCTATGTGACAAGGGGAGTTTGAGCCTCCATGTCTGAGCCACCAAGTTCTGTAGACAGTTTATTTGAGACAGAAAAAAGAGGTGTTTGTGTGTAATAATAAAAAATATTAAGTCTTTCCTGCCTCTGTGACCATGACCCTTAGGGAGAGTTGTAGCTAACTAGTCCCTCACAAACTTAAGATTGTTTCTTACGACATCAATGGGGCAAAACCAATCTCTGCCACAGAGCTCCTGAAAATAACTAAGTTTAAAAAAAAAAAAATCCCTCTGGCCACTTCGTTTGTTTGAACTCATTATGCACTGAAAATTGGGATTACAGTGACTGCCTCAATTTGGGGAGCTTTGTAATCAGTTTTTAGGAGACAGTCAGTCATACATTTCAATGACTGCTTAAATTCTGGTATCCAGATTTAAGCATCTGAACATGCAACTTTATACCTACAATTAAAGCTGTTCATAATTTGCTGTGTTACCAACATAAATTGCACTTACTTTGGAGCCTAAGTCAAATGGTTTAAAGGAAGTGGAGATGTGTCTAAGACATCTTCCTGGATTCTAATACAAACACACAAGTCTCTTCCCTTTGATTTCTAAGTTACTTAGATTTGGAATTTCTACTCACGGGTTATTGTAGTTCAAAGAGAGGGGACAAAGAATGTATCCAGGACTGGCGTGTGTGTGTGTGTGTGTGTGTGTGTGTGTGTGTGTGTGTGTGTGTATGTGTGTGAGAGAGAGAGAGAGAGAGAGAGAGAGAGAGAGAGAGAGAGAGAGAGAGAGAAATAAGATGGTACGTACCACAGGAGGAATGCAGTCTAGAAATGCACACAATTAAGCAACAGCTTATGATGACAAACTTCTTTAGGAAGGTTTCAATTTCTATGTAATTTGTGCTGTGCCACCTTCAAGCAATAGCTGAGGCCATACAATGCAGAGGCATCAATGAGTTCACTTCATAACTAACCTGACACATCTCTACTTTAGTGTTTCTGATTACCAGCTAAATACAGAATTTTACTTTCATACCTTAACAGTGAAGAATCACACAATGAAGTCAACACATGCACCTAGAATGTCAGTCTAAGCTTTTCTTCATGCACACCTGAGTCAGGACACGGTGTAACTAACAGACACTGGGGAACTGTTAAAGTCATTTTACAGGTGTTGGACTTCTCACACACTGAAATCAGCATATAGACATGGTAAAGTCAGAGCGCTTGAATTTATTCTTTACCTAGCTTTTAAAACACTGATACTGCCGGGAGGTGGTGGCGCACACCTTTATTCCCAGCACTTGGGAGGCAGAGGCAGGCGGATCTCTGTAAGTTCAAGGCTAGCCTGGTCTGGTCTACAAAGCGAGATCCAGGAAAGGTGCAAAGCTACACAGAGAAACCCTGTCTCGAAAAACCAAAAAAAAAAAAAAAAAAAAAAAAAAAAATACTGATACTATAGTTGAATATTAAAACAAAAACAACAGCCAAATAGCAACTAGATGATGATGATGATGATGATAATCCTATACGCTGCATATAAAATGCTGGCAGTGAGTGTTATTCACTGGCCCCAATGAGAGATTTGATACAGAATGCCACCACTGGGGTGATGCTCACTGTCCTTACACTCTTCTCCATTATAGTGGCAGTGGCTTTGATTTGGATCAAAGTCCTCAAGCTCTACCTAAGGATTCCACCAGTCTCTTCTATATCCTTCCTCTCAGAAAGAAGTTTTTCCAGCAAAGAGAACTTATCAGGAGAGAGAAAGCCATTTTCAGTGGCATTCTCTTTCACATGGTCAACAGTATACTGGCATGTCTTCACTTAGGACTTAAAATCTCCATGCTCGACCATGTGACCTGGAGGAGAGATGATGCCAACGGTTCACCTGTCAAGAATGGGTACTGGCTTTTGGAGGCCACACAATGCTTCAATCAGCTCTAAGTCCACACATATGTAAAGGTCTTCTCTTTAAAAAGGCATGGTCCTTCCTGGCTGCAGCCCCGGTTTTTGGTCTCTCTCACCATGGATGCCCTCTTCTGGCTGTCTTTCATGCTTTGTCAACAGGAACTTCTAAAAGCTGTTCTCAGAGCTCCTTTCTTCTACTGCGTCATTTATGTATGTCTTCGTATGTCTTCAGAACTGATCCATTCTCCATGACACAGTCTGACTTCACTCTGCCACTCCAGGTCTTATCTGATGAGTCCTTGTGGGCATGCGGTACCTCGGCAGCTGGGAAGCATTCTGCTTGCTGTTCCTTTCTCACTACCTCGGCCTTCACATCCAGCACAAGTCACATTATTTTCCAGGGCCAGTCAGCTTCCTTGCTGCACCATTACACAAGTCCTTTAAGGTCACTGAGAGCCTATGCACACCATTTTTACCTCTCTTCCCTGTTTGCATCCTTCTTCCTCCTCCAAAGAACATTCTGAAGATGTCCATGGGGAGCTGAAACCACCATCTGCTCCACCCTCCTGAATCACTCCTTTGTCATATTTTTTTCTTTGTCCCTTTTTTTGGAAGCAGAGAGAACTTCGTAAGCATTATAAACCTGTTTAGACTTTAATCCTTCATTTGGATTCTTATCAGGGTGGTGGTACTTCAAGGCCTTTTTCAGTTCTGAATGTATTGAGTCTGACCCCCAAAACATCATAGGGAGTGGTTTCTTTAACCATTTCCTACAGCTGGTGGGTAGGCTGGCTAAAGGAGAACAGAAGCAGGCATGTAGCTCAGCTCAGCCAGCCACTGCTCCTCTGCCTCTCAGCTCATGGGAGGCAGCCAGCACGAGTGAGCCTTCAGAAGTGCTTTCTTGGGAGATGGGACCCTGGAGGGGATGCTCGTTAGGAGAGAGCTGCCATAAACACATGATGGGAGACCTGAAGGAAAGCCTTCAAATCCCAGGACAAAAGGGCCTTTTGACCCCTGCAGGTTTTCAGGGCTAGGAGAAGTTCGTACCACATGACTTAGCCTGGCTTATCCTATGTGCCAAGGGCCACAGAGACAGGCACTAGGTAAGACTGTAAACTTATCTTGCAGTTGCAAGGGAGAGGAGCTGGCTCATTTTTCCCATTGAGGCCTGAGTGCTCTGTCACAGAGGCACCTGTTAAGTCCTTGTCCTGAATGATAGACTGAAGGAGTGCAGCCTGATTCTCCCAGAGTGTCCACCTGGTCACTTAAAGCAGTAGGTCCCAGATTGTGGTGGTTGGTTTTAATGTCAACTTGCCACAAATTAGAGTCACCAGGTAGCTTAGTCAGTGTTCTATTGCTGTGAAGAGATACCATGACCAAAACAACTCTTATAAACGGAAGCATTTAACTAGAACTGGGTTACAGTTTCAGAAGTTTAGTCCATTATCAGCACAGCAGGAAGCATGGTGGCACACAGGCATGCATGGTGCTGGAGAAGGAGCTGAGAGTTCTATATTCAGATCCCCAGGCAGCAGGAAAAGACAGAGCCACTGGGCATCCTTGGGCTTCTGAAACCCCAAAGCCCACACCCAGTGACACACTTGCTCCAACAAGGCCACACCTCCTAATCCCTCTCAAGTAGTGCCACTCCCTAATGACCAGGTTATTCAAATATATGATTCCTCCAACTGCCAGGGTATCTAGCCTCAAGAACCCAGAAACTACTAGGTTCTCAGCCTCTAAGGTGTGAGACAGCTGTTGCTACTAGCGGTTGTCATTAAATGTAAGCTAAAATTAATTAATTAATTCATCCTATCACTTCTGTTCTCTAGAAAATCCAGACAGATACACAGATCTACCCTGTATGAGTATGTGTATACATGAATGTGGGTGTTTAGGGGAGCCTTTGCTTTTCTATTTCAGTTTGTCTTTCTTTCAAGAGGAAGCAGTGATGCAAAAATTTGGAAAATTTGAATTTTAGACTAAAAAGAATGATAAACTTTACTTCATGTGTAAAATATTAACCACTTGAAGTATTAATTATAAGTGTCTTTGCTGAAGTAATGTTGGTGCTTGATACTTTCAAATATTCTGGAAAATGAGACAGGGATAAAAATTATTTTGTTAGATTATTGCTATGGTTTTCTTTTTAAGAATATTGTTAATATATAAGTGATAAATATGAAGTTTTCATATGACATAAAAATGATGGATATGTATGTTTATCAAAAAAATTGTTACATTTCCTTTTTACAATAGAAATTACAGAAGAAAATATCCCTACAAACAATAGCTTTGAGGGTCCATGCTAGCTTGCTATATATATAAAACAGATAAAGGCTACTTCCTTAAAGTTTTACCAAAAGGAGATAAACTAAGACCTTACTTAGTTAAGTAAAATATGCTTTTACTAAATGGTCAGAAAAATATCTAAATTGTTTTTTGCTAGCAAACTTGAAAGATAAAATTTATTTAAGCTTTCTGGGCATTGATCCATATGAAATACATGTATATTTTGCCAATGTTGAAATGAGTTAATTTTGTTATTGGGATAATTACTAGTAGATAGCACATTTCATTGTAAATAATGTTATAGGATTTAAAATTGGATATCATAATATTTAAATGTGTTACCAGGAACCAGAGTTTCCTTTGAAGGTTCTCACTGATAGGAGATTTGGAAATGGACCCAGAAGGAAGCTCAAAGACTGTTTTGTTGAAATTTGGGAGAAGGGGAACATCCGGCTCAATGGTAGACACCTATGAGTCACACATGGAGGGAGCAGGAGGGAGAATACTCCCTGTCAGCACCCAAGAGACAGAAAGGGGAGAAGGGAAATTCTGTTCTTTTTACCTAGAGCTCAAAACTAGAAAGGCAGCTGAAGCTGGCAGTGAGGACCTGTGGGCAATTCAGAAAGGGGACGAGACTACTTCAAAGGAATGGAACACGATGTGGGATGGGAAATGGAGATGTCAGTGATGTCTGTCTCTCCCAGAACTCAGAGCACTGGAGAGAGGAGTGAGTTCACACTGCAATGTATGCAAAGGATGAGGTCACACTGTATACAATGTATGCAAAGGATGAGGTCACACTGTATACAATGTATGCAAAGGATGGGTTTACACTGTATACAATGTATGCAAAGGATGGGTTCACACTGTATACAATGTATGCAAAGGATGGGTTCACACTGTATACAATGTATGCAAAGGATGAGTTCACACTGTATACAATGTATGCAAAAGATGGGTTCACACTGCATACAATGTATGCAAAGGATGGGTTCACACTGTATACAATGTATGCAAAGGTTGAGTTCACATTGTATACAATGTATGCAAAGGTTGGGTTCACACTGTATACAATGTATGCAAAGTTTGAGTTTACACCATATACAATGTATGCGAAGGAGAAAGGCTTTGCCATCCTGGTGGGCAGGGCACCTTTTTATGTTTATTTTTTATTTACTCGCTAATTTTTAGTCTGTTCTGTTATAGAAGAGGTTCATCCTCAAACCCCTAAGCCTATTAATATTTGTCTCCTAAATGTACATTGTAAAATAATCAAGATAAAACCAGTATTATTCTCAAAAGGCCCGGAGTCTCATTTACCAGACTAATGAACATAATATTATTCACGTTTGTAAGAAGAATGTTCTGAGGATAGATGCAATACATTATGTAACGGTTAGATCCCAGACCCTCTAGCTGCCTCTCTCTCCCAGAAATCAGGCACTGCCGCCCACAGTCTGTCCCTCAGGACAAAGGAGGACAGGAACTTGCTGTAACTCAAGAAAAACAGCCCCAGCATCCTCTCTGCTGCCAAGGACAAAGGCAACTTTTCAACTATGGCCCCACCTAGTGCTTGCCTCCCTGCCAAGAGTCACACAGGCTGGACCACATGGATAAGGCTGCCCACTCACTCCAGAAACCTTAAAAGTCAGAAACGCCCTTTATGCTCTGGTTTTGAAGGCTCCAAAGTGGCTGCCTATGGCCATGACGTTCTACCTCTCCTGACATTTGGGGATTTGAAGACTGTCTCCCTGAGGACCCCTGTCAGCTATACATGATGTCTCTCCTAATGCAAGTCCTCTTGGGATTTTGAAGGAAAGGCTCTCTCCCCCATTAAGGCCCCCTCATGGTACTGCAGGCATGATGCTTTCCCTCTCTCCTAATGCTCGCCCACGTTAAGGCCCTCATTTCTACCCATGTTCATGAGTCTCTCTCCTAACAAAGCTCTCCTGAGGGGTTAACCCCACATCTGGTCCTTCTCACAAACCTGCTTCTGAACTTATGACTGACTGGCAGACACAATGTGCTAAAAATTCTACTTTGAGTTTGGTTCACTTCCTTGGTTTTCTGCACATTACTGTTACCAACAGCATGTGACAGTTTCAGCACCCCAAATCTATTTGGGAGCTTACTTTTCCTTTTCAGCGGTTGACAGTGGTGAGGCCATCTTCCCCTAGTGTAACAATACCAGGAGCTAATGCTCCTCTCCCCACCCTCACTGGGACAGTTCTTCCACCTCCCATTGTTCCAACGGTTTTACTCCTGTGGTAGTCTGGAACTTGTCTGTTTAAACACTTGGCCTTCCTCCAGTCTATGCCGACAGTTTCATATGTTTGAAACTGTGCTCTGTCCTGCTGTGTTCTGGGTACTTGTTGGATATTGGAAAGGCTGTGTGTGGACCCTCACTAGAAAGGGACTAGCATTTTTAAAGGACAAAAATATTTCAAAAAAGACTGTTATCTTCATTATCCTGTGTCTTTTCTTTTGATTTGTAAAAAACTCTGCAGTTTAGCTTTTTGTCAGTCTTTTAGAAGGGGCAACAGACTCCTCAACCCTTTTGCACCAGTATCAATGAAAAGAAATGTCTCGGGTAACTAGGAACATCTTAGGGAAAGAAAGCTAACTTCCCCACAAAACCTGACTTTATACTGGCTATTTAAAGTCTTTAAAGTTGTTTATTATTAGTGTGTGTGTGTGTGTGTGTGTGTGTGTGTGTGTGTGTGCGCGCGCGCGCGTGCGTGTGCGTGTGTGTACAGACAACTTCTGAGAGTCATTTTTTTTCCTCCTCCATGGTGAGTTCCAGGGATCAGACTCAGGTCATCAAGATGTCTTTTTCCTCCATAAAACATTTAGAATTTTGACCTATTAAATGATTTAGAAATATAACTGTGCTTTGGTCTTGGCTTCTCATTTCAAAGAGTTTATAATTTTGCAGATTTCGGTTCAGATTTCAAGGTAAATAATTAACTACTTTCTTAAGTTTCCATTTTGCCAAAATTATATAAATATTATCACTTAAGAATGTCACCTGATTCTTTTTTAATTTTGGTCTTTATATAAACCTTAAAATAAGCCAGGCAGTGGTGGCACACGCCTTTAATCCCAGCACTCGGGAGGCAGAGGCAGGTGGATCTCTGCAAGTTTGAGGCCAGCCTGGTTTATACAGTGAGTTCTAGGACACTCCGGACTACACAGAGAAACCCTGTCTCAAAAAAAAACAAACAAAAAACAAACAAACAAACAAACAAACAAACAAAAAACCTTAAAATACTTGTAAGTCTAAAACTAAATGCAATTCAGCCTTTGAAAATTTCAAAATATAAGTGACACATGCTGAGAACACATTTAGAATTGTGGCTCTTCTTTCTTAGTCACCCACTATTTCACAAACAGTGGAGAGTCAGGCGGATGCTGGGAAGGGAGACTGATCAGCTGCTTTGCTCTTAAGATGTACAGTGGGTAGAAGTGGGTGGTTGTTTCAGAAAATAACATGTGTGCTTTGGACATTTGTCTACCTGAGACCTGGAAAGCTGTAAGGTAGTCTGCAGCCATAAACAATTTCCCAAACTTTAAAACTTAAACATCATTTAGTTGATGCTGTTGAGTCTTCCTGTATTTTTTTTGGTCTGTTTTTACTTCAGGTATAGACCAAGGCTAAGAAGAATACAAGAGAGAAATTGGTATCCACCATCTAATTATAAAAATCTACAGTCTGTAAATTGATGAAATAAGATTCACCTATTTTCAAAAGTCTTAATATTCTAATATTAAGACACCAATATAAAACTATTTATGTATTTAATTGTGTCTAAAACAAGACTTCCTTCAGGATATTTTCTGCTTTTAGTGCCATTTTCACAACAGATCAAAAACCACAAGGTTTTTGTTGTTGTTGTTGTTGTTGTTTTCTAGACAGGGTTTCTCTGTGTAGTTTGGGTGCCTGTCCTGGATCTCACTCTGTAGACCAAGCTGACCTCGAACTCACAGAGATCTGCCTGGCTCTGCCTCCTGAGTGCTGGGATTAAAGGCATGCGCCCACAACCACCCAGCAAACCACAAGATTTTATGTTTTATTAAAATCATTCATGTTTTCTGATATTTATGTTTCAGGCTTTTGGCTACTTATGAAATTGCTTTAACAAACTCAAAGTTCACATAAGCATCTCTGTTAGATTATCTTAAATAACTGCTTTGCAAGCAATTATCTTAACGTAATACCTGGGCTGGAGAGACAGTTCAATGGGTAAAGGCACTTGCTGCCAGTCAGCCAACCTGAGTTCGATCCCTGGGATTCACATGGTGGAAGGAGAGAATCAATTCTCGAAAAGTGTCCTCTAACCTCCACATACATTCTGTGTGCATGCATGCGCACATACACACACACACACACACACACACACACTGACACACATGTGCCATGGCACATGTATACATGCATACACACAAATAAACAATCAGGACAAATCTTAGCAACTGGGGACAACAAAGGACAAACCACCAGACGGTTCATCAATAGTGTCTTCAGGGAATATTGTGCAGAGACACAGGAGAGGTTGTCAGCATGTGAATGACGTCATATTGGGATGGTAGGACCTGCCTGTGACCCCAGTACTTGGGAACCTGGCCCCAGCTGAACTTCTGGGAATCCAATGAAGACAGTCCTGCTGCCCCATTGAGTCTGTGCCCGAAGAAGACCAGAATGTGAAAAGAGTGGACCTGGGCATGCCAAGGTAGAGTGCTGTCCAACAGGCCCTCATCCTGCCCCGCCAGCACACACTTTTTCCCAGGTATAAGGGGATTTCTTTTAGTTGACAGATTTTTGAACCCACGTAAAAGTAGGAAGAACCAACCTCCAAGTGCTGGCACCAAAATCCAGGAACATGTTGTATTTGTTGACATCATGGACTCCAGGACATGTCCTCCACTCCTCCTTCATCATAGCAGTTCATAACTAAGGGCACTTCCTATATCGCCAACAATTCATTATCACAAGAGAACATTTTGAGCAGTAAAATTGGCATAGGGACTGTTCAGGAATGGAATGAAGGAGTCAAGGATGTACCGGCCCCTAGGAAGGACAAGAGGAGCCCAAGAACTTTGTTGTAGGTGGGTTGAGTCAAGTGGAAGAAATGAGGCCAAAACTCAGAACACAAGACAAAGAGCCACCCTGGGTGGCTTGTGCTGCGGCTGCTCCCAGGAATGGCCCTGTGGCTGCGACCCATTGGGATACATGTCCATGAGAAGAATCCTAAACATCCTGAAAGCACAGGGTGATCCAAGCAGGCAGAAGGCAGGGACTGCTCGCCTGTGGCCTGGCCAAGGGGCTGCGGATAGGAGGAAATAAGCCACCTGCCGCGCTCTGATCTGAGCTAGATCTGCCACGATGCTGAGAAAGGAGAAGCATCCACAAAATTGTGAGCCACAAGAAACATTTGGAATAGTGGCCTGGTCCATGCCTGCCCAACAGCCACAGTCACCACTCATCATTGCCAGCCTGCCACCACCCTCAGGGCTGAGTTGCTGGCCCTGCTTCAACCTAGTCCCCACCCTACATGCTCCAAGTATATTCTCCTTGTAGGAAAGCATGATCAAGGAGACTATCACGACAGGATGGGTCCTTGGTGGCCCTCAGGGCTCATACTTTGAAAGCAGGTCAGAAATTCCCAATGCACTGGTTGCTGGTTGCTGGTTGCTGAATGGCCATGACGATAAAGGCTGTCTCATTATCCTCACAGAGACAGTCCTGGAAATGCTGACATTGTTTCATTGGCTATGCGAGGACCCAGGCCCTGGTCCATTAGGCTTAGCTTCCCTGACCTTTTAAAGAACAGAAGACATGAGTGTGGGCCTTATAACTGAATGGCTAGAGGGGACCATCTATACCAGCTGAGAACATGTCCTCTAGAGTGCCAAGCTGCCTCCTGCCATGCACATTGTGTATGCTTTCAAGCCCAATACATCCTCAGGCACCCAGTGTTTCCCAGGAGCAGTTCTGTTGTTATGGCAATCGGTAGCCACTGGGCATGCGCCCTTGGAGCTCAACAGTCAAGTTCATGCTGGGTCAAAGGGAAGAATCTGGAAACTACTCACAGCCACCAAAGCACAGGCCAGGCTCAGGCTCAGGTGTATATAAATATACAGCTCAACCTCCTCCATACACAGTTAGGAAGCCATGTGCCAGATACTGGGTTTGACCTCTGCCCTCAAGAGGCCTCCACTCTGTGGGGCACAGATTCTACATTCTAATGCTGGAGATGTCATTGTCCAGAACAAGTTACTGAGAGAAAGTCGTGGTGGGGAATTAGGGAGGGCAACCTTCACACTGAGACCTAAAAACTGAGAAGGAGACTTTTTTGTTTTTCCAAGACAGGTTTTGGGGGGTTTGTTTGTTTGTTTGGTTGGTTGGTTGGTTGGTTTTAGTTTTCTCTGTAGCCCTGGCTGTCCTGGAACTTGCTCTGTAGACCAGACTGGCCTTGAACTCAGAGATCCGCCTGCCTCTGCCTGTTGGGATTAAAGGCACCACCACCTGTTGAGAAGGAGACTTCTTAAATGACAGAAGGGATTTGGGGGGTAGAAAACTCATGTGCAAAGGTCCTGGTACAGCCTGCCCATCTCCTGTGCAGTGTCACAGCTCTGACTGTATGCCATGAGCCAAGCTCCTGCTGGAAGGCCTGTCTAAAGGCCACACCCCCCTGCTTGATGCTTCTTCTCCCTCACCCCCAGTGTGGGCTATGGCGAGAAAAGGGGGTCACCTTAGCACACAGCCAGCTCTACTCTGCCTGCAGCTCTCCTCCTATCCCAGTTCTTAACCCCGGTCTTTGTTCTCCTTCTGTAACCTCATGAGCATCTCCCAGCAATCTTGTCTTGCATGCGCCTATCGGAATGGCCTATTTAACTCGGCTTATAGCTTTGCTTTGCTTTCTTTCTATTGTCTCTCTCTCTCTCTCTCTCTCTCTCTCTCTCTCTCTCTCTCTCTCTCTCTCTCTTTCTGTTTTGTTTTTCAAGACAGGGTTTCTCTGTGTAGCCCTGGCTGTCCTGGAACTCACTCTGTAGACCAGGCTGGCCTCAAACTCACAGAGGCCTGCCTCTGCCTCCCAAGTGCTGGAATTAAAGGCATGCCAGCATGCGCCACCATCTCTGGCTGCTTGTAGCTTTTTAAGGTCATTATTAGCCCAAAGTTCCAAGTTCTTCCACAATCCTCCCACAGATCAGTTCCAAAGGCCTAAGGACCACGCCACCAGATTTATTACAGCAATTACCCCACTTCTCAGTACCAATTTTCTGTATCAGTCCCTTTCTTCACTGCTGGGATAAAATGCCTAACAAAGGTACTTCAAGGAAGGGCTTATTCTGGGCCTCAGTTTGAGGGCACAGTCCACCATGACAAGCAAGTCTTGATGGCAGGAACTGGAGTCCCCTGGTCACACTGCACCAGTCAGGAAGCAGACAGAGGTGAGTGCTTATGTTCCCTTTCTCTCTTTAGTTAAGTTCAGGATCCCGGCCCATGGGATGATGCTGCCCACACTCACGATGGATCAACAAGAAACTCCCTCACAGACACCCTCACAGAGATGCCTGGGGGTTTGTTTTCTACGTTCCCATCAAGTTGGCAGTCAAGATTAATCACCACAGCGAGTATGTTGCACTGGTGTTGCTGTGGGTTTATGGACCGGCAGAGTGGTGGCAGGGCCTCTTTGGCAGCAGGCTGGGAGCTCTTGGACCTCAAGATGCCCAAGCCCTGCGCAAATGTCCAGAAGTAGGATGAGCAGTTCTGGCCTCCTGCAGTGGACTCTGTCCAGCCATGCTCCCAACCTTCTGCAATGACAAGCACATTTTAAAAACAACCTCTTATTCTAGAATACTTTGAGATCTCTAAAATACACCAGAAACAGTGAGGACTACTACTCTCATGCCTCCCCTAGCTCCCTGTAACCACCACCTCACATAGACATAGGCCAGAGGTCACAACTACAGCAGTGACATGCTGTCCAGACTCAGGCAAAAGCAGTCCTCTTTTGCTAGAGGTGAGGGTTCCTTGGCTTTGAGGTACAGCAGATTGGAGAAGCCTCATAGCTGCCATGTCCACGTGCCCACCTAGTGCCTGCACATCCACGCCACGCTTGCAGGACCACTTGGTGCCTATATAGCCACCCCATGCCTGTGGTCCTCCCTCTAGAGACTGCGCACTCCTCTGGGTGGGGGGTGCTGTGAGCATGGGGAGGTATGTACCCTGGCTGACAGCCATGAGGAACAGAGAAAGTCAGCCTGTTCACAGAAACCCAATCTCCACACCACTTCACAGAGTGGTGTCACTGTCCCTGAAAGAGGTGTCTGACAGCTGGAGGCTGGCAGCCGCCGGGCACGGGAACTCTCTCTCCTCACTGGGTACAGTCTAAATTCTAAATGTCATGTTCTGTGCTAATTAGTAATCCCACTACCACCAACACACACACACACACACACACACACACACACACACACACACACACACACCAAAATGTTTCAGAAGACAAGGATGCTCGAGGATGTCACCCTGGGGAGTGGGGGACACACAATGTAACAGAACAGCACGCTCTTTGCCTATTCACAGCCTGCTGCAGCTCAGGCTCTCTGGGGGATGATCTGGCATAGGTCTGCTGTTCCACTTATCAAGTCAGGGTTAAGCAGCCCCACAATGCTTTGCAAATATACAGACAGGACAGTTTGGAGGCCCCTGTGACACTCAGATTGCACAAGCCACACTGAAGCAGCCTAATTTAGAACACAGGGTCTCCATCCTGCAGAAACACAGTCCCCTCCCTGTAGTTGTCACTGTCATACATCAATTCCATGTCTACTGGGGACCCATCATAGGCCTGCCTATGGGGCCCACGAGTGGCATGAGGCAGCTCCCATCAGCACTGTTCACAGTAGTAAAAGTTGGAACAAGTCAGACAGCACCAGTGAGGGAATAAGGCAGGAACTAGAGGGCATCTTTGTGACAGAATATTGATTGGGCAGCTGTGAAAAAGAACAAGAGGCTCTACAGATACCAAGTGAACCACCTTCAAACCCCACCGAGAGCCATAGGGATGCTGGGGGTGGGGGTGCAGCACACCTAACACTTCAGCACACTCCAGGACGTGTGCAGGAAAAGGCACAGAATGAAACATGGGACTGCCACATCAAGAGGGAGGTCTTAGCTGGGTGTAGTAGTGCACGCCTTTAATCCCAGCACTGGGAGGCAGAGGCAGGTGGATCACTGAGTTTGAGGCCAGCCTGGTCTACAGAGTGAGTTCCAGGACAGCCAGGACTACACAGAGAAACCCTGTCTCAAAAATAAATAAATTGCCAGGTGGTGGTGGTGCACGCCTTTGATCCCAGCACTTGGGAGGCAGAGGCAGGCGGATCTTTGTGAGTTTGAGGCCAGCCTGGTCTACAGAGCGAGATCCAGGAAAGGCGCAAAAGCTACACAGAGAAACCCTGTCTTGAAAAAGCCAATAAATAAATAAATGGTAGTTCTTTTGTGCCCTGAGACACCTCATGCAGATAAAACCTAAGAAGGATCCCCAGAAAATGGCAGCAGGGCACGGGGGGGTTCAAATGAGATATGCTCACCTACCTATGCCTTGTGGTACTATTGGGAGTTCTATCACACACAGGTATTATCTACTTTAAAACTCTAAATGAGTTACTGTAGAAAAACTAAACACCACAAACTACTCTTGACAGTGACTGGCAGATGGCCACCTAAGGTGCCAGCGGCAGCTCTGGTAGCGGTTCCTGAGGGCTGCCACATGTCTTCATGCTCTCAGTCCTGCCAAGGGTACCAGTGAGGGTGAGCATGCTGTAGGGACAGCGGGTCCTGTCTCAGATCCTGCTGCTTTTGCTTCTTTCTCTGTGTTCTAACAACCAATCACCTGGAGGCGAGAAGTGTGGTACAAAGCCCTGGGCAGGAGGGAGCAGGACACCAGGCCCTTGTGCAGTGGGATGAGGGCGGGGTCGGAAGAGCAGCAGTGCACAACAGGCTTCTGAAGACCATGGCAGCAGGCACCCCAACACAGCTGGGTCCAGTGGCACCTGGCTAGTAACTGGGGACTGCTGGGGACCTTCCACCATGGCAACATGGAAGGACTGAGGAGGGTAGGGAGCCTGGGTAGCCCAGGAAGACTGCCAGCAAGGAGACAGAGAGGACAAAAGAGCCTGGGAGTTCACTACAAGCTGGGCGTTCTCAGATGTGAAACAGGCCCCTGTGTGGAAGCTCTGGCTGACAAGTGACCTCATTTGCCTGCTCAGACTTCTTGTCCTTTTAGTCTCCTAACAATGAATTTACCCCAAAGGGCTACAATAGTCACTCCAGATACCTTGTCTCCACACTCTGCCACAGTAGGAAAACAGCTTCTGTAACTAAAACACACTTGCTGTCTGCCCGGGCCTTAGCCTAACCTAGGTGCCCACAGAGTCACCCCAGGCCAGGCAACTGAGAGGCCCTGGTGCAACATGCAGCCATGATGGACCTGTTTCTCTTATGGAAATGTGTTTGACCCACAATTAACAGGGACAAAGCCGTGCCGTCATTCTTTCTTTCTAAATATCCTGCTGCCATTTTGACATGGAGACCAAGGTCTAAAATTAGCATCTCACACCTCATTTTCCAAACTCCAGTAGAAGAGGTGTAAATCCACCTGAGAACATTGTCTTCTGAACAGAGAACATGCTGCTCCCCCAGCAGCCTCGCCACTCCAGCAGGAGCCACAGGTGGGGGGAATCGGCTTTGGTGGGCCTAGGGCGACGCTGGAAGTCTCTGGCTGGAGCAGCCCAGCACCTCCCTTATCTCCCAGAATCCCCTGCTACAACCCTCCCTCTAGGGAAACACTTGAGTGTTAAGAGCACCTGTCCAGCTAGGGACTCAGAAGGCTTTTACATGCTGTATCCTTTGCAGACCTAGTACCCAAGGCCAGAAAGGAGCTAATGTTACTGCCTCCCAGTCCAGAAACAAAGTCAGACGAAAGGACAAAAAAACAGGTGTAGGACAGGACCCCTGACAGCCCAGAATCTTGTACCCCCAGCCCAGAAAAGGAGACCCAGCTACCCCTTCTACCTGTCACCAGGCCAGCAGGTAGGAATACAACATACCCTTAAGGTGGCCATCCTAGGCTAGGCTGTGGACATAGTAAGACATGGCACATCGGGACTCCCTGTCTGCTCACCTGTCTGTGACGCTCCCTGCTTCCTTGGGAAGGCTCTGAGGACTCAAGAGACTGAAGAAGGAAGGGGACACTCATGGGCACCCATCAACAACCATGTGGGTCCCCTGGTAGGCTGCTGGTCCCTTTGTCTCAGAGAAATCTCTCAGATGAAATTACGGGCCAGCCCGTCACTCTGGGACACCTGTGTCCTTTCAGCACACTGAAGAGCCTCATATCTACCTGACTTCCAGTACCAGACTGACCCAGACACCTCCCAGCTTCCCATGTATGGCCATCTACCTGAAGAGCCACTTACAGAGACATCAGGTCACTCACACAATCATGTGAGGCCCCAGGCTCCTTCAAATGATGCCAGAGAGTCCAGCAATATCCAGTTAACTCTTTGGTTCCCTTGACATCTGTTGCCATCTTGGAAGATCCGGCTTCTGGCCATGACAGACTGCATCTGGAGTAAGCACTCATCCCTCCCTCCCACCTGGCACATGCCCAGGCAGCAAGCGAGGAATGCCAGAGTGAGTCTCAAAGCTTGTTTGAGTGTGGGCTTTGGATCTGTAGCCTGGCCCATAAGCAGGAGGTGGCCTGGAGGAGTCAGGCAGAAACCAGAACAGGGCCTTGTAGAGAGGACCTCAAGGCTAAAAGAGCCCAAGCATCCTCAGCCCGGCCTCAGTTCTCCCCTGTATCTACACTGTTTCTCTTCAAAGTACCTCCCACGGAGGTTAGGTTTCAGAGTAAAGGGGGTATTGAGCATGAGAGACTTGGGCCTGCCCTCTGGAGCCAGAGGCTGTGAAGTCAGAACCTCTATCCTTCGGCAAACAGGACATTGTTGACGGCCCACAATGGCACAACAGAACTCAACACATCACTGTTGACGAATTTTCCAACCACATCCTGCTGCAGGGAAAATGGTCAGCTTCAGAGGCATTAATACTACATTTTAAGCACACTCCAACGCTACTGGTAGGGGTAGAGAAGCTTGCTTCCCCGGCCTCTGGCCACGTTTAAAGTCAGCAGATATGTGCTGTGAGTCTTGTGGGCCTTCCAAAGAACTCTTGAACTGTAGAGTTTCACCAGTAACAGCCAGTGGGGTTTCACCAGATTTCTAAAAATCCATACAACACAGAGTGAAAAGCCAGGGAGGAAAAACTCGAAGTTTCTACGTGTTCACAGGTGCATGCACCCACCCTCTGCACACCCTCTCTGAGAGCAAATGATGCACACGCAGGAGCCACAAATGGCAAGTTAGGATCACTTCTAGGCCCCAGGATAAGGAAAAAGACCAAAGGGTTCAGAGGCAAATGGACTTGTGCAGAGCACAGGCTCCCCAAAGCATGGCCAGACCCTGATCAGTATCACTTCCCTAAAACTTAGAGAAGCCACTGAAACTCAGCACAGCCCTTGAGATTGGCCCACTGCCCAAGAGAAAGGCTTGGCGCAGGTGCCCAAGGCATCAGACACTCTGGCTATGCTGGAGCTGCTAAGGGCCAATCCCCACTCCTGTTGGGGTCCTGTGGGCCTCTAAGCACTTTCAGGGGCTCTGAAACATCCTTTCTCTTCCAACAGAGGTCAGATGAGCCACACAGCAGGGGGAGTTGAGACAGTGAGGGACACACTTTGGTTGGCTGGAAAGACTTCTACAGCAGGCACTCTGCAGCTAATGGAGAACCAGATGCACAGAGACAGTCCAGGGGCACTGTGGCAGTACCACAGGTTCTAATCTTCAGCTGAAGAGCAGGATGGGGAGAGAGCAAGATCACAGATCCTGAAGATCCCAGGCTCAAGCCCTCCCTTACCTCCCCTGACCCCCTTCCTTCCATACTTCTACCCTTGCAGTCGCAGCAGCCCTTCCCTGACCTCTAAATAGACCAGGTTACCTGCCCAGCTATATCCCACCTAAGACACAGCCAGCAAGGGCCACGCTGCTTTCCCAGCGTCCCTGAGTGGCCCAAGCACAAGCCCAAACAGGTGTCTTGCACTGGGCTCTGAAGCTTTTGTTTCTTGGTCCCACCATCCACTATGAAAAGTGAGGCACTTACAAAAGCACATACACTAAACAGGAGGGGAACGGAAATGAGACGTAGAAGATGAAATGTTGGTGCCCACGGAGCTATGCAAGAGGCTAACCAGACAGCTGGCAGCCTCACGGGCCAAAAGGCTCCTCTTGCTAGGAACTCAGTGGCCATGGAGGCCAATCAGCAGACTCCAGGATAGGCTAGCTTCCCGTCCACTTCTAACACCCACAACTCCTACCAGAACAGTGTTGTCCATGGGGAAAAGTCCAGGAAATGGGCACTGGATGAGCAAAACCATGAGCCAGACTCAGACTGCATGACAGTCCCAGCTATACAGAATGCAGAAGGCCAGCTCTGGGACATAGCAAGGCTGCCTACAACGTAAAAGTAAGACAACCAGAGAATGTCAGCGAGAGCAATGGATGGACACAAGTCTTCACAGAGCTAGTAGGGGACAGGGCAGGGCTTCGAGCAGCAACAGGTGACACATCTACTTCCTGGCAGAGGCGAGTATTTCCCGAGGCCTGGGCAGCTGAGGAAAACAGCACTGGGAGAAAGCTCTGGCTACTGGACTGAGGAATGTCAAGGTGAGCTGAGAGCCAGCCCTGCTCATTCAGGGGGTTTGCAGGGAAAATGGTGCCCCAGATGACCAGAGAAAGCCAAAAACCAGCCAAGGGGCAGCCAGGTCAGCTAAGCAACAGAGACGAACAGTACTTGGTGGGCTGGCCAGGAACCAGAGGCCCGAATGATTGACACGGTGGTCAGCCGGGAAACAGAGCAAAGGTGCTGTGGAGGCAAGAGCACGGGAATGAACTGGTACCCAGCCAGACAAAAGGAGAAGTGACTTCTTGCATCCTTTACACAACAGTATAAACTACACCTCAAAGACCACTATCTCTGTGTCTTGCCCTTGGCACAAATAATCTGATTTTTAACACCAAACACACACCCAGGTAGAGTCATCTGAGGAAGAACTGAGGCCCTGAAAGGGCAAAGAACTTGCCCAACTATACACAGAAAATCAGCAACAGATGCTGTTCCAAATGCCTGCCCAGTCTACGAGAGCCCACAGCCCTACATGCTACTACTCGGGGCCTAGAAAGCTGGGAGGAAGATCAGAAAGAAAAGGCCACAGAACCCACAGTAGGAGTCCAGAAGCAAGTCAACACAAATGTCAGCACTGGTAACCAAGTGGCCCATGAGGAAAAGTGCCGTGCCACAGATCCAAGGAGCAGTACGGTGACTAGCAAAGGGCTCTCACTGTGCCTACGGCTCTCCATTCAACCAGTCTCCTGTGTTGACCCTGCTCCCCCTTTGCCCTGGTCCCACCTCAATAACGAATGCAAGGCAGCACCTGGCTCCTCCCCCACTACATCATGCAACTCCACCTGGCCCTGCTCTTACCTGCACACTCCATAACTGCCTTCCAACCTAGCCTGGCATGTGTGAGATGTGACAAGGGAGTGCTCAGACCTCTTCAGTACCTTTTTGTCCATGTTCTCCCCCACTTTCCTGCCCTTCCTCTGAACCCTAATTTGCTCTTATTTGCTCCCAGGGCCCAGGGGATCCCACAGGATCATTAGGACCCAGGTACCCCCAGTCACCAAACCTTTACTAGGCACCAGTATGACAGGACAAATGATACTCACAGTTGCTCCTGCCAAGCTGGGGCCTGCCCAGCACTGTCTTGGGTACTCGCCTCAGGGTATTTCATTAGCTTTCACCACAGGCCAGACAGGGTGTTGTGTGACAGTTTCCTCCAAGATTAAAACCTTCCATCTTGGAGGAACAGCCCTTCACTCCTTAAGACGGGGAGGTGAAACAATGGGATATTTTAAGACGGGATGTTTACAGGGAGCTAAAACAGCAAGGTATTCCAAGGGGAGGTGAAGCATTCCACCCTGTGGGGGAGCTCCTTAAGCCCAGGAAGTCCCTCAAACTGACCAGCTTTGCTAGGCCACTCCCTCCCCAAGTGTATCTATGTAATTGCTAAGAGACACCCTCAGACAAGCTGGGGGCTTTAGAAGAGGCTCAGACCAGCAGAGCTGCCTGGAAAAGCCAGAACAAGCTGAACCACCTAGAAGAACAGGGACTAGCCAGGCTGCCTGGAAGATACTCAGACCAACTGAGCTGCCTGGAAAGGAGCTCTCCACCTGCTGAGCCGCCCACGGGCTGCGCAGTGTGCTCCAGGCTCCCAGCTTTCGTGAGCTGTCACTCATGCCGTGGTGGGCTTTGGTGATGAAGCTATCTTTGAGTCATTTCTGCTCCTATAAGTAACCCTTCACCCATATTCCTATAAGCAACCCCAAGAGAACGTACTGGTTCACCAAGTTGGGCTTTCGTGTTACCAGTCCCGGAGAACACTCACATGGTACTTTGACCTGTCATCAGTTCCCTATCTAGTGTGAGTAGATATCTATTCATGCTTCCCCAGGAATAACTGTAGCTGGAGTTTTCCTGCCTGGCCCACAGTCAGGACAAATCTCTCTCACCTGCCAGTCCCACAGCCACTCAGACCCAACCAAGTAAACACAGAGACTTAAATTGGTTACAAACTGTATGGCTGTAGCAGGCTTCTTGCTAACTGTTCTTACAGCTTAAATTAATCCATTTCCATTAATCTATACCTTGCCACATGGCTAGTGGCTTACCGGCATCTTCACATGCTGTTTCTCATCATGGCGGCTGGCAGTGTCTCTCTGACTCAGCCTTCCACTTCCCAGCTTTATTCTCCTCCTTGTCCCACCTACACTTCCTGCCTAGCCAATGGCCAATCACTGTTTTATTTATTGACTAATTAGCAACACATTTGTCATACAGAACATCCCACAGCACTTCCCCCTTTTTTTTTCAATAAGGAAGGTTTTAACCTTAACAAAGTAAAATTACATATAATTTGGGAATTTGGGTGTAGCTTCTCTTACTACTTCCTGCTGGAGGGGGGCACTGTATCTTATGGGGAAACAAAGAAAATTTTAGGATTATGGAATAGTCCATGAGGCTGTATCGTCTGAGCCAGATGCCTTCAAACCATTCTGGATGTTGGATCATCTGGGCCATGGTGTCACCTTTCAGGGGGTCTTGGCTGGTCAAACCTGATGTATCTTAATCTGGAACAAATCCATAGCCTCTGGCTTTCTGTGGGAACAAAAGCAGAGTCTCCTTTCCAAAGTAACATATCCTTACATCCAAATTTTGAAATCAAGATATCTTTAAAGTATGCATATTGGTTTAACTCAGCTTCCTTTACAATCAAATATCTCTCTGCAGTTAAGAATCCCAAAGACAACACAATCCAGATTCTCTGTGTAATATTCATCTTTACGTGGCTTATTTTTTATATTAATTTTATTGTCTCTTTAAAGACTTTATTTTTTAAAACTATGTATTTGTTTCTATAATTGTATATATCACCTTTTTTGTCTCTTTCAAGCCTACGTATATTTTACACACATTGTAAACTATTACATCTGAATCTGTCTTATTGTGAATCTATTGCTTTAAACTGCAGCAGCTGTGGCTGCTGGCTCCGCCCATCTCAGCTTCCCAACAAGGTGGTGGTACGTTTTTCCACCAGCTCTGGGAGCTATCGTGGGTCTATGCTTTTATCCAAGCAGTGTGTAGCCCAGAAACCTCTTTTTTTGTTTTGTACTAGCAAAGGCTAAATCCACCATGCAGCTAGTGCCACTTGCAGAGGCCTCATTCCTGCCATATGGCACGCTAGGAACCCACCAGTAGTTCAAACCAGCAGCTCAAACCGGCAGCTGCCGCTCATTTGAGAGAGACAATTAGGAACTGTTTTTAGCTCTGTTTTACAATCTTTTTTCTCAGTTTTTAGGTGGAAACTCTTGCCACCACATTGGACGCCATTTGTAGCTGGAGTTTTCCTGCCTGGCCCACAGTCAGGACAAATCTCTCTCACCTGCCAGTCCCACAGCCACTCAGACCCAACCAAGTAAACACAGAGACTTAAATTGGTTACAAACTGTATGGCTGTAGCAGGCTTCTTGCTAACTGTTCTTACAGCTTAAATTAATCCATTTCTATAAATCTATACCTTGCCACATGGCTAGTGGCTTACCGGCATCTTCACATGCTGTTTCTCATCATGGCGGCTGGCAGTGTCTCTCTGACTCAGCCTTCCACTTCCCAGCTTTATTCTCCTCCTTGTCCCACCTACACTTCCTGCCTAGCCAATGGCCAATCAGTGTTTTATTTATTGACTAATCAGCAACACATTTGCCATACAGAACATCCCACAGCAAATAACGTCCCACAATACGGGGGTGGGGGAGAGCTTCCGCTGATGCTGTTTCACAGGGAAGGAAACGAAGGCACAGCTCCCAGGCTCAGGCCTTGTGGCAGCTACTCAGGAAACAACACCCAAGACCCATGACTGGGTCCCAGGGAGGGGGCGGGTGCTCATGAGCACATTCTACAGAAGCCTGTAAAAACCAGAGAGCTGCCAACCGTGAGAGAGAGGCAGGAGGCAAGAAGAGACAGCCCAACACAGCAACTGCAGTGCAGGTCTGGACAGCCTTCTCACCAAGACCTTCCTCGTCTTGTAGCAGCATGCCAAGCTGCTACCCCTACCCGCTACTTACAGAAGAGAAAAACCAGGGCTCCAAGAAGCCAGGAATCTTGCCCAGGCCCAAGTACTAAGAAATAGAAGGGGAATGATGGGTCTGAGTATGCTCAGAGGCCCAGTGAAGTGGGAAGACATGACTGCACCAAGCTCCTGAGGATGGCCAGGAAAGGTGGCAGGCTGGAGTATACAGAAATGTCAGCTTCCACGTGACTGCCTCACGAGGCTGGCCCATGTGCAGCCCTGCCCACAGGAAGACCTATATGTACTCAAAACATTGACACAGGGCAAGCACACACCAGCTCAGAAATAAGACCGTGGAGAAATCCCCAAAGGGCTGCAGGGCCCGTGTGGCCCCACCCAGGCTCTAACAGGCACTGATGACGGCAGGGCCTAAGATTCGGCAGATCTGCGCCCGCCAGGCCATGCTGCCACTCCAGGCTATGTCTCTGTCCTTCTTCAACACAGCACAACATCTCAGCTCGTACCACACTGTGGCTGTGGGTGTACACAAGGGCAGGTGGAGGATAGCACACAAGCAGGCAGGCCCAGGTCTGTACTAGGTGCTATGTGACTCAGGCCTGTCAAAGAACTTCTCTGACCCTCCGTGGTTATTTCTGTAAAATCCAAAGTCGAGTCCTCAGTGGCCTAGTGGAATGGGCTCTGGGGGCAGTTTGGCGGCCAATCTTGGTTGTCAAACTGACTGCATCTGGAATCAACTAGAACATAAGCTACTGGCACTCCTGTGGTGGAATATTATTTTAAGATGTGTTACGTTTGTTTGTGCTGTGGAACATTTGCTTTAATGATGCGAAGATGTGTTGCATCTCTTTATGTTGCATTTGTTTAACTCTGTGAAGCTGTGTTACTGTGCCTGTGTAAAACACCTGATGGTCTAATAAAGAGCCGAACAGCCAATAGCAAGGCAGGAGAAAGGATAGGCGGGGCTGGCAGGCAGACAGAATAAATAGAAGGAGAAATCTGGGAGGAAAAGAAGAGAGAGAGCAAGAGAGCAAGGAGAGGAGGATGTCAGAGGCCAGCCACCCAACCACCCAGCCACAGAGTAAGAGTGAAAGTAAGATACACAAAAGAAAAGAAGAATAGATTAAGAAAATGTGGTACATACACACAATGGAGTACTACTCAGCAGAGAAAAACAATGACAGCATGAAATTTGCAGACAAATGGATGGAACTAGAAAATATCATCCTGAGTGAGGTAACCCAAACCCAGAAGGACAAACATAGTATGTACTCACTCATAAGTGGATACTAGATATAAAGCAAAGAACAATCAGACTGCAACCCACAGATCCAGGGATGCTCCATAGCAGGGGGAACCCTAGAATGACTGTGGCTTATAATAAGTTTTGGTTTTACTCAATCACTGGACAAGCCTCAGTGAAATATTTCACTATTAGGATAAGAATTTATACTGTATCAAGCTGATAATAGAAGATAAATAAATAAATAAATAAATAAATAAATAAATAAATAAATAAATATGAAAAAAAAATATATACAGAAGTAAGAAAAGGAGAAAAAGCCCAGAGGCAAAAAGTAGATGGGTTAAGTTAAGAAAAGCTGGCAAGAACCAAACCAAGCTAAGGTCGGACATTTATAATTAAGAATAAGCCTCCGTGTGTGGTTTATTTGGGAGCTGGGTGGTGGGCCCCCTAGAAGAGCAAAACAACCAACAACACACTCCTGTGAGGGATCTTCCTGATCAGATTACTGAGGCAGGAAGACACACCCTATATGAAAGCTGCTCCTTGTGGTGGCAGCCACATAACAGGACGCGGGAGAAGGAAGCTTGCTGCTTGCATGCTTGTCCTCGATGTCACTGGCAAGTTTACCGTGTCTCTTGCTGCAGCATTAGTTCACTAATAACAGAACTAACTTTACTGGGGATTCCAACATAGACTTAAGACCAGCAGCTCCCGGGGCTGGAGAGATGGCTCAGAGGTTAAGAGCACTAACTGTTCCTCCAAAGGACCTGGGTTCAATTCCCAGCACCCATATGGCAGCTCATAACTGTCTGTAACTCCAGATCCAGGAGATCTGAAACCCTCACACAGACATAATGCAGGCAAAACACCAATGTACATAAAATAAAAATAAATGTAAAAAAATTAAAAAAAAAAAAAGATCAGCAGCTCCCAAGAATCCCCAGGCCTCCAACACCATATTGGGCCTGCTGAGACATCCAGCTTGTGGACTGAACTACCAGATTCTTGGCCTCTCCAGTGTGAGACAGTTGTTGTTTGACCACCTGGATCACATCCTGTAAGCCAGTCTAATAAATCCCTTAAATATATATATATTCATTCTATCAGTTTTGTCCTTTGAGACTATGCCAGGGACACAAAGGGGACCACTATGGTGATTGTAATTATCATGAGAATGCTGTGGTTATGGAGCACTGAGGAAGCCACTGATACCATCCCCCATTGTACTGGTTAGGTTTTGTCAACACAAGAGTCACTAAAAAGAAGGAACCTCAACTGAGGAGTTGCCTCCATCAGACTGGCCTGTGCGAGTGTCTGTGGGGCATTTTCTTGATTAATGATTGATGTGGGAGGGCCCAGCCCACTGTGGGTGGTGCTACCCCTAGGCTGGTGGTCCCGGATTGTATGAGAAAGGTAGTTAAACAAGCCTCTGGAGCAAGCCAGTAAGCAGCAATCCTCCATAGTCGCTGCTCTCAGTTCCCACCTTGAGCTCCTGCTGTGGCTTCCTTCAATGACTGAATGTGACCTGCAAACAAAATAAACCCTTTCCTCCCCAAGTTGCTTTTGGTCAGTGTTTATCACAGCAATAGAAACCTAACTAGGATATCCACCCATGTGGCTGCTCTACCCCCCTGCCTTCCAGGCTGAGACCCCTTGGTACTACCCTTATTAGGACTTGTGGTGGTTTAAATAGGAATGGCCCCCATACACCCATGTATTTGAATGTTTGGCCCATAGGGAGTGGAGTGCCACTATTAGGAGATGTGGTCTTGTTGAAATAGGTGTGACTATGTTGGAGAAAGTCAGTTACTGGGGGCGGGAGTTTGAGGTCTCAGAAGCTCAAGTCTGGCCAGTGTGTCTCAGTCTTCCTTCTGCTGCCTACGGATCAAGATGTAGAACTCTCAGCTCCTTCTCCACACCATGTCTGTTTGCATGCTGCCATGCTTCCCACCATGATGATAATGGACTAAACCTCTGAAGTGTAAGCCAGACCCAATTAAATATTTTCCTTCATAAGAAGGTATGGTGGCACACACTTTTAATCCCAGCACTCTGAAGACAGAGGCAAGAGGATCTGAGTTTGAGGCCATCCCAGTATACAGAGTAAGGTTCCAGGACAGCCAGGGCTACACACAGAGAAACCCTGTCTTGATAAAAACAAACGAACAGTAGATGGATCTGCAGAGGACAACCCCCAACCCTGGCCCCCTGTTCCATACTAGGCAAAAGTGCTCCTTGTCTCCTTGCCTTCCCTAAGGGAAGAAAGGCCCAGTGGGAGCTGGTGGATTTGATTTCTGCCCTGGACACCTTGGCTGAAGCTTTGAAATGCCTCAGAGAAGCATGGGACCCTACCAGAGTTAAGGTTATTCCCTGGTGTGCAGAGGTCAGGGACTCTCCACACCCTGCATGGGAAAGCTGCTTCCTACCTTGGAGCTCATACCCTGCCTAACCCAACATGGCTCCCAGAGACAGCCAGACACCTCTTTGGGAAGTGTCAGCAGGAGAACCCACTATATAAACCCAGCCTTCCTACCCACACAGATGTCCTCTACATCCCTCTAGGCAGGCAGGAAGAGCAAACACAGAAAGGTAGATACAATCCTTCCATGATGGGGGCTAAGGTGGATACTTGGCCTACGTAGGTTGTTACTGGTGCCCTTGTGGAAAAGGTGGGAGTTACATGACCTCTGGCCCTATGCACCCCTAATAACTACACCTGCAATCCCCTCAATTCATCTCACGGAGATGTGACTCTGTTGAGCCACATTCCCCAAACATTCAAGGAAAGCCTGGAAGTTTGGAGAGCAATGAAGACCAGGGCACAGAGAGAAGGCCAGCAAGGCAGCCAGAACCTCTCAAGCAGGGACTGGGCAAGCCCATGGGTGGAGCATTTACCTAGGATGCACAAAGGACCTGGTTAGACCCCCAGCACTGCAAACAGCAACAAAGCCTCCCAATCAATCCTGCTAATGACAAAGGACCCTCCTCAAGTACTGAGTGTCGGGCATTACATATGAGCATTATTCCACTGAGGCCCATGTCACCCACGGTGCACGCAGCCAGGCAAGGTGGAAAAAGGAACTCTGTGTCATTGGCCCACTATGTCCACGGCCAGGCCTCTACTTCCCACCTACTTTACTCCCCACACCACAGACCAAGCCACAGTATATGACCCCACACCACAGACCAAATTGTCCCAACCTTCCCACCATGATGGACTGAATTGATAAGTTCTAAGTTCAATGAGAGACCCTGTCTCAAAAACTAAAGTGGAGAATGATTTGAGATGACATCCAATGTCAACTTATAGCCTCCACCTGCACATGCACACATGCACATACACATCCGAAACAGAGCTACCACAGGATCCAGCAAACCCACCAATATTCACGTAGTCAAAGGCGATGGGACCAGTGCAGCTGGGAGACACTTGCCTCTAGTGTTTATTTCTGCACTATTCATATCAGCCAATGATGAATGAATGGATAAGGAAATGAGGCATATAACACTATTCAACCACACAAAAAGAATGAACTCCTGGGCGGAGGAGACAGCTTGGTTGATAAAATGCTTGCCAAACAAGCATGAAGAATTGAATACCCGGAATGAGGGGAAGCGAGGAGAGAGAGAATATGGTGGTGTATTATGATCCCTGAACTGAGGAGGCAGAAATAAGCAGATCCCTAGGGCTCACTGGCCACTTAGACTCAGCATAGCCTACTTGGTGAACGCCAGGCCGATGAGAGAACCTGTCTCAAAAAAAAAAAAAGACCTGGATGGCTCCTGAAAAACAACACCCAAGGTTTGTCTCCAACACACACACACACACACACACACACACACACACACACACACACACACACACGAATGGAATCCTCTTATTGATAGAAAAATGGGTAGAGCTGGAGGATATTACACTAAGTGAAATAAGCAAGATTTTACTCATATGGAAAGCTAAAGCGGATGTAGTCAGAGAAGAGAAGGGGAAGGAAAAAGAGAGGAGGAAAATACAGATGGAAGAAGAGGGTAGAGAATGACTGCCTAATGTAAAGAATTATCTTTTACAATAGTTTGTTACAAGTTTGTAGAGAAGCAGAGGAGAGTTGGAAGCTCTCAGCACAAAGCAATGATAGATGCTTAAGGAGATTGGAAGGTTGCTTAAACCTGGTGTAACCAGTACACACTGTAGACACACAGGGAACTGCCACTCTGCTCCACACATAGTTAGTTCTGCTGAAGACCCAAGGACAGAGTGAAGTGAAGGAATAGCCAGGCTGGCTCCAGGCTTGCAAGGGCCATGGTTGTACCCCCACAGATCTCAAAAAGAGCCGTGTAGGGCCCACTGGGGTAGTTGCAAGTCCCTTTTACAGATGGAGAAAGAAAGATAGAAGAGAATGGCCAGCAGAAGTCTGTGTGCTCTCAGCAGAGTAGGAGCTGATCACTCCTGGCTCTACTCCTCCCCGGGGCCACCACCGGCTCACTCTCCAGGAAGGAGGGTAACCTTGATCCATCTATCCTTTCTAATCCTAGGCTCAGTCCTGGGTGTCCCTGGATGGCTCCAACCCTTCCCTTAGCTTTCAGGAGCTGAGTCTGGGAGAAAGCAGAACCCACATTTAGTATTAACAGTTCCCATGGCCAGGGCTCAGCTCCACAGTGGGCAAGAAGACCTAAAGGAGGATACTGAGCCATGTTTACTTAGGGCTAGAATCAGGGGTCTAGCTGAAGAGGGGAAGGGTAGCCAAGCAAGGCCATAGTGGAAATCCCTTTAGGAAGAGTGAACAGAATGTCCAAAGGCACATGGAGAATTATCTGTCCGTAGAATGAAGTTAAGTCAGGTGACCAGGGCTCCAGAAGATGTCACAGGAGGAGTGCCCCCTTGGAGGTGCATCTATCTGTGTCATGAAAGTGCCTCTCAGACTATGCTACAGCAGCCAGGATCTATGAAGGTCAGATGCTAGGGGTGTGGCTCAGTGGAGAAACACCAGCACATGTTAAGCCCCTGGGTTCAATCTTCAGAGAAAGAACAGGAGGAAGGAGGAAGGGAGGGAGGGAGGGAAGGGAAGAGAGAAGGAGGGAGAGAGGAAGGAAGGGAGGGGAAGAGAGAAGGAGGGAGAGAGGAAGGAAGGGAGGGGAAGAGAGAAGGAGGGAGGGAGGGCATCGCAGTAGAACAGCCTGGTCTGCCAGGGATACAGATGAAACAGCAAAGTACTAAGACCCTATTTCCTATGTCCCTGAGCTCATCTTTATCAAACCACATGGCCAAGCATTCTGTCCACCATCTTTCAGGTATATTAATATCATCCATGCTTTGGTGTTTGCCTTGAAACAACAAACTAATCAAAAACACCCAAATAACCAGTATCAAAATAATCATGGAGGGAAGATGTCCCTGGCCCACCCAGCTAGCATACTCTAAGATAACCCAAACCAGTGCCTAGACCATGGCACCAACTGCTACAGGGACAACCCTCACTCAGCAAGCTTGCCCACCTTCCTTCCTTTTGTTCTTTGCTGTGTGTCTCTGAGCCGTCCTGGCAGAGACTGCGAGCTCACCCTGTGTGCGACACTGTGGGGCACTTCACCCCGCGTTGCTGGGATGCTGGGTTCTAAAGCAGCCCTGGCGGCTGGAGGCAGCGGCACAGCTGCCGGAGTGGATGGGGTCAGCGAGGAGGCGAAGCTGCTTCCAGCTACACGCGCACCTACTGCCCAGCTCAGAAGAGCTTACACACTCAAATGCCCAAATGCCCTGAGATATTCTGCACTTAAGCCAACACCGAGGGGCAAACAGCGTGGCCGCGTCACTGCTAATGGAAGCCGTCATCGTCAGGCCAGTACGAGGCTGGGCTGCATTGGTTCTGGCGGAGCATCATGAAAACAGCTGAGACAGAACCAGGGAAGACTTAGGAGTGCCATGGTGCATCAGGCGGCATCAGTCAAAAGGGTGGCTGGTTTTAGTGGCTGGCTGGTGTGAGCCTGGTGAGCTCACAACCAAGGTCTCCTGCTCTGTGAACCAGTTGGCTCTGCTCAAAGAGATGCTTAGCTGCCTTGAGCTGCAGCACTGGCCAGGCCCGCCTCTACAGCTCAAGGCAAGAGAAGACATATTCTGATCCCCAAGCTCCAGCTCTGAGCCTAGTGGGTACAAGGTCATGCCCTCGGTGCCAGATTTCTAAGGCAGATGGAGCAAGAATCCCAAACTGCACATTGACGTTCCTGTCCTAACTCCAGCTGTCTGAATGAGACACACTGTCACACTCATACATGCACTCTCAGTCACACCTAGCCTCCAGGAAACAACTAGGGTGGCAGGCCAGCAGGCAGGACCATCCTCAGGGAAACCAAAGCCCTCTCACCCTCTCACTCCACATCCCCCTCATTTTCCCTCCTCACTCAATCCTCCTCCTCTTCTAGAAAGTGCATATGCGCTATCTTCCATCCACCTCGAGACACACCCTCCGATCCACAGCTGGACGATTTACCAGGCCTCACCTGCCCTTGTGACGCTGTCACCTCCTCCTCCTCACTCTCCTGAGTGCCTCTGGAGCGGTGACACTGACTACCACTGAGCTCACCTGCCTAGCCTGCTGCCCTTCTGGTATCCAAGCTCACTCCAGGAGCTCAGGGTAAGATCCCAAGACGATCCACCACAGGCCAGGCCTGGGTAAATGCAGGCTTCCACGGCTGGAGAGACCTCAGTGCTTAGACCTCACCTGACCAGCAGTCAGCAAGGCCAGAGCCAGACTACAAAGCTAGGCTGCCCCCCACAGGATGCACAGGGTAAGCGTCTCTGACCTGAGAGGCTCCCTCCCATACAGAGAGAGAAGAGGAAGAGCAGGCTGGGATCTGAAAACAGATGCGGAGACAGAAGAAACCTGAGGGCCCTTGCTGGCCACCACCACAGCAAAGGACACCTTTACCATGCTGTGATCCACTCCAGTTCCAGGTAACTTCCTCACTGTCACCTCCTGTCACCTCCTCCTCCTCACTGTCACCTCCTCCTCACTGTCACCTCATCCTCACTGTCACCTCCTCCTCCTCACTGTCACCTCCTGTCACCTCCTCCTCCTGTCACCTCCTCCTCCTCACTGTCACCTCCTCCTCCTCACTGTCACCTCCTGTCACCTCCTCCTCCTGTCACCTCCTCCTCCTCCTGTCATCTCCTCCTCCTCACTGTCACCTCCTCCTCCTCACTGTCACCTCCTGTCACCTCCTCCTCCTGTCACCTCCTCCTCCTCACTGTCACCTCCTCCTCCTCACTGTCACCTCCTCCTCCTCACTGTCACCTCCTGTCACCTCCTCCTCCTGTCACCTCCTCCTCCTCACTGTCACCTCCTCCTCCTCACTGTCACCTCCTCCTCCTCCTCCTGTCACCTCCTCCTCACTGTCACCTCCTCCTCCCCCTCACTGTCACCTCTCCCTGCCTTCCCTTCTTTTGGCATTCTCACCTCCTCCTCCTGGGAACAAGGGTGCAGGCCTCCAGCCCACAGTCTCCTTCCGCGGCTCCTGTGCCATCCGGCCACAGTCTCAGGACTAAACATCCTCTGTGTCCAGCACAGCTGTTCTTCCCAAGTCCTGAAAGGACAGTCACCTTCTCAAACCAGCTCCCCAGACACAGTGACCATTGTCATGGGCCACTGAGGGCCTTCAGGACAGCCTGTGGATCACAATAGGTACTCCTGAGCTGACGCAGGGTTGCTTCAGATGGTATGTGCCTGCAGCTGGAATTACCCTGCGGTGGTTGTGAGGCCTGGTGCTTGCAGGCAGCTGGTCCAACCAAGACTTCCTCAGAATGGGCCCTTCACCCTTTAGGGGAGGGCAGCTGCTCTCTGACCTGAGGAAGCAGCTGGAGTTACAGCAACAAGCGTACATGGAGGAACCTGTGAGGAGCTCTGCCCCAAACACCAGCTGTCCTGACAAGGGTCTTAACAGCAGCCTGCCCCTCAGACCCAGGGCCCTAGGGTGGACTGGTTCAGGACCATGCTCTATGATCATCACAGTCTGCCCTGGTGTCCAAATAGGCTGTCTCCACTGGCTGCTGCCTTTGTCAACAATCTGTTCCATCTGGCTAAGATACCAAAGCTTGTGTGACATTTCCTCAAGTAAACAGCCCAAGCTCAAGGCCATTGCTGGGGTCCAGGCTCTGGCTTTCCAGGGCTCTGCCCAGGCAGCGCGTGACCACTGGAGCTTTCACGGAGCCAGGGACCTCATCTCTCCTGGGATCTGTCACAGACCCTCTAGTGTGTTACCTCCCAGGTTTACCAGAGGGAGGGGGTGTGCACATCAGATGGATACAGAATGTGTTCCCTGGGTGCCACAGGGCAGGCCAGTCATGAGCCAGTACATGTCCACGGAAACAACAGCACTTCCTGGGCATCAACTAAACAAGGCACAAGGTGATGAGCACCAAAGGGACCAGGGCTAGACCCCTCAGATGCAGGCCAAGCAGCAGCTGCTCCCCAGAACACAGTGTGTGGCAGGCTGGGGACAGCATGGGAAAGTAAGCACTCTGGAGCACTCTAGGATGCAGACGGGAGCACTGTCCCTAGCAGCTGCACTAAGAGATGTATGAGATACAGAGTGGACAGTCAGACTAGTTGGGCCACTGTCCACTGTGTTACTGACCTCTGCTGGGCAGGAGCTAGGGCTGCTGAGCACACTACAGTGTACTCGGTAGCTGGCCCCAAATGTCTGCAATCTAGAGCCAGGGAAGGCAGGTAGAGACGGGGAAAGACCAGGGAGGTGAGCTGATAAAGATCACCACAGGCCACAGGGACAAACGTCTTCTAGAAACCCTCAAAAAGCAGGGGTCATACATCATAAGAGGCTAGGGCCCAGGGTCACCAAGGATGTGGGTAAAAAGGCGCTTGACCCAAAGGCCCCGGCCAGGCTAAGAGCTGTACTTCTGCCCTCCCTGCCAGTCCTCCTGAGCCTGTAACAGCCACCAGCTTAGAAGCTAGAGAGTGTGGATGCCAGCAACAGACACAGGGTCTGATACTCCGTGATGCCTCCTGCTGACAGCTGCAGTTTTTGAAGACAGACCCAGGGGTCATGGCAGAGGATGGTGGCCAGGCCTCCTGCTGGCATCTCCCCTACAGGGCCAGGGAGAAGGAAGCACATTGGGAAAACCTTGGCCCAGCTCCCTTGGGGCCTGGAGGCACTCGGATGGGCTGCAGACACTGGGTGTTTAGACCTCTGAGCAGAGTCTGGGCCACAGAGATCCATATCTCAGAGTGAACCCCACATGGCCCCTTGATAGCATCCTGGCCCCTTCCTCCCTGCCCCGCCAGTTTTCATGACCTTTACCTTTCTTCCTGTGTCCAAACAGAGAGGAGTCTCTGGCACAGAGGGACCTCCACACCTATCTGCCAGCTTCAAAAACATGAGGTGTTGGAGAAACGCGTCAAGGGGAAGAAGAACACCAGGAAGGCAGCAAGAGGAATCAGCAAAGCGAGCCCCCAGCAAAGGAAGGCCCTGGTGAGGAAGTTCCCAGGGGCCCGAGCACAAAAGGGCTGGGAAGGCCTCATCTGGGCTGACCAACAGAGAGCCCCTAGAGGCCTCGAGAATAAGGTCCCCAAGGGTAGTGGACACAAATCAGCTGTGATAGGAGGAGAAAGTAAAAAGGGGCCATGGTCGGAGAGGAGAGGAGAGGCTGAGACGGATGTGGACAAGGAAGGATCACCCCACCTGTCCAAATGCTGCCACCTGAAGTGACTCCACTCAGCCCAAGGCTGCCAACATACTTCTTCCAGCTAAAGCCTAGGGGTTAGATGGGGACCCAAGGGCAGACCTGTGTCACCCAGGCTCAGCCCAGGGCAGCCACTCTACAGCCCCAGGCACTGCCCAGAATCCTAGACCCACATCAGCCTCTGTGGTGGTTTGAACTCTTGGTCACCAGTTGGCGGTGTTGCTTGGGAAGTCTAGGTGGTCCAGCCTTGCTAGAGGAAGTGTGTCACTGGGGCTGGGCTTTGAGAATTGCATGTGTCCCGGTCCTCTCAGTTGGCCCTCTCTGCTTTGTGCTTGTGGTTACAGATGTGAGCGCTCGGCTTCCTGCTCCAGCCCATGCTTGCCCCTTGTTGCCAGGCGTCCCTCTACAAAGGCTCTTACCCTCTGGAACTGTAAGTCAAACAAACTCTTCCAAACGTGGCTTTTGCTCATGTTATTTCATCACAGCAACAGGAAAGTGACCAATATGGCCTTTCCTCCTGAAGCTGAGAGACAAGTCATCCTTCCCACCTTACCATCCTCAGCTGCCCAGCTCAGCCAAGAACCAGCCCTCCTGCTGGCCACACAAGGTCCACAGCAGAACGGGCACATTGCTGCTACTGCAATCCTTCTAGGTCTTTCCTTGCTACTTCTCCCACCTCCACGGCCTCATTCTGCTGCAAGCCACCATCTGGGTCTCCCAGCTCACCCCGGCTGCCTCCCCACTGGCCTCACTACACCACCTTAAAAAACCAGCTCAGGCCCTGCAACTTTCCCCCAGAAACCCAGGACCTTCTTATGCAAGTGTTAGGTTTCGGTCAAAGGCCACCCCTTCAGACAGGCCTTCCCTGACTACCCTCCTGTCTCTCCTCTTCCCTGTTTTGTCCCTGAGGGCTTGATTTGTGTCTTTATCCACTTTCTGCCCTTCCTAGAGGCCACCGCACCAGGGTCAGGCCCACACACTCTTTTTTTTTTTTTTTTTGGTTTTTCAAGACAAGGTTTCTCTGTGTAGCTTTGCGCCTTTCCTGGATCTCACTCAGTAGACCAGGCTGGCCTCGAACTCACAGAGATCCGCCTGGCTCTGCCTCCCGAGTGCTGGGATTAAAGGCGTGTGCCACCACTGCCTGGCCAGCCCACACACTCTTACTGGTAACCTCAATAAGTATCTGAAAAATAAATGAAATTTTTTCTTTGATATGGTTTGGACATGATTCCAATGTGTCCACTAAAGCTGATGTGCTGAAGGCTTGGTCCCAGGCATGATGGTGTTGGGAGGTGTTGGAACCCTTACGAAGGGCAGTGTGAGGTGGTTGATCATGGCAGACCCCCTGGGAAGGGAGTGGTGCTGGTCTCTGAGGACTGCTCTTTCTCTTGAGGGTGGACTCCTATAAAGTGAAACTACTCACACACACTTGGCCTCTTGGGCATGCGGCCATTTTCCTTTCTGCTTCCCTGTTATATTTTGATACATCTAGGGGGCCCTTTCCAGGATGCTGGCACCACACTGTTGGGATCTTCCAAAGATTATGATTTAAACATCCTTCTTCCCTCTATACAGTTCTCAACACTGTATATTCTATTAAAGCAATGGTTCTCCACCTTCCTAATACTGGGACCCTTTGATACAGTTCATATTGTAGTGACCTCCAACCATAAAATTATTTTCATTGCTACATCATAACTGTAATTTTGCTACTGTTATGAATTGTAATGTAAATATCTGATATGCAAGAAATCTGATATGTGACCTCTGTGAAAGGGCTGTCAATCCCTAAAGGGGTTGCGACCCACGGGTTGAGAATCATTGTATTAAAGCAGCGGAAAGGGGCTAAAACCATCCTTACACCCATTTCCTAGGGTAAGAGTGACAGCACCTTGCAGTGCTCCCTTGCAGAAATGCCAAGCACAAAGCCTGAGCACAGTGAGACCCCCACCCCCCAGTGCTGCAGTCAGTAAGACATTGCACTACTCTCCCAGCATGCACCTGCTCACAGCAGTTTCCTTCCCCACCAAGTACAGAGCTAGGCTTCCAGCCTCCTGCCCTCCTGCCCCCAGATGCCACTTCAGCTCCTCTGAGCTTCAGCTGACCCAACCACAACACTCTCATTTTTCTCCTTCTGAACTGACTCTAAAGAGCTCACTCATTCCTCCACTAATGACTGTACATTCTTCCAAGGAATATGTTTTTCAAAATGAGTCAACTACAAAGCTTATGACCAAAAGAAAAGGAACCATTTATAACAAATGCACAGACACAGGGCACTCACTCATCTCCAAATCTGGGCTGTTTGGGCTGTTCCTGTGGACCAAACTCGGCTTCAAAATTAAGTGTGCAAAGATATACTGCTTCAAGGGTCCCTGGGAAATGAACAAAGGGGACTTGGGCGTCAATAAAAAGTATCCCCCCCCCCAATGGTGGTGGCGCACACCTTTAATCCCAGCACTTGGTAGGCAGAGGCAGGTGGACCTCTGTGAGTTCGAGGCCAGCCTGGTCTACAGCATGAGATCCAGGACAGGCTCCAAAGCTACACAGAGAAACCCAGTCTCGAAAAACCAAAAAAAAAAAAAAAAAAAAGTATTCCCCCATACCCAGTGTGCATCTGGCCAGCTGTTCTCCCTGTGCTGGGAGCCTAGTCCACACTCATTGCTAATCAGCCTCGGGCTACCAGAAGAGAGAACACAGGCTCCACCCAGCTATGGAGTCCAGCAGCATCCTGAGGAGACTCCTGTGCACACATCTAAGGGAGAGTGAGTTAGGACTGCACTATCTCCTAGCCAGGCCAGGAGCCTCTTTAATGCCCTGTACTAGTTTCCTCTGGCTCCCTGGAAACAACAGAAACATTCTCGCATGGCTTAAGTCAGTATCTGTCCCTTACAGGGTCCCGCAGCCTGGGGTGCTGGCTCTGCACCAAACAGGCTCTGAGCACACAGGTAGGACAGAGAGCACACAGGAAGGGTGAGGAGTGAGTGGGGCAGGCTAAGGGCCCAGAGTACCATGTGTCTGGTCTTCCCAGAAGGCTATCAGGGAACCAGGGCCAGCATTGGCACACGCTAGCAGAACACTCCAAGACCATGGTTTCTCTGGAGCAAGGGGAGGTCACACCTACACAATGGTCTTGGCTGACATCTGGACCCCTCCCAGCAGCCCCTCCTAAGGCAGGTCCAGCATGTTCAGGACTGCAGGGACAAAACATTCACAAGGTGGTGGCTCTGAGCCAAGCATCCCTGCCCCCATCCGCCCTGCTCTCCTCGGCCCAGGTGGAAAAAAGATCCAAGCCACAAACCAGATGAAAAGAATACTGTGTTCCACCCTGGTATGGCTGATCTGACAACAGTCTGGGAACAGTGTGCCTTCTACAGACTAGCTCCAGGGCAATCACAGGGTATCCCAGGCTCTGCCTCAGAGAGCACTCTGGCCTCCATGATCTCCTTGTGTTGTAATGAACTGGGTACCACTGTCTTCAGGTTTCAGTCCCTGTCCTCCATCAGGCACACCCACCCAGCGTGTGGGCTACTTTCAGGAACTTCCTGTAAGAAAAGCAGTGCTGCCATGGAGCAACCCAGGGAGAAGCACAGGGGAGAACCTGGACAGCCCAGGCCACCCAGTGAGAAGACCAGGTGCAGGTGGAAGCCCTCCACCATGCAGCTTTCTGCTGCAGGCTCTTGGACATCATAGATCATAATCATCATATTAGCCCAGGGCCTCCACAAAGGCAAGAGGCTCCCCTCAGTGTCCATTCATTGAGTGCCACCTCGGGAGGGCAGAAGGGAAGAGGACAGTGGCAGGTGTGGAACAGAGCCACCATCTACCCCTCTGTCCATGTGTCTGGCTTACTGATAGCAGTGACCCCACCATACCAGGCTCACCAGCTAGCTAGTGCCAGCACAATGGTACTCACCACATTCCAGAAGAGTGGACTAAACACAATGGTGAACACGGCAGCCACAAAGCTGGGCTCTGTGGGGTCCACGAACCCCAACAGCCAGGTCATAACGAAGAGATCTGCCTGCAAGGACAGAATTGCCATCAGCAGGAGACCTGTCTAGCAACACCCAGAAACTACCAGAATCTGTGAGGCCCAGGATGCAAAGACCTCTGGGAAAATAAAGGAAGCTTGGGACATCCAAGTCCAGACAGAGTCACAGTCACTACACTTGACTCTCATAAAAGGGAAGATGAAAGGCTGAAAACTAGTCAGCCATGTCAACTATCAGGAGGGCGCTAGGCTAATGATTGCCGAGGTGCTTGTGGGCACTGTATGTAGACGTCCATGGCTCTCAAGACAGCCGAGAAGGAAGTGACACTAACCCTGGATGTGATGGAAATCCTCGGAGGAGGGTTCTCTGGAGACCCAAGGAAAACTCAGGTGGCCCAAGTACATGGGAAGAGAAGCTCAGCCTCAGGAGACAGCAGCAGAAGTTAATGACCACAGGCAATGGTCGCCTCTCCCAGCACCCCAGGAGGAGCAGTACGACTGCAGCTGAGGATGGAAGTGGTTCTGCACACAGCATGAAGAGAGCAGGTAGCAGCACTCCCTCCAGCTCACACTGACAATGACCAGGGGTCCTAAGACACAACCCCGGGGGTATGGGGATAGCTCAGTGGCAGAGCACCTGCCTAGTATGTACAAAACCTTGGATTCTACCTGCAATACCATCCCCAAAACAAAGCCACCAGATCAACCCATGTGCCCAACCTAGAGAAATAAGGTATGGCCCATGTGTGAAGCCCCCAAACCACAAAGGTCAACAGCTCCGTCCGCACATAGAAATCCTACAGCGCTTGACATATGGTGCAAGTTGTCAGTATTAGGTTGTGCTATACACTCTAGGATGCCTGGCAGCCCCCATCCTGGCTTCCACCCACTGGAAGATGGCAGCTCCTCCCCCACAGAGGCAACCAGAGACGTCTCCATATGTCCCATGGAAACAAACTCGGAGTGGGAGCCTCCGCCCACAGGAGAGAAGAGGAGCAGCCAGCCACTTTCAGTACCAGCTTCTTTCTTAGACAGTGAGAAAGTTCTGGCGCTGGGTGGTATTGCTGGGTCCCTGTGCTCTTCTCTAAACAGCCTTAGTTTCCATTTTAGGAAGACTCTTAAAGGCCCAAAGCATTGGTGCTATTGTGGAGTCTCCCACATGCAACTAAAATAAAAGTCACACTAAATTGTGAATAAGGTTTCATCCACCAAGCCTCTGGTCTTCCTCAGACTCTGCTCTCATGGCATGCTTAGGTATTTCATTTCAGGATAGAATAATTTCTTTCAAAGAGTGCTTCCATTCTCCACATTAGGGGGAGGAGGGGAAATAATGTGCTACATTTGCTAGTACGCCACCCCCCACCCCCAGAGCTGCCCATCCCTGGAGAGAGAGCAGCAACCTCTACCCAGGCTCTTACTTCACCCAGTAACGGTCTCCTGGGAAGACTCAGCCTGCCGTCCAGACCACACTGCCCAGTGTGACACAGACATGCTGGAAAGTCACTAGGCATGTAAGGTCTTCCACTGCGACCTCTCTGCCCAATCAAACCACAGTTCTCACCAGGATATGGAACCAAAGGTGGACAAAACAGATGCTAACTGCTCAAACCCAGTGCACAGCCACCCATATCCACAAGGGATACCCCAAGACCCCCACAGAAGCCAAAACTGCAGCGGGCACCCAAAACTGCACACATTGTACTGTTGCTCTGCTAATACACGTGCACCTCCAATAGAAAATATTCTGTAAGCCAGGCACATCAAGAGGTAACAACCACCTCTTGGTTCTAGTTACTCATTAACGCAGCCAGAGCTGGCCTGGGTAGTGTGCACACCTGGAATCCCAGTACTCAGGAGGCAGAGGCAAGCTGATCTCTATGAGCCAGGCTAGTCTAAATAGTGAGTTCCAGGTCAACCACGACTACAAAGTGAGAGCCTGTCTCAAAAGAACAAAAACAAAAGCAAGGGAGGGAGGAAGGGGTGACGCTAAAACAGAGGAACTAGGTGGTGTGAAGTCTCCCTCCTCTCTCTATGCTCTACTCACCATCCTGCTGTGGAGACCACAGACACAGGATTGTCCTGCTCAGCAGATAAGGAGCCAATAGTAGAGCACTAGTGTGGGAGCAAGTATGTGAAACACCTCAGCGAGCACACTCAGGGTGCTGATAAATGAGTGACAGAGATCCTGCTCAGGAACCTACAGGGAGAATGAGCCTGAAGGCACAGCCTTGTCCCAGGCTGCGGACAGTTCAAGAGCACATAGGCAATGCAGCAGGCAAACCTGCCCTAGCCTTTCAGAGCCCCTGGACAAAGCCGCAGGAAACCCTGGACAAGATCAGGGCCTCTCAGAACAACCTTGGGCTATGGAAAGTAAGGTCACGTGTTCCCAGAGCACACACCACTCATGCAGGACAAAGCCACTGGATCAGACCTCAAAATAGACCATGCTGCCTTACAGGAAAAGGAGGGCATTGGAGTTGTATAGCCCTAAAGCTTCTAGAATCTGAGCCCACTGAGAGAGACATGTATTAAGCATCCATGATCACAAGGTCCCAAGCACTCATGGGGGGCGGGCACTGCAGAAAAAGAGAGGAAGGGCAGCTGGTCTAGGCACAAGAGTCCTGACTTTGCCTGACCACTTCCAGAGCATGCTGATGGTACTTCCCTCACTGGGACCACATGTCCTCAGCCAGTAAGAAGTCCTTATACATCACAACCCTTCCTTCCTAGTCTGCCTTTCAAGCCCCAGCCAAAAACTTGCATTGCTTAGGCACCCACCCGCACCCCTACACCCCACCACAACCCTGTCTCAACGTCTTATCTGTTCAGTCTTTTCTTACCTAATCACTCAATCCATCTCTTACCCTCACCACCCCTGTGCTCATGGCTCCCCCAGGGCATAGCAAAGGACCTTCACGACCTCCTACCTTTTGGTTCCCTTCTGAGCCCTCCTAGATAGCACCTCACATCCTGCTGGCCACCCTCACTCACACCTCCTCACCTACACTTGGCTCACTGGGGCACACCAGCAGGTGGGCCCTATAGCACCCCACAAAGTGGACCTTCGCAGCCTGCAAGTCCCTCACTACAATCTATCCTTTCACAAAGGCTCTGCACATGCCAGGAATACCATCTGTCCTTCTACACACTGTGAACAAACTCCTGCTCATCCCTCAACCCAGATGGAGCAGTCCCCTATTTCTTACCAAGGCACTCTATTGTATTCCTGGGGTTCAGCCTTTGTGATTATCTAATTATCATCCCTGTCTTGCAACTGCTCCTCAAGCTAAGGACCACCTTTTTATTGATCTTTGTGTCTCCATTTCTGACTGCCAAGGCTGGCAGAAAGTAAATATTTGCTAAGTGAACAGAAGCCCTTGTTTCATCATCAATAAAATTTGAAGGCTAATGGTCATCTCCAAGGGGCTCAATGGCTGAGCCACCCTGTGACCTCCTCCAGTCTGGCTTCAGAAAGAGACAAGAAATTGCCAAAGCAGCCCCTGGAGGGAGTTTTGCAAGCAACCAGACAGCTGGACAGCAACATGACTAACAGGCCCCTCTGGACACAGAGGCATGGCTTCTTGTAAGATTGCAAGACCTGGAATCACCAGCTACAGAGACACTATGCTTCAAAACTATGCATTTCTACAGGGCTGAAGGATAAAGCAATGCTTTACAAGAGTTGACAGAGACGGGACTTCCCAAGGCAGCTTCAAGTCCCCAGGTGGGGCCTGTTTGTGCCTAGGTATGAAGTCAGAGGTGGAGGAGGACATGGGAGACAAGGTGAGAGGACTAGCAGTCCCGAGGCTCGGGCCTGAATCCCAGCGCCCACCTTCCCTTGCAGACCCTGCTCCACCACTTGTCTCCTCCACTGGCTGGCCTCCGTGCAGCTCCCACAGAAGGACCTCCTGGGCCTATATGTCCATAAGACCCTACACGTGCTGTGGCATGTGAATGCATGCCCACACATATGCAAAACCAAAAAATCCCAATGTAATTTTTAACAGTGAGCTTGCCGTATTACGGGAGCAAGGTGGAGGAGGGGCACCTGCAGGGGACAGCTTTTTGTCCTTGCAGTGAGAACTCTCCTTCTTTCCCCATGGGCTCCAGGGTGAAAAATGTTCTCGCAATCTTTAGGGATTGTCAAGAATTCAACTCAAGCCGGGCAGAGGTGACACATGCCTTTAATCCCAGCACTCGGGACGCAGAGGCAGGCGTATCTCTATGAGTTTGAGGCCAGCCTGGTCTACAGAGTGAGTTCCAGGAAAAGCACCAAAGCTACACAGAGAAACCCTATCTCGGAAAAAAAAAAAATTCAACTCAATGTCATTCTCCAGGTGATGAGCACCATGAAGGGAGCCTGTCCTAGTATAGGGTGTCAAGGACTAAACAAAATGACCAGGCCTGAGAGCATTCCTAGGGCCCATCACCAAGGTCTAGGAACCAAGCTCTGAAAGAAGAGTTATCACTGACCCCACCGAAGATAGGATAGCCAGGGTCTGGAGAAACCTACAGAGCCCAGGATGTGAGGGCCAGCACCAGCCTTGACTAGATCAGCCCTTCTGGATCCTAGGCAAGAAACCTCACAAATGTGGACTTCACCAGGGGAGGACCACCCACCCCAGTGGACAAGAATAAAAGACAGTTTCTGGATCCTGGACTCCCACCATAAGATGGGGTGAAGTGAATAGGGAAAAACACGATTCTTCCACCCTTTGTGGGAGCTAAGACAAAGGAGGGAAACTGAGGCACTCAAAGACTAGTAAACATGGCTGAACCCAACAAACACTGGCATCCATCTGTCACTCAATTAAAACTAAGGGATCCAAACCAGAATATGGCCATACAACCAGGTCCCAGTGCCCTGGTCAGCCTGCCTCAGCAGGTGGGGAGGGTGCATCTGGAAGCCAGGTCACCTTGAGGGTTAGTGTTGCCTGGAGAAGCAGCTGCTTCCTAGGAAAGAGTGACTAATGCTGAACAGAAACCAGAAGCAGGGAAACATGCCCTCAGCTCTCCACACCTGAGACACGAGGCCCACATCCCAAAGCCCACTCAAAACTAGATTAGCCGAAATTAACCCTAAATCCATCTGACATGAACAGGGGAACCATGGATCTCTCACCAAGGCTCTGCCTCCCAACCAGTGCCAGAGGCTCCATATGGGCCACCTCAGTAAAGGAGAGCCCCCTCCACACACACACACACTTTCAACCTGCTTCAAACAGGGAAGCCTGACTCCTAAGAAAGGACTTCCCTCAGGGTCACAGGCCTACTGGAGGCTAAAGACTCAACCTACCAGAACCAGAAGGAAATGGGAGCTGGACTCCAGGGACAGCTCAGGTCACCTGTCCCTGGTGATGAACTCAACTGCAGAACCCCCACAGGCTGGTAGGAAGAAGGCACATAGCAGTTCCGAAGCACTGGGGACCTGGACACACTTCAGAGCAATGTCCTGTTGTTAGGGAATGATTTGCAGGGGGTCAACAGCACCCAGGTGCAAGCCACATTGTGACATCCAAACAAACAGCAAGAGCACAGGACAGTCAACTCCACATTGATTACCCGACAGTAATGGGCCACTCTGTGGCATGTGCCATACACGTCAAAGGATAAAAGGGACAGGATCTTTCGTCTCATACAGTGGACCTCTGTGGTTGCATACCCTTCTCCCTCTTCCCGACTGTCTCAGTGTCTTGGTATTGCCAGCAGATCTAGGAACATTCCCTGGGCAATTCCACAAGAGCCCTGTGCCCTGAAAGAGGGGAACCAGGTACTGGGACATTTCCATCTAGGTCTACACCCCAGGAGGAGTAGGTGCTACATTTAATATTAAGGAATCCCTTCCACCCCATTTGCTACAGTGGGGTCTGCCTGGGTCTGAGGTGGGATCTGGTGAAGAGCAGAGCTCTGCCTTCCTCCTGATCCCCACAAAGTTCACGGCAGCCACCAGGACCAATCCGAGGCCAGATTCCCTCACTGAAGTGGGGTGACAAGAATGGCCACCCGAGACTACCCGTGCACAGAGTGAAAAGCAGATGTGAAATTCAGGGATGAAGGTGCAGGCACACAGGGCTGCTCTGGCATCAGGCCACTTGGACTCTTTCCTCTGCTACACGCTAACTATGAAATACAAATGTGTCACCTCTCACTTTCTGGAGGGACCTCTTGGGAGGCATATCCTAAAGCAAGAACCAGAAGACACTGATCCAAAGCTAGCCCTGGACAGCGGGGCCATCCTATGATAGGCAGGAGGTAAACAGAAGAGAGGAGCAAAAATCAATCCTATCCAAGCGGGCGGGGGGGGGGGGGGACACGACACAAAACGCCAAACCCATAGCTGGTTCTTTGGGGGAAGAAAGCAACAGACCAACCGCTAACCAAACTGACTAGGAAGCAAAGAAGACAAGTCCAGGTTAACAGCTCCTGCCTGCCTTCACCTGAGGAAGGAGCAGCCTGGGGGTTCTGCTACCCAGGACAGGGGCCACCCTGTCAGCCTCCCACCACAGTGGGCTGGCAGCCCTTGGAAGCATGAGCCAATAAATAAACCCTGTCATCCCAGAAGGGATAGAGATAGCTGAGGGAGCAGTTACCACTATCAGTAATAAGAAGGAGTCCCCTACAGATCTAACTCATTCAAATGATAGTAAGAAAACATTATGAAGAATCTTTTCCTGGCTCTGCCTCCCGAGTACTGGGATTAAAGGCGTGCGCCACCACCGCCCGGCTTGAAATGCACCATTTCTTGAAAGACACAAAGTACCAAAATTCATTCAAGAAGAAATAATAGTACTTTGCCTATGAAAGAAAGTGAACTCATAGTTTAAACTATCAAAAGAAGGAAGAAAAATCTCCAGGTCCAGATGGTTTCACTGGATGAATTCTACCAAAGACTTAAGGAAATAATACCAATTCTACAGGGTTGCTTCTAGAACATGCAAGAGGAAGGACTGTTTCCCATTTGCTCTATCAGACTAGCAATATATATATATATATATATATATTTGAGACAGGGTCTCACTATGTAGACCAGGCTGGTCTCAAACTCACAGAGATCCACCTGCCTCTGCCTCCCAAGTGCTGAGGTTAAAAGCATGTGCCACCACCCCAGGCTTGACCAACAATATCTTAATACTACACTAGATAGATACCACAAGGAAAACAAAAGCCACATTTCTCATTGGCACAGCTGTGCAATCTTATACAAAATAATACCAAATCAACTCAGCAATTTACTCAAATGACAACCTGGCAAGACCAAGAGGCAGCCATCCCTGGAGCTCAAAGGTCTTCCGCACTCAGCCTCAGTGCCACTCACCATGCTCGGAGCCACACACAGGTCAGCAGAAGCAGAAGTAGCACCTGAGACTTACCCAAGGTTACTAAGAGCACCAAAGAAAGCTCTCATCCTAGTCTACCTTAAATGGGAAAAACAAACCAAAACAAAACAAAAGAAAAACCTAGAGACAAAATGTATGTTCACAAAATAAGCTATTCAAATTACAACCTGATATTCATTTAAAAGTAATTAAACTGAAAGGTGTCTTGGTTTGGCTTAGTTTGGTTTGGTTTTGGAAAGGGTCTCACTATGTAGCCCAGGCTGTCCTAAAACTCAAAATTCTCCTGCCTCGTCTTCCAAAGTACTGGAATTAGAGGTGTGCACCACGATGATCAGTTTAAAAGATAATTTAATCCTGGCATGGTGGTGCACTTCTTTAATCCCAGCTGCCAGTGGATACAGACAGGAGGATCTCTGTGAGTTCAAGGCCAGCCTGATCTAAACATATAACAAGTTCCAGGCTAGCCAGAGCTATGTAGTAAGGTGCGGTCGAAAGAAAGAAAGAAAGAAAGAAAGAAAGAAAGAAAGAAAGAAAGAAAGAAAGAAAGAAAGAAAGAAAGAAAGAAAGAGAGAAAGAAAGAAGCCAGGCGGTGGTGACGCACACCTTTAATCCCAGCACTTGGAAGGCAGAGCCAGGCAGATCTCTTGAGAGGCCAGGCTGGTCTACAGAGCGAGATCCAGAACAGGCACCAAATTACACAGAGAAACCCTGTCTCGAAAAACCAAAAAAAAAAAAAGAAAGAAAGAAAGATCAAAGGTTTGGTCTCTAACTGATGGCACTGTGAGAAAACAGAAGCTTTGGGAGCCAGGGCTTAGTGGGAGGAAGGTAGGTCACTGGGAGAGACCATAAAGGAGATGCGGGGACCATGGACCCTTCCTCTCTTTTTTCTCCTGGTCACCATCAAGTGAACAGGCTGTCACATGTCCCCACTATGATGTACCATGCCACCACCAGTCCAAAGGCAAAGGAGAAAGTGACTGTGACCCAAACTAAACCTTTTATCTTTTTAAATTGATCCTCTTGGGTCTTTGGTCACAGTGTTAGAAAAGCTGAGTAGTACAATTGTCAAGACACACCACATCTGCCACCGAGAAGGCTTGGTCTCCAGCGGTGCACTTGGGCACAGCTACTGCAAATGGGGATGAGCAGCTGAAGGAACCCATCCCCTGCCTACTCTCTCAGCTTCCTGCGTCCACGGCCTTTGACATCTGAAGAGCATTGTCCATAGCTGTTCCTATACTCATCTGATAGATTAAAAAACAAAAAACTGAAGCACATTTTGTGACACCTAGGCTGAGCTGGTGACATTATCACCCATCTTCTCCGTTGAGCAGGAAAGTCCTCATGAAAAGGAGGATGGTGGATGGCCATGAAACAGGACCACCTGGACCCTCATGCCTTGGCTCTGGGTATCCCAGGGTGATCTACAAATAGGGATGCCCTAAGAAGACAGTATACTAAGTCTTAGAAGTGCTCCCACATGTGGGCAGGCCCTTCTCAGCTTTCTTCATACAACTGCCACACAGGGGACAGAAGCACCTTGGGCTGTGAGCTACGACAGGCCCACTTCTTGACCTAACCAATGACTTTTTAAACTAACCACCAAAACAAGACTACAGTAACAGCTGAGTGAGCTAGCTGGTGCCTGGCTGAGCGCCAGTTCATCAACATCTGGAATGGTCAGTCAGCACAGCAGCCACCAGCAACAGGAAGCCTTAGCATCACGTGGTGAAATATCCTTATACACATGTAACACAAATCTTAAAAGGTCTTATTAATAAAAACAAACCCGGAGCCAGGTATTGGGGTGAACGCTGGAAGATCAGAGAAGCAGAACCAGCCACAGCTACCTCACCTCGCCAACTTCTCAGCAGATCCTGTTTCCTCAAACTGGAAGCCTCTGAGTCCTCATCCGAATGGATCTCAGCTGAACTGCTGCTCAAAAGCCTAAAAGCTTAACTAGGCCTAGTTCTTGGTCCTCACGCTTTATATACCTTTCTGCTTCCTGCCATCACTTCCTGGGATTAAAGGCATGTGTCCCCATGCCTGGCTGTTTCCAGTGTGGCTTTGAATTTACAGAAATCTAGACGGATCTCTGCCTTTGGAATGCTAGGATTAAAGGTGCGTATGCCACCATTTTCTGGCCTATATATCTAGTGGCTGTTCTGTTCTCTGACCCCAGATAAGTTTATTAAGGTGCACAATATATTGGGGAACACAATATCACCACATATACAGTTAATAATCAAATACAGACATCCTTCAGACATCCCATAGAAGATTGGTTCCAGCATCCCCTGTAGACACCAACACCCTGGGCAGCTGAAGTCTCTCATATTAAGTGGCATAATGTCTGCATAGAATCTGTGCTTCCTCACATGCTCTAAATCGCATCCCAACACAATAGAGATGCTGTATAGATAGTTAATGCTATATGTTCAGTGAATTATATCAAGAGAAAAATTCTTTCATGGGTGCACACAATTTCTTTCAATCTGGATAAAGTAACATGCAGATAAAGAAACTGCAGATATGGAAGGAAATTGTATTTTGGGAAAATTCTTTGTTTTTTATTTGGTGTATTTAGGGTGGTGTGTGTGGAGGCCACGCGTTGACATTAAACGTCTTCCTCTATGATTTCTACCTTATCTTTTGAGACAAGCTCTCTCACTGGACCTGGAGCTCACCAACGTGGCTAGACTAGCTGGCCAGAGGGCCTCAGGGGCCACCCTGTCTGCACTTCTCCAGAGCTGGGACTGGGGGCGCTGCGGCTACACCCGGCCTTTTATGTGGGTGCTGAGGATCTGAACTCAGGTGCCCATGTGTACACAGCAAGCAAGCACTCTACCAAAGAAGCCATCTACTCAGCCCCTCTTTCATATTTCTCCTTAAATAATATGGTTACTAAAAAAATATTGCTTTTGTTTGTTGAGATCATGGGGATCAAACTCAGGGCCTTGAACATGTTAGGCAAGCGTTCTACCTTTGAGTCACACCCCAGCACAAAAGCCTAAATTATATATGGGACACACAACATTTCATTAGACGGCTTTGAGTGCCTCAGGTCAGGTGTCCATAAGTGAAGGAAAAATCTGGACGTTTTCTTAGGCCAGGGACTATTTTACCCAGTGATTTTGACAGAGGAAGATTTCCTGCATAAGAGAAACCTTAATGTTGTATATATAGTGGTTTGAATGAGAATGGCCCCTGAAGACTCATATGTTTGAATGCTTGTCCCACAGTTTGTGGAACTGTTCGTGGAAGGAGGTGTGGCCTTATTGGAGGAGGTATGTCACTGGGGGGTGAGCTTTGAGACTTCAAAAGCTCATTCCATTCCCAGTTAATTCTCTCTGCCTCCGACCTGTGGGTCAGATGTGAGCTCTCAGCTACTGCCCCAGAGCCATGCCTGCCTGCCACCACACTCCCCACCATGATGGTCATGGACTCTAAACCTCTGAAACTGCAAGCCCCCAATGAACTCTGCTATAAATTACTCGGGTCATGGTGTCTTATCACATCAATAATAAAGTAACTAAGACAGTGATGTTATTGCTTTTATTTTATTAAGAAAAATCCCTTGGAAATAGGAAGCTGACCAGGCTGTAACACAATGTTAGTCAACAAGGGTCATCCTGACCTATCTCGTGAAATGCCCCTGGCTCTCCAGCTCCATGAGGCTGGGAGCATGCAGGATAGGAAAACCCACTAGAACTAAGAGGGTTAGGAGGAGGACAGGAAAGCGTCACACCCAGGGAGCTATCCCAGCCAGGACAGACTTCTTGTCTCTTGGCTCCAGGCCTACAACACGGGCCTTGTTTCCATCATCCTGGGGTAAGCCAAGAAGCCTCAGTGCTAGCGATCTACGATGTGTCACTACCCCCTGCATTCCAGCCTGCCCCCTCACATCTTCCCCACTCCCAAGCTCAAGGTTACCCACCACTCCGGCCAGTATTATTGCTATGTGTGACGCACTGAGTTAGAAAGCATGACTCACTGAAGCTGAGGCTGGTGTAACACTTGTCTCACATGCCCAAGAAAAATACTAGGAGGAGAAAGAGGTTGAAGAGAGGATAGGGGATAGGGATGTAGGGGATGGGAGGTCCTGCCTTATTCAAAGGCTGGAGAGAGATGCACTTAGGACTTGCCAGTCACCCAGCTGGATGGAGAATATGCTTCAGTAACAAATATTCTAAAGGAGAAAACTATTCTCCAACATCCACTGCCCACCCATCCACCTCAGCTGCCCTTCACACTCTTAACACCAGTGGGTAACTGTCACCTGTTCCCTCCTGTGTGCCTACTGTCCCTCCACAAGGAACTCCTACCCAATGGCTCATCACTCACTGCTTATATTTCCATCCCTTCCCTGGCACACAAGGCAAACTTTCACCTGCTATTCTAAAATACGGATCAGTTTCCTCTCTTTTCCAGAACTATGCCTGTAGTCCTCTTTACATGAATGAAAGCTCAGTGATAGCCAGCGATTGTCTGTCCCAGAAACGGGACCTCAATAGTCCCTTTCTAAACATTGACCATATCTGTAAATAAATGAGTATGATCACACTGAGCCATGAAAAAGGGAACAAGTGAAGTGGATTAGAGGCTTCTTCTGGCAGAGATTTTACAGGCTCTGTGAAGCATGGCTGGTAAAAGGAGGCAACACGCAGGAGAGGAGACTCGATAGAATGTCTTCTATCCAACCTGGAGAGATGCCCATGAGTTTGCTGGAGTTTGCAGGAGGTCCCAAGGTGGCCCAGGGCCCACCACTCCCATCCCGTCCCTACTGGAAACTGCGTTCTCCACTCTTCTGACCAGGAGGCCAGAAGTGTGAAGCCAGGAACAATGATCGCTGCCACACATCCACACAGCAGGCACCCAAATGCAGTAAGCCGCCTTCTCCCTGCACGCACTCACACTCTGGACATCCCTATACAACTCTAGGAACTCACATGCAAAACCCCAGGCTCCCACCTTCCGAGAGACTTCCACGCACAATTTCCCAGCGCTACATAATCACAGACACAGAGGCTCCCCTATGCTATAACAGAGATGACAAGATTCGCGCCACGTTCCGACAATCACCACCACCACCACCACAACCAATCGAGCGCTCCCCTCTCCTCCAGGCCCCGCCCATGGTTGCTTGGGAACAGGGTAACCCCGCCCACCAAGCGTTGAAGGCTTTGCCTGCCGGCTCCGGCCTGGACCATCCCTTTCGGTTGAGCGGAGCTGCTGTGCGAAGTGTACCTGCCTGAAGTCGATATTGCCGAGGCCTCCGCAGCAGTCGTGTCCCTCTGCCAAGCTGCTCATAAGTGCGGCTGCCGGACTCGTTATCTCCTTCCACCCCGTGAGCCCCCTCAGAGGGTGACACGTGGGGACCTCGCCCCGCCGCTTGGCTGGGGAGCCGGCCCCTTGGCATTTAAGGAAGCGCGGCCAGCCGGTAGACTTTCCTGGTGTCCCCAGCGTCTCCTGGCCTTCTGGGAAATGTAGTTTCCGGGCTCTGCCTCGTGGGGCGCACTTCCAAGTCGCAAGAAGCGGAGGACTACAAGTCCCAGGGCACTATTAGAGAGAGGCTGCTGGTTACGGAGGCGGAGTCCGTAATGTCCCTCAGGTTGAGGCTCTTACCCCGTTACTTTGGGCCCCATGGCTTCACCCCATCCCCCAGCTTAGCTAGTTTCCCTGAGATAGGATAAAAAAGATACGGGCATTTATGGAAAGTAAAAGGACCTTACTCCAGAGTATAACTGTAAGACTTTTGCCAGCTGAGGATCAAGGATTCCAGCACAATTAACTCTTGCTGTGAAAGTTGCCTGCGTAGAGACAGTGTTCCTCTTATATGCATATGGATATTTTCTTTTTTTTGGGGGAGGGGGTTGTTTTTGTTTTGTTTTGTTTTTGAGACAGGTTTCTCTGTGTAGCTTTGGAGCCTATTCTGGAACTAGCTCTGTAGACCAGGCTGGCCTCAAACTCACAGAGATCCGCCTGGCTCTGCCTCCGGGAGTGCTGGGATTAAAGGCATGCACCACCACCGCCCGACTGGATATTTTCAAATAAAAAATGTTAAAATAGCAATTCACTGCGTTTTAAGGCCTGAGAGTCTATGGCCTTTCTCCTTTTCCAGTTACAAACCTACAATTCTCTAGAAGTCTCACAAACCCTATTTACAGCAAAAGATATTTCTTGACCCCTTTGTGCAACCCACTGTTTGTTTTTCTAGACTACCATCCTAACCAAGGCACATCTGGAGCCACCCTATGATCTCGTTTATCGAGGGGTGCAGTTATCAACCCTCTAAGATGTAACTTGAGAGTCACCACAATGGCATATTTGGGCTACCAACACTTAAGTGTGGCTCTCCTCTGAGAAGCCCATACCCACACTTTTCAGTGTCTTTCTTCTTCTGAGCACTTCCTCTTATTAATCTCCCATGCTTATATCCGTTCTAAACTTTCTTCCCAAAAAACTCTGCTTTAAACTGTCTTCTCCTGAAATTCTTTTCCACCATAAACTGAAGGAAGCTTTACCTGAGAGAAGGTCCCTAAAGGATAGGAAGCTAGGTCTTTCGGTAGATAGGACTAGAGACTGCAAACAGTGGACCAGAAATATAAGTAACTTGGTGTACACCCCTCTACCATCTTGCTTTTTTTTTTTTTTTTTTTTTCTTTTTTTTGGTTTTTCGAGACAGGGTTTCTCTGTGTAGCTTTATGCCTTTCCTGAAACTCACTTGGTAGCCCAGGCTGGCCTCGAACTCACAGAGATCCGCCTGGCTCTGCCTCTCGAGTGCTGGGATTATAGGTGTGCGCCACCACCCCCCGGTTCATCTTGCTTTTAAGCCCAGGCCAGGGTCCCTCAGCGCAATCCAGAGGTAGGTGCCAAGTCAACCACAGCTCCTCTGGGTTCCCCCAAAGTCCCCAGAGCCTTTGATTCGACCAGAGATCCCTCCTCCACTCATTCCTTCATTGATTTCCTTATTCATAAGTGTTTGTTGAACGTGCTGGGGATGCTATGGACAGCAACACAAGATCCCTGACCTCTGCTTCCAGAGATTTAAAAAAAAATGGGTATACCTTGAGTAAGTAGTATGGTGGGAAAGACTGGAGGCTAGGTGAGATAGTATGGAAGGGCGCAGCTTTAGAATACTAAGAGGAAGTGCCATGTATGGCAAGTGCCAGCACAGGGCAAACCAGGAGGCAGGACAGCACTGGGAGAGCTTGTGAATGGGAAGTACAGGAGAGCTTGTGAATGGGAAGTACAGGAGAGCTTGTGAATGGGAAGTACAGGTGAGCGCTACAAAGCCGTACAATGTGGGGAGCAGGTGGAAGTTTAGGTGACTGGGGGCAGGACAACCACTTTTGTAGCTACTTAGATCTATGGAGAAATAGAATCCAAAATTCTAAGATTTGCTCAGGCACTCAGCCAGCCCAAGGCCAGGCAGGACATCATCCACCTCAGCTGATTCCTAACTCTTTGTGGACCACTCCTCTGCACCTCGTCCCCACCCCCTGCACCAAGAAGCAAGCATATCCTGAACAGGTTAGTTCTGTGGGACCACTTCACAGATGGTCCCAGGCTTCACAAAATGCCTAGGATGTGACAAGCAGACCAAGGGGACAGGAGGGGACACTGGCTTTGAAGGATGCACACTAGCTCTGAGGCCAAGCCCAGCTTTCCCCTGCTTTGGAGTAAAGGGAATACACATTGGTAAGACTCATTGAGGGGGAGCTGACCCACGGGAACTAACACTGGCCACTGCTGGACTGGACACGAAGAGCTCCATAGCTGGTCTCTGAATGACCACTGCTGTGCTGCTCACAATGATCAGGAGCCTGGCCCTGCTCAGTGTCACAAGCCCTGCTTGACGGCAGACAGCATCTATCTAGAGGTCACCCACATCTACCAGACATGCTTTCCACTGAAGGTCCCGTCTTCTTAACTGCTGGATACCTTTGGCTATTTTATTGAACTGTGACTGTGAGTTTCTGTGTGTTTGCTTTTTTCGGGGGACAGAGAAAGGTAAAGGTTAAAGGTCACATCAGAACTGATGCAATGTAGTCTGTCATCCTACCTCAAATCGCCCTACCAGAGTGGTTTTTTCTGTGGCGTCAGAGCCAAACTTGTCACTTGAAATGCAACTGGGGTTCAAGTCACAAGCCAAAGAATGTTTTGTTTTTGGTTTTTTGGGGGTTTGTTTTGTTTTGTTTTGTTTTTTAAAGACAGGGTTTCTCTGTGTAGCTTTGTGCCTTTCCTGGACCTCGCTCTGTAGACGAGGCTGGCCTCGTACTCACAGAGATCCGCCTGGCTCTGCCTCCCGAGGGCTGGGATTAAAGGCGTGCGCCACCACCCGGTTCAATGGATGATGTTTTGAGGCAGAAGCTTTTGCCTGGGCTCTTTGGAAGCCTCTACATCTGAGCTTGAAGAGAAGACATCCAGGCAGTCTCTAACTGGGGATTTTCTTTCCTGACTTCCTTGATGAGTGGAAGAGCACTCTGTTTACATGCCCCCAAGTGATGGGAAGCTCACCACCTCGAAGGAGCCTGCTCCTCTGTGGGAGTGTCCATTCTTGATGCCTGCTTACTCCACTCTCCCATTTCTGAAGTTTTAATAAACGAACCTCTTTTTTTTCCTTAGAGCTCTCTCTCTCTCTGCTTTTCACATTTGAGAAGCCATTTAAGAGAGAGCATCCTCTGGTCGGTTCCAGATTGTCCTTTTGGGCCAGAGGTTTGCCTCCATGCTGCCTTCCCTCTGTGTTGAATCTGGATGTAGTAGCTCCTGGAGGCAAGGGGTCGGGGTCACCAAAATAGGCTTTTGTTGATCAAACTAGCATTGCTAATTGAACACCATTGGTACAGCCTAATCCTTTCCCAGCCCACCATCTATTTTCTATCCATAAAGCAAGCTTCCTGTCTTGAGTACACTTGTTCTCCGTGAGCAGGCTCTGCGGGGGTCAGAATTAGGTGCGGTGGGGAGATCTTTCCAGAGCAGAGATCATTTTGAGATGCAGGCTCTGCAGAGTTCCCACATGTTCCCTTCCACACCAGGCTTGGGAAGTAGCCCTTTCCCCAAGTGACGTGGCGGTGAAAGGGCACACCGGTCAACTCCTCTGAACCCAGTTCCCCAGGGTATCAGCCAGTTCCCCGAGGACTCCATCGTGGCCTTCGGTGCTGGTGGACCTTCTCTGCACCTCAGCCTCCAAAGTACACTAATCCTTGCTTCCTGTTGGCCTCCTTATTGCTCCTCCACATAATGGGATAGTTTGAATAAGAATGGCCCCTCTAGGCTGCTGTTAGTCATCGGGGAGTGGCACTATTTGAAAAGGCTTAGGAGGTGTGACCTTGTTGGAGAAAGTGTGTCACTGGGGGTTGACTTTGAAGTCTCAAAAGCCCATGCCAGGCCCAGTGTCTCTCTTTGTCTGCCTGCAGATCAGGGTTTGCTCTCTCCTTTTCCAGCACCATCTGTGCCATGCCTGCAGCCAGGCTTCCCGCCACAGTGACAACAGACTGAACTGACACTGTAAGCAAACTCCCGATTAAACGCTTTGTTTTGTTAAGGGTCGCCTTGGTCATGGCGTCTCTTCACAGCGATAGAACAGTGACTAAGACATGTGTCTTCACCATGTGTTCCCACCAGCGTTTTCGTATGTGGATGTTCTTCCCCAGATTTCTCATGGATCCTTCCCTCCCGCACTCCAGACCACACTTGGGTGTCACCCTTCTGTGCCTGCCAACCCATCGATGCACTCCTTCCCCTTGGCCAACCTGATCTCTCCCCACACTCCCTGTCACTGTCTAGCAAATCTATCTCACTCGCCCCTTTATTCTGGGCAGCCCCACCAGGATGTGCGCCGCACTGGGGTAGTGGTTTTCTGTCTTCCCTGGGTACCTCAGCCTATGCCTGACACAAAGTGGGCATTCAGTAAGCAACGCTGGATGAACAGTTCTGCCACTCTAAGCAAGGCAGCTTTCTGAGCCATACAGGCCCTGTCTGTGGAATGGGAAATCAGACTGCTTACCATCCAAGTTGAAAACCAAAGTTACCTCTTGCCATTGGAATCTCTTCCCCACCACATACTGGCTGTGAAGCCTGGGGGAAGTGGCCTGCTCTCTCTGACTCTCAAATTCCTAACCATGAAAATCTAATCTGTGCTCTTGCAGACGGCAAACCCTGGAGTCAGCACTGAGTCAGCCTTTGGCTTCTTGGAAACCACCCAGCAGCCCTGTGGGGACAGAGGCTGTATTCTGTCCTGAGGAAACGGACCTCACAGTCACTGAGTAAGGGACAGGCTTAAAACCCACCATTCAAAGCCAAGGCCGAGACTGCTCTTCACCCACCACTAAAACCCACCTCCCAGGGACCAGATGTGATCCCTAGAAGTCCAAGCACTCACTTGGTGATTACAACCCTTCTCGGTCCTTCCCCCGTCTCTGTGGCTGTTCATCTCTCTCGAAAGCTCAGGGTCTCATCACAGCGCAGTCTGAGAAGGTGGACACTCCTTTTGTTCTTCAAGCCAGACTCACTCCGACTTCACTGGCCTATTTGTACCTTCCTGCCAGTCTCGGGGCCTTGGTACCTCTAGTTTCCTCTGCCAGCCACACTCTTCCCTTCTCAGAGAACAAGGACTCTGCTTCAGCTACCCTTGAGTCTTGTGCCTTCATGCACCTGGTGCCTACTCAGAACTCATCGACTATTTGCTGAATGAATGGGGTCAAGGCTTTGTTTTGGTTGAGTGAAATTATTCTTCAAAAATGAAGGCCCAAAGCAGGCATGGGGACATATACTCCTATCTGCTCTAATCCACTAAGGAAGCTGAGGCAAGAGGAGGACTCCTTGAGCCCATGAGTTCAATGCTAGCCCAGGCAACATAGCAAGACTTCATTTTTTTTATATTGTATGTTTAGAAATATTTTGCCTGTATATATGCATATATACCACTTGGGTGCCTAGTGCTCGTAGAGGTCAGAAGAGTGCATCAGATCCCCTGCAACTGGAGTTATGATGGAGTTGTGAGCTACCATGTGGGTGCTGCGAACCAAACCTGGGTCCTCTGAAAGAGCAACAAGTGCTCTTAACCCTGGGCCATCTCTCCAGCCCTGTAGTGGTTTGAAAGAAAACAGCCCCCAAAGGGAGTGGCACTATTGGGAGATATGGCTTTAAGTATGACCCTGTTGGAGGAAATGTGCCACTGTGGAGGTGGGCTTTGAGGTCTTTTGCTTAAGTTTTGGTCAGTGTCACAGTCTCCTTCCTGCTCCCTGAAAGATGTAGGACTCTCAGCTACTACTCCAGCACCACATCTGCCTGCATGTGTGGACTGAACCTCTAAAACTGTGAGGACCTGAATTAAATGTTTTCTTTGTAAGAGTTACCGTGGTCACGGTAACTTCACAGCAATAAAAAACCCTAACCAAGACAAGCCCCAAGGCTCCATCTTTTAAAAAGGAAAATGGAAATGAGGCAAAGTAAATATGTTTTCAGAGAAACAAAAGCTGGGAGCAGATCCAGCCAGAAGAGCAACACCAGGGGACTTCTTCCAGCAGCTGAGGACTGCCCCACAGAAGTTGGCATGTAAGACACAGAGAAGGGAACAAAAGGCCCATGTCAACAAATGGGAAGGAGTGGTGGATGCTTAGCAACCACGGATCTATCCTGTAGACTTGAAAATGTTTATCTTGATAACTGAAAGCAAATGCAGGAAAAATCAACCAGGCTGGAGACTCAAGCTGCATGCTGCATGTCCACAAGTCCCACCCCCACCAGGTCTGCTCTTCCGGTTCTCAGGAAGCATCAGCCCAAACGGACCGTGTATAAGCATGAGACTGACTTCACGTATGCAAAGGATTCTGGTCTCATGCCATGAGTCATGGCATGACTCACTCTCACACACAGAGGAACTACAAAGAGAGCACTACAATGCTCTCCTAGGTGTCTTTGTTCTGTACCGTTGCAAGTGTGTGCGGCCGGTTCTGTGTGTTTGGGGGTGTTGTTTGATCCACAGAGGTGGGGATCAAACCCAGGGTCTCTGCTAGGCAAGTGCTCTATCATAGAACTACACCCCAGACTTAAGCAATTTTTTTTCCTTTTTGCAGAAAACTCATACCTTAAGGATTTCCTATCTCAAAATTTTTCAAGCCACAATAAACACTCAAGAATTATCCAGTGGGCTCCCAGCACCTCTCCCCTGGATTTGCCTCTGCATTTCTTGGCATATGTTTCATCTGCTTCTGATTTTATGTTCTGCTTGCTTGTGAACTGTTTGAGGGGTAAGGGTAGATTTCACTGGAACTTCATGAATAGACACTGTGTCGACTCACAGCACAATGCTCAGGATGACAGATACCCAACATGGTCGGCTGACATACAGCCCAGCCAGGATCCACACTGTCCTGGTAATATCCAGTTCTAAGATCCACAGTACAGGCCACATATAGCCAACTTTGGTCTGTCTTTTTCCATTAGAAATATACTGGGGAGCTGGGCATAGTGGCACACACGTTTAATCCCAGCACCCAGAAAACAGAGGCAGGCAGATCTCTGTTAGATTCCGGCCTGGTCTACATAGTGAGTTTGAGGACAGCCAGGGCTACATGGTGAGACCTTGTTTTGAGTTGGGGCAGGGAAGAAAGAGAAAAAGAAGAAAAGAAATACCTAGGGGTGGAGAGGGAAATGAGAAGGATCAGAAGATAAAGGCACTTGCCACCAAGTCTGAGGACCCGAGTGGAATCCCCAGGATCCAGAGTGGAAAGAGAGAACCAGATCACAAAAGTTGTTCCCTGACCTCCACATGTACACTGTGGCCTGTGTGTGCATGAACGAACACACACATACACACACACACACACACACACACACACACACACACACACTTAATTAACCAAATTAAAAAAAAAAAAAAGACATCAAAGACAGGTGTGGTGGCATGTCTATAATCCAGTACTTGGAAGGCTTGAAGCAGGAGGGTCCCACGCTTCAGGCCAACCTCCCCTAAAGGATGAGATCCTGCCTCAAAAATAATATTTTAGAAGTTGAAGAAAGACATTGGCAGCTTTGGAGAGCTCAAGCCAGGGGTTTCTGAGATTTGTCACAACTCACTGAATGCTCTGCCGCTTTAACCAGGAATGTCCCCACAGGTGTGTTGTCACAGGCTAGGAATGTGCCATTTCTCTTCTGTAGTTTGTTCTTGTTTTTTGGGTTGGGTTGGGTTTTGTGGGATAGTGTTTTGTTTGTTTTCTTTTGAGGCAGGGTCTCACTCTCTAACCCTGGTTAGCATAGAATTCCCTATGTGGCCTTGAATTCTTGGCAGTCCTCCTGCCTCAGCCACCTACCGAGTGCCGGATGACAGGCATGCACGCCCTCCTGTGCTGTTCCTCTTAGTTCTTAGACAAGGTGAGTGGTGGCAGCCATCACCAGCCCTCCCAGACCCACATGGTGGGCACACATTAACGCTGGCACAAGGTGCTAGCAGGAGAAAGGGGATCGCATGCCCTGTGCCCTGGGGCTGGAGAGACATCTCTGCAACTGCCCACTAGCACCAGGCTGCTCGGCTCATGGGTGACTACAGATCCGACCCAGACGCAACCTGAAAGGCTCAGCTGCTCTTAACCAACCTGCCCCCTGGGCCCCACCCCTTTGCCTGTGAGTTAAGTGCCTAGATAGAGTCTCCTCAAGGCTGAGTATGTAGTTCAGATGCACGGAGGTGGTTTGGTACCCTTGGCAAAGGGTAGGCTATTAAACACCCCTGGCTCTCACCATGAAATAAGTCTTTAAATGCACTTCTAGCTGCTGGCTCTGAGGACAGTAGAACCCCCAGCTGAAGACAGCTGGTGTAAACCGAAGCTCCCAGAAAAAAAGCCACAATTATGTTAAAGGTTCTACAAGGCTGATTACAACTCTGTGGTTGTGAAGAGTTGGAATGTTGCAAGTCCACAACCAAGTTATCTTGAACTGTCTTTAGTCTCCTTAATAGCCCTTTGTCACCTACTCTCTTATCTACCCTAACACCCTTGTGACTATCACGGGAAGCCTTTTGGAATGCATTGTTAACAGCCCACCTCTTCCACCAGCCTGAAGCTAAGAATGCATCAGATAGCATCTGAGATCTACAGCAGTGTGAACAAGAATTCCCAGGGACAAGCTGTATCTGCAAAGAGTGTCAACCAATTAGACCTTCAGAGTTGGAATGTTGCAGATCCAGAGCCTAATTACAGTTTATCTGGAGCCATCTTTAGTCCCTTGCCCACCTTTGTGTCAGAACTAACGTCCTGTCACCAGCAGGTGACAACCTTCTGGGACTATATTAACAAACCCCTAGTTTTCCCCCAGTCACAGGGCTGAGAACGCTCTCAGCAACTAAAGCCTATAGCAGAGTTCTCTTCGTGTGGTCATAACCCCCTACCTGGTGTGTCCACCAATGTGAGTCCTGATTTGTGGATTTCTTTGTTCTGTTACCTAAAAGGTTCTGAGCCTGCCCCCTCATTGGAGCCTGGCCTTCGGGGAGAGCTGAGGCTCTGTTCCAGGCCATGGTCACTCATATTTGGCTCCAGAATAAATGAGCTCTTACCTGTCTTGTGGTGAGGACTGTGGTTTTGTGTCATGAGCAGAGACCTTCTTGCTTCACTGTAACTGGCGCCTACCTGATCTTCCCACCAACAGAGCTGAAAAGCACCTTGATTTTTTTTTAAACTTTCTTTTGTTCTGCAACTATAAAGACTCCATGAAACTGTTTCCAGAATGGGACATTTATTTGGGGTAAAGCAAATCCACGTTCCTCAGCCGTGGCCACAGACATTTGGCTCCAGAATAAACGGTCTCTTGTTCCCTTTGAGGCAGGAGCCAGGCTTGCAGGGATACTGGATAGTCACGAGTAACCACAGCATCCTGTGGACGCCATGCACCGGCCTCCCACCATGCTGTTGATAAACATTATCCCTCTGGGCCTTCCACGAATCCAGCTTACCAATCAGAAAATGAGGCTCAGAGGTCTAAGCGACATCCCCCAAACCAGGAAGGATTGGAAGTAAGGCTCAAGTCCTGGGTCCTGAGCACTTGCTCCCCATGAACCTCTATGTACTTACGGACGCCTAACCCGGGCTTCCAAGTGAAGGCTGAATGAGAGATGGGATTCTTGTCCGGCAAACACTCTTGCCCAATCATTGCCCTCTCCAAGCCGAGCATACTGATTTCACTGCAGGCTCTGGGCCTGACCATGTTGCTTGCCTCTTCAACTGTATACAAAAACTGCGTGCAATTGATTATGTAGGAATGGATAGGTTGAAGGGATGAAGTCTGTGGGACTTTTTTCCTTTTTGTTTTTTTTTTGAGACAGGATCTCACTATGTACCTTTAGCTGTCCTGGAACTGACTTTGTAGACCAGGCTGGCCTCGAAAACACAGAGATCCGCCTGCCTCTGCCACCCCAGTGCTGAAACTAAAGGCGTGCGCCGCCATGCCTGGCTCACACACAGGATTTTTAAGGGCACGTATTTTTGTTTCTGAGTCGAGGAAACTCCTTGCTGCGCTCACTTCCTGGTGCATCTCCACCTGGCTTATCATCTCAAACACAGGACTGCTTAAGGGTTCTGATGTGGTGGTTGCCTGTGCCACCACAAGCCAGTTCCCCAGCACAGGTATCTTCTGCCTTTAATTCAATTTAATGTTTGTTTGTTTGGTTGGTTGGTTGGTTATTTATTCGTTCCTGGGGATGCACCTGGTGCCTGCCCTATAGGGTAAGCCCCGCCCACCTGCACCTTCTGGCTCTTGGCTCTGCCCCCTGCCCTTCCCAGTGCAAGGTGGCCTTCCTCGTGGATAATGTCACGGAGAGTCTTCCTGTGCATTCAGCCACCCTTTTGTCTTTGTACAAGAGTCTGGCGCCTTGATGATTTGTAACTGAGTGACCTGCCTCTTGATGATTAGGTTCTAAGAGGTGGGGTAACCATACCTCTCGCTCATATAGAATTAGGTGTGAGATCTCACAGCTTCTCAAGGCATCTCCAGTTACTGAGGAGAACCTGGCTATGTTTTCTACCCCCCATCTGCAGGGAGTTGAGAATCCCCACACACACACACAAAGTGGCTTCCAGGCCTACATTTTACCCAATGACTATAGCCATTAAATAGGGTGGGCACAGCAATGTCCTGTACTCTCCAGCCACCCCTAACTTCCCATTTCCAACTTGGATTTCTCCTTTATCCTGCAGGCTCCACCCCATTGCTGCCCCCTCCTAGAAGCCTTCCTCCCCTTCCCCAATCTTGAGTCACCCCATCTCCATCTGTGGGAGAGTTAGGGGACTATAAGCCTACCAGGAGAGCAAGACCAATCCTTTTCAAAGAGACTGCTTCTTGCTCCCAGGGCCTGCTTCTCGTTCCTTGAGTTTACCTTGCAACTGTTGAAACTCTAATGGCCTAAAGAAAAAGCCAGCCCACCGGCAAGTCAAAGAGCCTAGCCGAGAAAGGATTCATGGGCAGGACCAAACAGGGGAAGGAGAAGGAATTAGCAAAGGGGAAGGCTGGGAACCCTCTAAAGCTTGCAACCCGGAGCAGCCCAGGCAGACGCCTGCCTCTGGGCCCCTCCCATCCTGACGAGGAGCTGTTTGCTTGAATGAAGTTTGCCGTTTTCACTTTCCTAACTCTCTCCAGGTCTGTCTCTTCCTTCTCTGTCGTGTGAGCCTTTGAATTCTCCAAATCCCGTCACTTTCTCTTTCTCTGCTTCAGTCTTCTTTCCCAAATGTACAATTCTTCTTCTTTTGTCCCACAGAATGAACTCAGTAGCAACACCCCTAGATGACCACCCCTCACCCCAAGACGGCTATAACATCTCCAGGTCCCATCTTTTCAGGCTGCTGTCTGGAGTCCTCCATGGTTGGGTTGTTTTCTTTGGAAACAGGGTCTTCCCACCAGGCTGGCCTTGAACTCTCAACTTGGTTTGTCTTTCTCTTGCCTCTGCCTCCCAAGTGCTGGGATCACAGGCATGCACAACCACCCAGTTAGGCTCCAAACTCCTGATCTTCCTGCCTTGGCCTCTGAGAGCTGGGATTCTAGTCATGTTACCAGGCATGTGCTCCTTCACCTGTTGGTTCGTTCGCTCATTCAGTTTTCTGAGAATGTGTTGCAAATGGGACACAATGCAACAAAAAACCAGGAATTAAGTAGCTGGGCATAGTGTTGTATGCTTTTAAATCCCATTAATCCCAGCACTCGGGAGGCAGAGACAGGTGGATCTCTGTGAGTTCAAGCCCAGCCTGGTCTACAAAGTGAAGTCCAGGACAGCCAAGGATATGCAGAGAGACTCTGTCTCGAGAAAAAAAAAAAGAAGAAGAAAAGAAAAAAAAGGATAGGCATTGAAAGAAAGCAAGCCACAGCAGGGTGACCATCAGCAGGGAGACAGGAGAATGGGGAAATGGGACCAGAGAGGCGACTGAAACCAATGTGAAGTGGACTTGTGGAGCCAGGGGCCCCAGGACCACCCAGTCATATAGAAACACTTCTGAGGGGCTGGAGAGATGGCTCAGCGGTTAAGAGCACTGGCTGTTCTTCCAGAGGTCCTGAGTTCAATTCCCAGCAACTACATGGTGGCTCACAACCATCTATAATGGTATCTGGTGCCTTCTTTTGGCATACAGGCCTACATGCAGATAGAGCACTCATACACAAAATAAATAAATAGACATAAACCATAACAAAAATGAAAAAAAAAAAAAAGAAACACTTCTGATTCCCACAATACATAGTGTAATTGCCTGCCTTGGGGACTAGGTACACCCACCAGAAACCATTTCCACAGCCCTATGTGACAAAGTCCTCTGTACCTCAGCCATCAGGAGGACTTCTTGTCCTCTAAAAAGCTCCAGAAGCAGATGTGGCCTGTCTGTCCACCCTGAAGTCCCCAGCCCTGCAGAGACCTCCTTCAGTACTGATCTGACTGCATCCAGAATGATACGGCATCCAGTGATAGGGCTGGCCATCTTTGATTTTTGTCAAAGGGGTAAGGGTTCTCTTCCAACCCTCCCACTCCAGAGTTCCTGCACCTGCCAGCCACAGAGGTCACAGAACACAATGCCCCCACTCCAGAGAAGCTGGGCGTTGCCTGGAAACACTCTCAGTTGTCGGCACTGTGGGGGCTGCTGTGGCCATCTAGCGGCTAGTGGTCACGGAAGTACCAGAGGCCTGCATATGCAGGGCCCCTTCCACGAAGCTGAGAGCTGCAGGACTGTAGAAGCCTGCTCATCCCAGAAGGACCCACAGCAGGGTGTGCTTCTCCACACAGTGGCATCCCAGGTACTGAGGGCTTCTGGGGACACAAATGTTCGCAAGGCCCAGATATGCTGAAAGGAGTCACGGGCATGGTCTTGGGCTGATGAGGAAGGATGCCTAAGTCTGTCCCCACCCCCAGCAGGGGAAGAGGACTGTGTGGCCTTCATAAGAGGAAGATTTGCCTTGATAGGGTGGGAGATGGCAGGACCTCCCACAATGCCTTCTGCTTCAGAGGGACCAAGTGGTACACACAACATCTTCTTCCTGGGCACACAGGAGACTCCATTTCTCAGCACCCTATTACGGTTAGATGTGTAAAAAGGTCTAGCGGATGGAAATGTGAAAGAAAGTGATATCACCATGTCTGACCCGGCCCAGAACCCCCTGCTGGCACTACCTTGGCTCTCTCATTCCCTGTCTCTCAGCTGAGAAAATCTTAATGGCTTGGTTATAAAATGTATCTCACATTGTATCAAAGCCTAGGTCTCAGTTGGTGATGCTACATGTACAGGGGACTCTAGAGTCTTATCTACGGGAGGTGGGTCACTGGAGACAGGTTCTTAGGAGTACCTGTCTTGGTTCCCCGTCTACCACGTGTATGAGAACTCATCTGTTGCAGATCCCTATGCCCATGGTGTTCTGCCTAAAAGCACGATGCCAAGTGACTGCATGGAATGCTCTGAAACTCGAGCTGAAATGAATTCTTCTTCCTCAAACTAGCTCACGTCAGGTACCTTGCCACAGTGATGAGACGAAGACCCAGAGAAGGTAGAGACACGAGATCTAGAGTCTAGATCCTCAAATGCCTGTGCCAAGTAACTTCCCTGCTGCCTAACCCTGCCAACAATGATGGGCTGTTGCGAGTCCCAGAGGGGCTTGGCTGTGTGGTTCCCTGAGACTCAATGTTTCCCTGTCACAGTAACTGGCTTGTCTGGGTCAGCAGAGATAGCAAAGGCAGAGGACAGCAGCCCCACTCAGTCTGGGTTTCCGAGCTGACCACACCCTGTAAAAGGAAGGGCTGGGCCTGGCCTCCTGCATTTCTCCACGGTCCAGCAGTGGACCCAGAACACAGAAGTCCAGAGGAGCTGTTCATGACTGTATCTGAGCCTACAGTGTCTCCCACTGGCCAGCCTGTGCCAGCTTTTGTGCACGCTTTTATTCCTTCATTCGGGAGGCAGAGGCAGGTGGATTTCTTGAGTTCAAGGCCAGCCTAGTCTACAAAGCAAGTTTTGGGACAGCCAGGCTGTCCCAGAGAAACTCTATCTTGGAAAAAGAAAGGAAGGAAGGGAGGGAGGGAGGCAGGGAGGGAGGGAGGAGGGAGGGAGGGAGGGAGGGAGGAGGGAGGGAGGGAGGAGAGACAGAGAGAGACAGAGACAGAGAGAGATATTCACTTACCTTTCTTTCCCAGAGCCAGCAAGCCCGGATCCCTAGGACCTGTCTCTGTGAGGACTAAGTGGCAGAGAGTGAAGACTCTACCTTGGGGCTTTTTCTCAGGAAGTCTTCAGGGAGCCACCACCCCTCTGCCAGACTGCCTTTACCAGCAGGCTCTACCCAGCCATTCTGGTGTGCTTGGACTCTGTCCCCAGGAAGGGAAGGGAGACCTGGAATCACTCTTCCAGAAGACCCTGGTCACTGGTTTCTGCAAAATAGACATAGTGTTCCCGGTTACTCCCATCTGAGAAACTGGCAGGTCCTCCAAGCAGTCCAGCTGGAACTCAGAACTCCAAGGAAATGGAAGTAAAAACAAATGAAGGAAGAATCCGTGCCCAGGAAGTCACACTGGGTCCAGTATGAGAAAGCAAAAGGATAGTCCAGTGGTCTGGGAACAAGACAATGGTACCCTTGTGTGCTGAGTATCTGGTGAGCCAGGCCCTGAGGGGAGCCCATCCTAGAATCCTCTCATGGGGTGAACACAACCACCTCCATCCTCCCCTCTCACGCTCTCAGGGCACTTCCCAGGCTGTGTGCAGAACAAAGCTGTGCGTCCAGACCACAGGTATTCCCAGTGTGGTCCTTTCCTAGCCGGCTGTTTTTAATCTCCCATCCCTCAGATTCCTCCTCAGGTAGTCACCTCCTAGGCTCGTTGGGAATGCTCCAGGGAAAACACAGACAGTGCAGGTGCTATAAACAGAGGAGTGAAGCCACAGCAACCCACGCCTCTGCTGAGGCCACAAGCAGGGAAAGTGGGGTCCCTACCAGCAGTACAGGGACAGAAAACGGAAGAGCAAGGTCTACACACAGGCATCATGGAGCCCCTTCGAGGCCACAGGCAATGATGCAATCCCTAACCTTTCACATCGTTCTGTGTTCTTTGGGACCAAGATCCCTACACACAAGGCAGTCAAGAGCACTGGTTTGCTCTCCTGGTGGACCTACAATGCTTCTGTAATGTGGTGATCCAGATGATGATCTACAATGCCATACCGTTGCAGATTTTTTTTTTTTTTTTTTTTTGGTTTTCTGAGACAGGGTTTTTCTGTGTCGTTTTGGTACCTATCCTGGATCTTGCTCTGTAGACCAGCTCTGTAGGCCTCGAACTCACAGAGCTCTGCCTGGCTCTGCCTCCGAGTGCTGGGATTAAAGGCATGTGCCACCACCGCCCAGCTGTAGAACATTATTTTAAGTTGCGTTACTTTTGTTTATGTTGCATTTGTTTAACTCTGTGAAGCTGCGTTACTGTGCCTGTGTAAAACACCTGATGAGCTAATAAAGAGTTGAACGGCCAATAGCGAGGCAGGAGAAAGGATAGGCAGGGCTGGTAGGCAGAGAGAATATATAGGAGAAATCTGGGAGAAGAGAGAAGGACAAAAGGGTACACTGTGTGACGCATCACAGCTCCCAATGCCACTAGGATGAATGAACACGTGTTGGAAAAACAAAGGAGCAAGGTGGGGGGGGGTTGTTTTGTTTTTAATTGATTTTTTCAGGGGGACTTCTATTTGGGGGGAATGCTGCAGCGGGGGAGGGGAGGATATGGAGGGACTGGGAAGTGAGAGGGATTGGAGTGCATGATGTGAAATTCCCAAAGAATTATGTTATATATATATAATATATATAGAATTATGTTTTATATATATATATATAAATAGTAAGCCAACATAAAATAATAAATAATGGGAGGGAGAGAGAGAGAGAGAGCGCATACACAAAACATCATCAAATCAGTGTTCAAAATACCTAGCAAAAATTGACTAAGGAAGCCCTTATGAGGCCACCGGCTGAAGTTCTCAGTAGAAAGAGTCCTTGGCAGAGCAGAGTACTCCCTTGGGTGAGGCTCCCAAGCAAAGGAACAAATAGCAGCAGAGAGGTGACATCATCAAATTGGATACAAAAGAGTTCCTTCTCATTGGTCTCAAGGACATAATGCTTTGACTTTTGGATCCTCTGTTCCGTTCTCTTCCCTCCCTGTCACAGAGTTAGTGGGGCCTTGAAGAACACTTGGAGATAAGCATGCTTAGGTCTGAAATGGTAAGAGATAGATGGACCCAGAGCCCGCCTCTCAGAGAACTCAGACAGCACGTGACAACTTAGCACTCAAGTGCACATCACCACACAGTCTGAAGAGGCACAAAAAGACTGACTCCCAGCTCCATTTTTATTAGTCACGCTGGGGGCTTCCAACTCAAGCTCTTTGGCTGTCCCAGCTGCAGGGGGCCTGGGAAATGAGTCCCTTTGATCCCACAGGTTCCCATGAAAGAAAGGATCTTTTTTTTTTTTTTTTTTTGGAGGGGGGTGGTTTAAGACAGGGTTTCTCTGTGTAGCTTTGCGCCTTTCCTGGATGGCGCTCTGTAGACCAGGCTGGCCTCGAACTCACAAAGATCTGCCTGGCTCTGCCTCCCAAGTGCTGGGATTAAAGGCGTGCACCACCACCACCCGGCAGAAAGGATCTTTTTGTGCCCTCTCTTTTCCTCTTCTTGTCTACAAACCACATGAACTAACCAGAGCCTCTGAAGCCACTGTGGACAGTGAGACGATTTTGAGATTGAAAATCATACTCTGGAGATGGTTGTGTCTGGGCTCCTAATCATTTTGTGCAGTTTCCAAGCCATACATGGACCCGCCACCAGTTATCTCTGATATGAAGATTAGAAAACCTGATTGTTTAAGGAACTACAATCGGATCTCTCCCACCAACCACTGTAATTCCTGATTTACAAGAACAACCCTTAGAACTGCCCAGAGCTGAGGACAAACTGTGTCCCTACTGCAGATGGGTTACTGACTAGAATGCCTCATGTCGTCTCTCTAAGCCTCAGTGTGTGTGTCTTAAGAGAGGATGACCCTCTGCCTTCAGAGGGTCAGAGGTGGTAAACAGGCCCTGTGAATTGTGGAGCATGTAAGTATTTTTTTGTCAGCTTGACACAAGCTAGAGTCATCTGGGAAGAGGGAACCTCAATTGAGAAAATGCCTCCATCGGATTAGCCTGTAGGCAAGTCTGTGGTACATTTCCTTGATAAATGATTGACGTGGGAGGGCCTCCCCCATTGTGCTCGGAGCCACTCCTGGGCAGGTGGTTCTAGGTGGTGTAAGAAAGGAAGCTGAGTCGGGCGGTGGTGGCGCACGCCTTTAATCCCAGCACTCGGGAGGCAGAGGCAGGTGGATCTCTGTGAGTTCGAGGCCAGCCTGGTCTACAGAGCGAGATCCAGGACAGGCACCAAAACTACATGGAGAAACCCTGTCTCGAAAAAGCAAAAATAAAGAAAGAAAGAAAGAAAGAAAGAAAGGAAGCTGAGCAAGCCAATAAGCAGCATTCCTCCATGGCATTTGCTTCAGTTCCTGCCTCAAGTTCTTGCCCAGATGTCTCTCTTTTTTGGGGGGAGGGGGGTCTCAAGACAGGTTTTCTCTGTGTAGTTTTGGTGCCTGTCCTGGATCTCACTCTGTAGACCAGGCTCACCTTGAACTCACAGAGATCTGCCTGGCTCTGCCTCCCGAGTGCTGGGATTAAAGGGGTGTGCCACCACTGCCCAATTTGCCCTCTTTACAATGGACTATGATTACGGGATGTAAGCCAAATAAACTCATTCCTCCCCAAGTTGCTTTTGTTTGTGGTGTTTTATAACATTAGAAAGCAAATTACTACAACATTACAATCTTTATAACATACACGCAAAACTTAACATGCATAACAACGGACTATTGAAACGTATGACAAGACAGATAAACTACACAGCTCAGTGGTAGAGCCCTGTCTGGTGTGTATGGTGGTCTTAGGTTCAGTCCCAGCACTGTTCAAAAACAAATGGATACATTTCCAGGAGAAATAGATGATGCCACTATTAAAGGTAGAGACTTTAAGACTCCTCCATCTGCCCAGTGGTAAGGGTACATACCTTTAGTCCTAGCACTCGGGAGGCAGAAGTAGAAGGATCTCTGAGTTCCAGGACAGCCAGTCCTACAAAGAGAAATCCTGTCTCAAAAAATAAAACAAGCCGGGCGGTGGTGGCGCACACCTTTAATCCCAGCACTCGGGAGGCAGAGCCAGGCGGATCTTTGTGAGTTCGAGGCCAGCCTGGTCTACAGAGCGAGATACAGGAAAGGCGCAAAAGCTACACAGAGAAACCCTGTCTCGAAAAACCAAAAATAAATAAATAAATAAATAATAAAACAAAACAAACAAAAAACAGAAATTTGAAGAATATAGATCCTTCTGTATCTCATGTGAACTCTCAGTCATGCTGACTATCTTCTAGGACATAAGACACACCTTAGCAAGTATAAAAGCATGTAAATTACACAACATCTACTCTTGGGCCACAGTGGAATTAAACTAGAAGTCAATAAAAAAAATGACTAAACTATTTTAATGGCATTTAAACAATAGATATCTAAATAACACCCGATGTAAATAACTCTCAAGATAAATTTTAAAATATTTAACTAAAAGAAAATGAAACTGCAACATAAAAATCGTGCGATGCAGAAAAAGCAGTACTTCGAGGAAAATATATAGCATTGAATCTACTTATGAGAAAGGATGAAAGAACCCAATCAGTCATGTAAAGTTCTACTTCAGAAAAACACAGAGTAAAGCAAAGTATACACACACACACACACACACACACACACACACACACACACTGAAAGTGAGCACAGAAAATAAAACAAAGTTCAAAGCAGATTCCTTTAGGGGGACATCAACAAAATTAATACCTCCCTAACTACAGATAACATGATGCACATGATTCATGCATGATGTGAAACAGGAGACAGCACTACAGATCCCATGAACATCAAAAAGATAGGAAACGAACACTGTGTACAACTGTCCACAAAGGTGTTACCCTAGGTGCAACAGATCCAGTCCTTGATTTTAGCCAAAATGCCAAAAAGTGGTTGGATTTATTCTTTGAAAAACACAAGAACTAAGCATATACCTGTTAAAGAGACCCATTCAGTCACTAATAACTTTCCAAAAGAGGAGCACCAGGCCCACTGTGAGATCTGTGAAATTCTGAGGAAACTATATCAATTTCCTATAATCCCCTAGAGAAGACAAAAACATAGACAGTGGGTACATCCTAACACATTCCGGGACCCTGTGTTACCCAATGCCCAAGCCAGACCTGAACAATACAAGAGGAGAAAATTCAAACTGATTTTTCTCATGAACAAGGATGCAAAAATCCTTGACAAAATATTAGCAAATCCAATAATAGATTTAAAAAAAATACATCAAGGCTACAGGGGAATCTGTGCCAGCATGCAAGGCAGCCTAGTTCAACGCTCAAACATCAATTTATATAATCCATCACATCAACAGGCCAAAGAAGAAAGATCACAAGAAAGAAAGCTGCACAAAAAAGCATTCGCAAAATCAGCACTTTCTCGGTAGTTACAAAAGTGGCTTTATTCACAAAAGAACAGCTCTTGTCTTAGATAGATTACTGCTGAAATAGTTCCAGATGCCGGCTGACAAGATGGCTCAGCAGGAAAAAGCATTTACCTCCGAGCCTGACCACCTGAATTTGATCCTGGAGACCCACACAATAGCAGAAGGAGAGAACTGACTCCCTCAAGCTGTCCTCTGACCTTCATGTGCCTGGTGTGGAATGCAGGCACATATTTGTGCTCATACATGCAACAAATACATGTAAACTGTAATTTTAGAACTATTTCCAGGGGGAATGCAAGGCATTCTCCCGGCAGGTATGTAGCGTTCAGCCACTGCAGCAGCAGGTGCAGGCCTTGCAGAATTACTGTTTGTATCTAAGGGAGCTCCCTTGAAAGGAGAGGAGAGGATGAGATGTCTGGAAAAGGCCTCTGAAGGCCCGGATGGTGCTGGTGTTTAAATACAGCTGCCAGAGTCTCATGCCCTGTGGTTTCCTTATAAGAATATCTTGGCCAGGAACCTGTCAGCTCTGAGTTCTGCCAAGCTCACTCACTTCGTGACAGCCACCCCCTGTGTAGTGGGACTGTTGCCAGTTCTCTGAGGCGGCAGGAGGCCCACCTCCAAGCTTCCCACCATTCTTCTATTGCCTCCTAATCATGTAGACAGCCAGGTTCCTCTTAGCGGAGGAACTGGCAGCAGGCAGAATCTCCAACCAAAACGGCGGTGCCCTGCGCATCAGGATGTGCAGGGGCATGGTTGCAAGGAGTCTACATTCACAGCCTGCCCTGTGACTATGACAAGGAGCAGGTCTCCAGGCCTCAGACAAGGTTGGAGCTTCACCTAGGTTTCAGCTGACTGTGGGCCCATGAGCAAGTGACCTCACCTCACTGAACCTGGGTCTCTTCCTCTGCACCCTGGGAACAGAAGCTCAGTCTATTGTCTGCTAGAAGGGCCTCTGGGTACATGGAAGGTTGCCAGGCTCTCGGGGATGCTGGGTTGTGACAGTTCAAGAGTGAATCCTTGCAACCATCCTCAGGAAGCTGAAAGGGAGACACTCCTGTGTACCACTTACACTCAGGCACATCCCCACTTACACTCAGACACATCCCCACTTACATACACTCAGACACATACCCATTCACATGTACCCACTCACACCACTCGTGAGCCCAGTCACATGCCTCCACTCACACTCACATACTCAGGTGTATACCCACTCACATGTACCTGCTCACACTCATACACTCACATATATTCACACACTCAGACTGGACACCCCTCACATTCACACTCACATAAGTCTGCATCCTCAAATGTGATGGCATGTTCACACACTGCTGCTGTAAATGCCTGACTACCCCAGTCTCACTGGCTTTCTTTTTTCACTAGGGAAAGCATCTAAAATGCAGACAAAAGGCTAGGGAATAGTTAGCAGATCCCTTTCTAGGACCTTGACAGTTCACTCATCTGAGGGTGCTTCTTTAGTGGGGTCTGAGCTTCTGTCCCACCGGGGCATCTGGCTCACCTATAGTGTCTTAGGGCCCTAGTAAGGCATCATGGCCTGGAGGCCTCCTGGGAACTTGAACAGAGATGTATCTCCAGTGCTGACAAGACAAATTAGGGCAGTTTCTGGGGTTCCTCACTCTACTACTATCTCCCGTTTGCCGAGTTGCTCAAGCAGCTGAGGAATTCTTGAATATCTGGAAGATTCATTCACCATAGCCACATCCTCTGTCTTTCAAGTCCTTGGCTGTCTCTCCTCCTGGGAAGTGGGACAGTCCGCTCCGAAGCTAGCCTTAGTGGTCATGTTGGCCAGAGCTGGGGCTATGACCCCTGCTGAGGAACCATACAGCCTTTAGACACAGAGTTTCCCAAAGAACTAAACAAGGTTCCCACCAGGAACTTCACAGCCATGTGCCTATCCAGTCCTTGGTCTTCCCATCAGTGTTACAGGACAGCTGTTCCCTGTAGCCCCTGTGGGACCCCTTCAGTGTCACCCACAAAAGCCCTTTGCCAATCTGAACTTTGGCTCTGGATTGGCACCAGGGAGTCTGGCAAAGAAGGATGTCTCCATGGCCAATACCATACAATTACATAATCACCCATTTTAGCATCTGCTCACTCTCCTTTCTCAGGTGCAAGGACAGAGGACTTGAGACTGCCTGGTGCCCTCAAACTCAATGAGGACAGCAGAGAGATTCCAGATGTTCTGTCATAGAAGTCACTAGACCACCTGTGCCAATTCCAAGCTCATGGCTTCTCATGTTATCAGGGGCAACATAGGATGGGCTAACAGCATTTGGAAGGAGGTGTCTTCAAGGTCACAGGCAGCAGTGTCCGGGGTTCCAGGGCTCGCTCTAGGACAGAAGGGAGAAATACACGGTGGAACTCTAAAAACAGAGCCTCACCCCAGGCTCCCATCTCCCAGCCTTACTCTCACTCATCCACTGGGTTCACACTTGCTCCAGAGCCCTCCCCACAGGAGTTTGTTTGTGGAGTATTACTTTAACAGTGTAGAGATGTTACATTTGTTTATGCTGCCTTTGTTAAAGATGTAAAGATGTGTTATATTTGTTTACACTGCCTTTGTTAAAGATGTAAAGATGTGTTACATTTGTTTACACTGCCTTTGTTAACATTGTAGAGATGTGTTACATTTGTTCATGCTGCATTTGTTTAACTATGTAAAGATGTGTTGCATTTGTTTCACCTTGCCTGCCTAAGGCACCTGATTGGTCTAATAAAAACCTGAACAGCCAATAGCTAGGCAGTAGAGGGATAGGCAGGGGTGGCAGAGAGAATAAGTAGGAGGAGAGAGCTAGGAAGAGAAAGAGAAAAGGAGAAAAGAATGAAGGAGAAAAAGAGGGAGGTGCCCAGGGCCAGCCAACCAGGCAGCCACCAGCCTACTAGACAGAGTAGGACATACAAAAGGAAAGAAAGGTAAAAAGCCCTCAGGCAAAGCATAGATGAAGAGAAACAGGTTGCTATAAGATCTAGCAAGAACCAAGTATAAGATAAGGCTGAGTATTCATAACTTATAAGAAGTCTCCATGTCATGATTTGGGAGCTGGTTGGTGGCCCAAAAAAGAAAGCCTGCTACATGCTTGTGATGGTTTCCACCCGGATAGGAAGGGGTCCTGGGAAGTCAAACCAGGGATGACACTCTCCGTGTGACCTCCTGCCCAGCTATCTCAGAATCTCCCCTCCCAGCTACAAAATAAGAGTTGTTGGAATCCTTCTGATGCCATACAACCTGAAGTCATCCTCTTACACACAGATGTGGCCACCTCTGTCTTCTCCCTGAGCTTCAGCCTGGTGGCAATGTGAGGGCTGGGACCAACCTAGATACTGTGGTCTGAGTGTTACCCTTGATTCCCAGAAGAAAGGGCAGGGGTTATATAGGGTTTGTGGGCGCTCTACAATCTTGTTACCCAGAACTGCCAGAAATGTGACCATTTGTGAAGGGTCTTGAGAAAACCCTGGCTCTGAACAGCCATCAGCATCCAAGTATGGTACCTGAGTCAATGGGAGTACTCCAAGTGGGAAAAAAAAAATCCAGTATAGGGCCCCTACGGCACAAGTGAGAAAAACTTACCCACTTCCCGGAGGCTGCCCAGGGCATTGACGGCGCCCTTGGTTTAAAGGCTAAGCTTCTGAAGTTCAAGTTTGGGTTTTCAGTACGTTCCATATGAACGATAACCCCACAATTGCTCCAGGACCATGCTAGAGGCTGCCAGGGGCAGACAAGCAGCTCTGGAGAGCTTACACTGATCCCGACCTTGCTCTGTTGCACCTTGGGGATGCTTTCTCCTCAGGCTCCATCATCTGGACTGCTCCTCTCCACAGGGTCCTGTGCAGAGATCTCACATCCTGAACCTGAGGCCTGCAGCAGACATTTGTACCCTCATGGCAAGTGGTAGCTCTCTCTCTCTCTCTCTCCCTCTCCCCCCGCCAGAAGATTGGATTCCCTGCCCTGAGGCCCTGGTTGGAATACATAACACACTGAATAATTTAGTTCACACCAGAGACTCCTAATGAGCTTTCACAGTCCTTCTGTAAACCCTTGTCTGAAGCTAGTGAGTCTTGTGGACACTTGTCTCCTTCCTAAGAGAAGGTACAGCCATGTTAGTCACAGATGATGACCATTTTGCCTATCCGCTCCTCCCAGGATGGAGAAAGACACATGTGTCTTTGCCCCCGAGCTTCTGCCTATGAATGGGCTCCAGTGTGTCCTTGTCTACCCTTTAATCCTCTGAACTCATTCACACCTCAGGCTAATTTTCCTAACAGGTTTCCTACCTTCTTTCTTGCTGAACTGCAGGAGTTTCTCGATTGTGCTAGATATGAATTCTTGATTGGCTGGTTGGTTGATTATGAAATTTTCACTAAATATCTGACCATTGAAAAGTGTATAATTTGTGGGCTGGAAAGCTGGCTCAATGGTTAAGAACACTGGCTGCTTTTCCATAAATGCTGGGTTCAATTTTCAGCACCTACATGGCATCTTACATCTGTCTGTAACTCCTGTCCCAAGGGATTCAACATCCTCTTCTGGCCTCCAAGGGCACCAGGCACACACATGATGCACAGACATACATGCAGGCAAAGCACTCACACATGTAAATAAATACCAATTTTAAGTGTATAATTCAACAGTGTCTACTATATTCACCATGTTTTACAGCCAATGTTTCTATTTCCAAAACAACCCTGTGCCTATGAAGTAATCTCGTCTCCCACACTCCCGGCCACCAACAATCAGATTTCATTCTCTGCAGACCAACCTAGTCTCACTACTTTATGTAAAAGAAGCCATACAATAATATGGCCCTTGACCTCCAAGCATAATGTTGTTGAGGTTTATTCTTTGTGTTGGTCATTTTTCTTGTTACTGTGACAAAATAGGTGACCGAATTAATTTAAGGAAGGTTTTGACTCATGGGGGTGGTGGCGCTGGAGTCTAAGGGGTTCTATCAGTAACAGTGCTGGGAGCCTGCGATGACTGCCTGGTCACAGGCTGCACCAGAAGTAGATATGCCCTTCAAGAACCACTCCCCGAGATACACTTCTGCTGGCTAGGCCTCTGGAAGGTTCCAGCACCTCCCAGAACAGCACCACCAGCTGGGGACCAAGTACCCCAAACATAAGCCCCTGGGAGACATTCCAGGTGCAAACCATATGACCATATTGTGACATTGATCAGTGTTTTAGTCCTTTTGTGGCTGAATAAATATTCTTCCGTTGTGTGCATGCTCCACAGGTTTCGAACTGTTGTTCTATTTGCAGACATTTGACTATAGTAATGAGGCTGGGGCTGGGTGTGGTCAGGGGTAGACCACATGTCTAGCATGAGTGAGGTCTGAGCTTTGGTTATCAGCACCCCAATATGTTAATGATAGTGTGAGGCTATTAGAGTTCGCATATGAGTATTCGAGCACTCACTTTCAATCCTTTGAGGCATTTATCTTGTCCAGTATCATGTTAACATAACAAAATCTCAGAGGAAACTAATTTATAGATAGAAAAGGTGTCTTTTGGTCCACATTGTCGTTGTGTGTGTGTATGTGTGTATGTGTGTGTGTTAATGTATGAGAGGGTGTATTTGCATATGTGTGCCCATGCATGTGGAAACCAGAGGTCTTCATGCATGTGAAGGCTCCTCAAAAGTCATCCACCTTGTTTTTGTTTATTATCCTTAAAAAAATTTTTTTAGGTGGGCAATGGTGGCACACATCTTTAATCCCAGCACTCGGGAGGCAGAGGCACTCTGAGTTTGAGGCTAGTCTGGTCTACAGAGCAAGTTCTAGAATAGCCCAGGGCTACATACACAGAGAAACCTTGTCTTGAAAAATCAAAAAACAGAAATTTGCATGTGGGAGTTTCGCCTGCACATATCTGTGCACCATGTATATGCAGTTCCTACAGAGTCCAGAAGAGGGCGTTGAGTCCCTCATGCCTCTAGATGAGCAGCCAATGTTCCTGGGCTAGTTAGTTTTTTGCTGACTTGACATAAACCAGCATGTGGAGCACAAAGCTGGCTTTGAGCCACACTGTGTGCTTCTACAAGGGTACTACATAGCCAAACATTGGATCCTTTCTGTGAGGAGCCTTGGCAGGGTTTGGGGACGTGGTGGAAAGAGAACACTTTGCAAAGTCAGAGTGGGCAGCAGTAATGGCATGCCAAGGCAGCTCTGACAGGTCAGCCCAAGGGAAAAAAGGGAAAGAAGGACAGCTCCTGGCAGCCCCAGGGGCTGCAACCAGACTGAGGCTGAGGCTGAAGGCTCCAACACAGGAAGGGGACCCCAGGTATGGAGGCAGCAGACGAGTCTGTCTCCCTCCCTCAGTCATCATAAGCCCCTGAGAAACGTACCAGGGACTCACTTTAGAACTGAGAAAAGCATCTTGGGAACTAGCTGCTTCAGAAGGCAGAAGTGGCCAGACTTGCCTGTGCTCCCCGGTGGGTCAACCTGGCCTAGTCCTTCCCCTACAACCACTCTACACAGTTGACTCCAGACAGGAAGCCATAGCCAAAGCACAGTCGCCTCTTGTCACACTGGCCCTGTGCCCAGGATAAGCCTGGTCCAAGCCCAGTGATGAAAGAGCTACCCCTTCCCTTCCTTTGCAAGTCTCAGGGAGTCCAGAGCTTGGCCCAGCCTCCTCCCCAGGCAGCACACATCTCCCTAAGACCCACACAATTCACCCCAGCGCCCCATTCTTCTCTAGTAAACTTTCCTATTAAACACACTCATTTCCTCCCTGCCCCCACGTCTGTGGCCCTTCCTGTCTTGTTCTCCACTCTTCCTCACTTTCCCTTCCTCTTCGACTTGCCCTCTGACATGTAGTCCATGGATCCCACCGTATGCTGGGGGACAAAGAAAACAGTGTCCACGTAGGCGCCAATATACAGTCCAAAACACTCAGAAAGCACCAAGCCTTTCCAGATATGGCGAACAATGTGATAAAAAGGAGCCAGGTGCCAGCTTAAGGAAAAGTGAGCAGGGAAGGTCTCTCTGAGGAGGTGATAGTCCAACTGAGACCTGAGGACAAGGAAACCAGATCGGGGAAAGATGTCTGGAAGAACAGCCAGGGGCACAACGGGCGTTGTGGAAAACCTGGAAGCAGGACCACAGATCCTGCTGAGGTGCAGTGAGGAGCCTGTGTGTGGAGGATGGCAGCTGGGGCAGCAGACTCAAACCCCAGCACTCCAGACCAAAGCCAAAGCCAGCATGAGCCCAGAGTGAGAAAGAGGTCAGTGTAAAACCCCAACTCCAGCAGGAAGGGAGAGGCTAGACTGGCTGAAACAGGAACCACTCCCACTGCCGGCACTGAGCCCCTTGAAGGCTCAAGCATGTCTGCCTTGTGGAGTGAGCAGCCCTTGTTCATTCCTATTCTCAGACCTGGGAACCCCCAGGCAGTGAGGCCACCCATTTGCAGGGTCCCACCCTGAGCTGCTTCGGGGAGCACTCTCAAGGAAGGGTTACTGAGGACTGTGAAGACCGGTGCCTCATCCCTACTCACTTCACACTTAACTAATGGAAAAGAGGAAATCCACTACAGGACTAGGTGGCTGGGAGTGACAGGAACCAGGCTAAGGATGCCGCATGTCAGCCTGATCACCAGAGACACAGACAAACCACCCTTCCTGCTGGGCCCCACTTCCTCCTCCAGAAGATGGTTGAGGTCCTCTCAGCTTCGTAAACAATAGCCCTCATTTCCTGTGGCTGCTGGGACTGGCTCTGTGTCTCAGGTGTCCCAACTCAGCGGACTCAATGACAGCTCAAACAAAAGTCCACAAGAGAGCCAAGGTAACCTTGCCGCATCAGTTCACTTGAGCCACGCCCCAGACTACCTCCAAAGGCTGCCTCGCCCTGGGCATAGCACATGGGAACCTTCTTTTCCTCCACATAGTGAGCACATGCCTGGGTCCCCAGAAGACTGCATCTGAGAAGCTGTTCCATTTATGTAATACCTTAGGGCAGTGGTTCTCAACCTGTGGGTCATGTCGCCGGGGTCACCTAAGACCATCAGAAAACACAGATAGTTACATTATAATTCATAACAGTAGAAACATTACAGTTATTAAGTCACAACAAAAATAATTTTATGGGGCTAGAGAGATGGCTCAGTGGTTAAGAGCACTGGCTGCTCTTTTATAGGTTCTGAGTTCAATTCCCAGCACCCACATGGTGGCTCACAACCATCTATAGTGAGATCTGATGCCCTCTTCTGGCATAAAGGTATACATGCAGATAGAGCACTCAAATACATTTTTTAAAAAAATCTTTAAAAATTAATAATTTTATGGTTGGGGGTCATCACAACATGAACTGTATTAAAGGGTCTCAGCATTAGGAAGGTTGAGAACCAATGCCTTAGGGGAAGCATCTCTTCCGTAACAGGTGCTAGACTTGACCCTCAGATCAGCCTCTGAAGATGGAGACAAAAGTCTTGGTTTCGGGCTGGAGAGATGGCTCAGGGTTTAAGAGCACTGGCTGCTCTTCCAGAGGTCCTGAGTTCAATTCCCAGCACCCACATGGTGGCTCATGACCATCTATAATAAGATCTGATGCCCTCTTCTGGTATGCAGGCATGCGTGCAGAGCACTCATATATAAAATATAAATAAATAAAAATTAAAAAAAAAAAAAAGTCTTGGTTTCCCAGGTAAAGAAAGCAAGGATTCAGCTTACACAGAGTTGCACAGCAGAGCCAAGATTTGAGCAGAGAAGCTCTGAGAGGCTCCCCTCAGCATGTTGGGCTGAATAACCCCACAGTCTCCACCCTACAAACACCAAGTGTCTCCAGAGAGCTTTGCAAAGATGTCTGGGAAGAAAAGGCCAGATAGTGACCAAGGTAGGTGCAAAGGCCTGGAAACAGAACCAGAACGTTCCGAATTCAGATGTCACTGCAAACCTGATAGGCAAAGTCATAGGTCCCACACTCCTGTGCCATCTGGGGGTTCTGCCCTGTGCCATGGGCCTCTCTGGGCCCATAGGCCATCGTGATAGACAATCTTGGTTGTCAACTTAGGTGCATCTGGAATCAGCTAAATCCCAAGCACCTAGGCAATACCTGTGAGGGGTTTTTCTTGATTGAGATGGGAAGACCCAAGACCCTAAGTCCAGGTCTTTTGAGGTGGAGAGACCCACCCTAAATCTGCATCATTTGAGGTGGAAAGACCCACCCCAAATCTTGGCCACACCTTCTGGTGGCAGCCCACGTAAAAGAACACAGAAGAAGGAAGCTTTTGCTCTTTGCCTTCTTGCCTTCACTCTTGTTGGCAAGTTCATCTATCCCGTTGCTGAGACATTCCTTTGCTGATATTACAACCTACGTCTTCAGGATTCCAACAGAGACTAAAGACAGACAGCTCTCTAGGACTTCAGCACCAGTTGGGACTGCTGAGATAGCCAGTCTCAGGGACTGAATAACTACCAGATCCTGAATCTTTCCTTCAGGAGTCAACCATTGTTTGACCACACCCAGACCACTCCAATAAATCATATACATATACACATATATGTGTGTGTGTATACATATGTGTGTGTGTGTGTGTGTGTGTGTGTGTGTTCATTCTATCATTTCTGCTTCTCTAGAGAAACCTGACTGATATAATCATGAAGGCTTCAGCTAGAAGGTGACCTGCCTACACCTTCAGACTTACCAGAAGTCCTTGGCAGGCCCAGGCCCTTCCTACACTGGCCTCTTCCCTTATGCAACTGAGGCACAGTGGAGTCCTCCTAAGCCATGCTCTCACAAATGTGCTGTGAGGAACACTACATTGGAGTAATGGCCCAGGGCACCCTTGTGAGCCTCCCCAGGCTATGGGATCAGCTTGAGAATAACTGGGCTCATCCAGACCTCCAGAGGCCAAGGATGCTGGTTAGTTTTTTGTTTGTTTTGTTTTGTTTTTTGTCAACTTGACACAAGTCATCTGGGAAGAGGAAACCTCTCATTTAAGAAAATGCCTTGGGCTGGAGAGATGGCTCTGTGGTTAAGAGCACCGACTGCTCTTCCAGATAGACTCAGGTTCAATTTCCAGCACCTACAAGGCAGCTCATAACTGCCTGTAACTCCAGTTTTAGGGAATCCGACACCTTCACACAGACATACATGCAGGCAAAAGCATGAATACACATGTAATAAAAATAATAAGTAAATTATTTTAAAAAGAAAGAAAAGAAAATACCTATACTAGCAAGTCTGTGGGACGTTTTCTTGATTAATGATTGATGTGGGAGGGCCCAGATCACTGAGGATGATGTCACCCCTAGGCATGGCGTTTCTGGGTTGTAAAAGACCACAGACTATGCAAAGCAAGCAAGTCATCAACATTCCTCCACGGCCTCTGCTTCAGTTCCTGCCTGGAGTTTCTGCCCTGACTTCCCTTTATGAGAGACTGTATCCTGTAACCCTTTCCTCCCCAAGTTGCTTTTGGTCATGATGTTTTGTCAAGATGGAAAACAAACTAGTTAACACGAGGCTCCCCAGGGAACCCGTGTGCCCTGCTCGGCAGCCATACCTAAGAGCAGAAAGATACCAAATAAGATCTCATTTTCTCTTGCGGATGTCCTTGTCCGTTGATGCTGCTGTGGCAGCAGGTTTCCCACAGCTCTGAAGCCTGGGAAATCCAATGACGAGGCCCTGGCAGCTTTGGTGTCTAGTATGGCCTGGACTCTGCTTCCAAGATGATACCTGGACCCTGGACCCTCTGGAAGGAATAAACACCGCATCCTCATTCAGCAGAAGAGAAGGGGTCAAGCCCCACCTGTAGCTTGAGTTTTCCTGCCTGGCCCACAGTCAGGACAAATCTCTATCACCTGCCAGTCCCACAGCCTCAGACCGACCAAGTAAACACAGAGACTTATATTGCTTTCAAACTGTATGGCCGTGGCAGGCTTCTTGCTAACTGTTCTTATAGCTTAAATTAATCCATTTCCTTTAATCTATACCTTGCCACATGGCTCGTGGCTTACTGGCATCTTCACAAGCTGTTTCTCATCGTGGCGGCTGGCAGTGTCTCTCTGACTCAGCCTTCCACTTCACAGCTTTATTCTCCTCCTTGCCCCGCCTATACTTCCTGCCTAGCCAACGGCCAATCAGTGTTTTATTGATTAATTAGCAACACATTTGCCATACATCCCACAGCACCCACCCCCCTCTCTCAGGCCCTGTTAGAATGATAACAGTGTATTCAGGACCCAGCACATCACAGTAGCTGTGTCCCAGAGCTGTGGCTCTAAGCCACGGGGACTCAGGACACACAAACGTAATGACTATGCCACTTTGCACTCTTCCCACTGCCCAGCATATTTGACAAAATTTGGTTTCTTTTTGTTTTTTGAGACAGGGTTTCTCTGTGTAGCTTTGTGCCTTTCTTGGAACTCACTTTGTAGACCAGGCTGGCCTCGAACTCACAGAGATCCGCCTGGCTCTGCCTCCCGAGTGCTGGGATTAAAGGCGTGTGCCACCACCACCCGGTTAATATCTGTTTTTTTATTAGTTGGCTTCTTAACATTTCTCCTCCTCTAAGATATGCTTAGTGCCAGGTATATGTTTTTCCTAATATGCCTAGAGATGCAAAAGTAGTAACGGATTCTTGCATCCCTGGAAATCACAACCTTCCCGTCTCAGTGAGATTCCTGCAATGTTAGTATTTTCTCTGCCACTCTGTGGCCCTCTCTAGTCATATGCCCAAGGCAGAATGTCATAGGACAAGGACCCTATCCCCAGAAGTCCCCCAGATGAATTAATAGGCAGAAGGTCCGGGGACAGCAGCTTCTAACCTATCCTGAGCTTAGCCAGGAGGCTCTCTGTTGTGATGAACAATGGGTTACAGTTGGTCTGTGACAGCGGAGAGAGCAACAGGCGGTAAAGAAGGCTTAAAATAGGCTTCCTAGGAATAGCTTGGGCTAGCCTTGTCTCCAAGTACCTGTCAGAAGGAGCCATTACTGAAAAGAGAGAGGGCCTCAGGCTTCCAGGCCCAATACAAAGAGCAGCTGCCATCCCTTTGGAGTTCTGGGTAACTTGCCCCATGAGAGAAAAGGGTCAGTTTACACCCCATCCCAGATAGAAGTAGCCTCGGAGCTCATTCCTTCTGGGCAGATTCTGGAAAGTTTAGTCCAAGGACCATCAGGGCAGTAATGGTGGCACAGACCGCACATTCAGGCCTGTAGTCCAGCTGCTACATATTGGGAGAAGAGTGCTCAAGATGAGGCACATTCCCCATCTGAAAAACAGGCTGAGAAATGCTTACATCCAGGAGAGCTGGAGTATTAAATGAACAGGAATGGAAAAGGCCAGGACAGAGCCTGGCTCATGGTGTCACACTGTGAGGTCTCAGGCTTTGGTCTCCTCAGGGGAAATAACTAGCCCCACTCCTAAAGCACTGGCAGGTGACCCAGGGGAAGGAAGAGTGGGGAAATGGACCCTCTTCAAGCTAGATGAGCTGGCGGCAAGTGTACCTCAGGCCCATCTGAGACAATAGAACACACCCATCAGGTACGTCCATGGGCTAGTGTTGATTCAAATGCCCTGGGGTACTGGATGAGATCAGTTCAAGGGGAGTACCCAGCCCTGCGCACTGGAGCCCACAGGGGCCAACTCAGGCCTGTGAACACTTGGGGCAGCTCTGGATGCAGGCTGGCCTAACGCCAGCCCCCAATCCTGCCACTTCCTGGCTGGTGACCAGGAGTGGGTGAGTGACCCTTTCAATGTCTGTTGTTTGCATTTGAAAAGGAATAAATCCTTCTAAAGCAATTTTGAGGTGCATGAGAGCGTGCAGGCAGGGTCAATGGAGCAGTGCATGGAAGGAGAAAGGGCCCCGACACACCTTCTACTTCCAGGGCAGCGTGGCTTTTATGAGAAACCAGAAAACTGAAGGGTAGCACCAGCTGTATGCCCAGGCTCCCGACCTGGCAGGGAGAGGCTGGCAGCCAGCAGGGAGATGTGTGCCAGATGCAGAGCTTTGCCCTCTGCTTTGGGCTCCAGGTCATCCTCAGGCAAGGTGATAGCTACAAAAACACTGGCATTTCTGTTGAGCATGTTAGCCAGTTTGGGGTCACAGCAGACAGAATGTTCTTAGGTATCTGTTGGCATCCTATTCACTCATTAATTGAATGAGCAGTGAATTGTCATCTGTGAGCATCACCATATCTGGCTTTGGGCTGAGGCTGCTCGGCTGTCCATCACCTCCTCAGCTGTCCATCACCTCCTCAGTTGTCCATCATTTCCTCCGGACTTCTACCCTCTAGGTCCCTGTGCTACCCACTTAAGGGACTTGAGAAAGTGTCCCTCAAAAGATATTCACACTCTGATTTCAGAATCTGAGTTCTCTCAGGTGACCACTGCACATTATGTGGTAAAGGACCCTGAGATACAGAGCTTACTGAGGTCTATTAGGGTATCCTCTAACCACACAAAACAAGGCAGAGAGACAGAAAGTGACCACCGAACAGAGAGGAAAGGGCCTCGAGACTGGAGTGGCAAGGCCAGGAGGCACAGAATGGTGTGCCATGGGAGTTGGAAAAGACTCAGAACAGATGCCCCTGAAGAATGGCAGGATGGGGCATCCCCCAGACACCTTGGTTTCTGCCCATTGGTACTGATTCTGGCTTCCAAGACATAAGGTAAATTTCTGTTGAATCATTTGTTTCTTTGGTAGTGTAGTAGATAGAAAGGACCAATTATTGTAAACAAATACTATATACCACTGTGTTGTTTAATAATCTTTTTGTACACTATGAAGAAGTGTCACTCTGATTGGTTTAATAAAAAGCTGAACAGCCAATAACTAGGCAGGATTTCCAGGCAGAGAGGATGCTGGGAAGAAAAAGGGTGAAGACACAGGAGACACGGAAGAAACAGGAAAGCAGGATAGACAGTAAGTACGTAGATGAGGTAAACGAGCCTCGGGGCAGCACATAGATGAATAGAAATGGGTTAAGTTATGAGAGCTAGCTAAAAACAGGCCTAAGCTATCAGCCAAACTTTCATAATTAATAATAAGTCTCTGTACCGTGATTCACGAGCTGGCTGGCAGGACGGAGAAAGACTAGCTAAGCTACATCACTGAGCTACAGCCCAGCCTCACCGGAGGCAACGCATCACAGCAGGAAGTCCTCGCATAGCTCCTCACCCTGCTGCACCAACTGCCCTACATGATTGCTTATATAGTCTGCTCCATGCCCAGCTAGAAGGATCCTGGTGAGGCAGGGTAGTCAGTGCCTCATCTTTCACTGCCCCACACAGAATGAATGCACAAATAAATAAAGAGTATGTGGACCCAGGGGTGTTCATTTTTGAAAAGCAATAACTTTTATATAAATGTGGGTCTAAACCTATATTCTTGGCACAGAAAAAGCCAAAGCAGAAAAATCCAGAAAGTCTAAATCCAGAGCGGGTTACATGTAAGACCTTGTCTCAAGAAAAGCAAAAGCAAGCCGGCCTTGGTGGCGCACGCCTTTAATCCCAGCACTTGGGAGGCAGATACAGGTGGATCTCTGTAAGTTCAAGGCCAGTCTGGTCTACAAAGTGAGTTCCAGGACAGCCAGGGCAACACAGAGAAACCCTGTCTTGGGGTGGGGGGGGGGGGGTGAGGGTGGGGCAGAGAAAGAAAGAAAGAAAAGTGTAAGCAAGGCTGGGCTGGGCTTTAGTTCCTTGGCATGCAAAGAGATGGGTTTGATCCCTAGCACTGTATCAACAACAGATGTGCACATCTGTAATCCTGGCACTTGGGAAGTAGAGGCAAGAAGATGGGTAGTTCAAAGCCGTTGTCAACTTCATAGTTCCAGGCCAGCCTGGGGTACAGGAGATCCCATCCAAAACAAAAGGGGGGTAGAATTGGGGCCTAGATAGGCCTGGTAGCACCTATAATCCCGACTACTCAGGAAGGCAAGAGAATCAGGAATCGCTCTAACCCAGGAGTTCAAGACCAGCCTGGGCTTTGTTCTACTGGGGCTGGAACTCCAAACGACCCCCCCCCCTCCCTACCTCTCACCAGCTTATCAACAGGGCAAACCATGGAAAAGAAAAATGGAATCTTTCTTCAAAAGATGAATGTCTTACCGAGCTAGGGCCAGTATGGAAGCCATTTGTTGTTGCTGTTGGTCTGTTTATTTGTTTTGTTTGCTTCTTCAGGAGTAGTGTTAGCTTGTGAGAGCCTTTGTACCTTCAAAGGCAATCACGGGCAACTAAAAATGCCCTTAATGTCCTGTCCACCCAACCATTGCATCAGCTAGGAGAAGGGACCCCAGAGGCTTGTGGGAGTTGTATGGGCATGGAAAGCCTGGCTCCCATGGGCAGATTAACAGGAGCTACCACAGTTCAGTGACTACCTGTGCCATGCACAGACTAGTTGCAATCTACTTGGCAAAATCTCAATATGGCACCAGCCCCTGGTTTCTGAGGGAGGGAATTAAAACTCCGGGAAGTGGTTGCCAATGTCACACAACAGATTAGTCTGTCCTGACCCTTCTCATGAAGCCATGTGAAGTCATGTGCATCTGAGCACACAGCCGGTGGTCCGAAAGGATTTTACACACACACACACACACACACACACACACACACACACACACAGACAGAGAGAGAGAGAGAGAGAAAGAGAAAAGAGAAGAGAAAAGAGAAGAGAAGAGAAGAGAAGAGAAGAGAAGAGAAGAGAAGAGAGAGAAGAGAAGAGAAGAGAGAGCGCACTTAGTTTGTTTGTTTTGAGACAGGGTTTCACTGTGTAGCCCTGGTTGTCCTGGAACTCACTTTGTAGACCAGGCTGGCCTTGAACTCAGAGATCTACCTGCCAGTGCTGGGATTAAAGGCATGAGACATGCACTACCACCTCACGGCTATTTTTGTTTTTTAAGAGAGTGTCTTGCCATGTAACTTGAGCTATCCCTAAACTCAAAGCAATCCTCCTGCCCCAGCCTCAGAAATGCTGGGATTACAGGCATGAGCCATCATACCGGGTCTTTAAAAGATGCTGATTTGTCTACCCAACACCAAGCAAACGTCGCCATCTGGTGGAAGATGGGGTCACTACAGGAATTACCATGTATTGAGGGAAAAGAGTCCCTAGGTACTTCGGCTACTACCCCCAAGAGATCCAAGCCAAACGCAAAAAGATAGAAACCGTACTATATATTACAGCTGGAAATCAGAGTGCCGGTCCTATCTGGGAGATTCCAACAATGAACCGTACTTTTGAAATGTTCTCTAGTCCCCTTCATATATACTGCCCAGAGATCCTCTGGCTTGTGCCCCTCAGAGGGTAAAAAAAGGTGCCAGCTGTGTCCTACCCAGCCATTGCTCCGGGGACAGGAACTGAGCCGTTCTCCACAAGGTCCTGATGGTTGGTTGGGTCTTCCTTGGCCTGGTTGCTGCTGTTTGAAGGGATCTTGCTGGCCTTCAACTGGTGACTCTCCTGCCTTCCTAGTCTCCTGAGTCTAGGATGACAGCTGTGCACTCCACGTCCAGCTTCCTAGCCTGGTTTGAGTGCTGACAGCTGGGAGTAGGATGTGAAGAGCAGGGACACCCTCCTTTTACTATTTCCTCCCAATGATAGGCTCTTCCCCAACTCTTGCCATGGCGGGAATCTTAGCGTTCAGGTGTCGTATCAGCTGTGTCCCCCCCCTGAAGCCTTCTCTGACCACGTCTCTAAAGCATCAGCTAACAGACCCGGCTGCGGACTCAGTCTTCACCGTATGACCTTGACGGCGGAGCACAGGATGTGGACGGAAGAAATGAAAAGGAACTCAGACAGATGGCAGAAGGCTTGGGTTTGGGACAGGCACATACCAACAAAACAAATGAAACCCAATTCTAGCTCCAGAGAAAACTGAGGGATACAGGAAAGGCTCTTTCATCTCTGTACCACGACAGGGCTCAGCTGTGAGTGGCGTTTACTTGGGTACACCGGATTTTGGTTGTGCTGATTTAGGTTAGCTAGGATGAAGTCACTGAGACAGATTTAGGATTGCAAGTTTACTGGCGAGTTAAATGTTCATTAAAAAACGACGAAAAGAGGGCCAAGCGGTGGTGGCAGACTCTTTTAATCCCGGCACTTGGGAGGCAGAAGCAGCTGGATCTCTGAGTTTGAGGCCAGCCCGGTCTACAGTGTGAGTTCCAGGACAGCCAGGGCTACACAGAGAAACCTTGTTTTGAAAACAAACAAACAAACCAAAAACCAAACAAAAACAAAAACCAAAGAGAGCTGTCATGGTGGCACATGCCTTAATCCGAGTACTTAGGAGGCAGACACAGGCAGATCTCTATGGGTTTGATGCCAGCCTGGGCTCCATAGTGAGTTGCAGACCAGCCAAGGCTACATAGTGAGACTCTGTCTCAAAGATGGGCAAGGACGCTTATGTAAAGATGTGTTAGTTTGTTTATGCTGTGGGATATTACTTGAACTGTGTAAAGGTGTGTTCCATTTGTTTATGCTGCATTTATTTAATGATGTAAGGATGTGTGTTTAATTACGTAAAGATGTGTTGCATCTGTTTCACCTTGCCTGCCTAGGGCACCTGATTAGTCTAATAAAAAGCTGAATGGGCCGGGCGGTGGTGGCATATGCCTTTAATCCCAGCACTCAGGAGGCAGAGGCAGGCGGATTTCTGTGAGTTCAAGGCCAGCCTGGTCTACAGAGTGAGATCCAGGACAGGCTCCAAAACTACACAGAGAACCCTGTCTCAAAAAAAAAAAAAAAAAAAAAAAAAGCTGAATGGCCAATATCTAGGCAGGAGAAAGGATAAGCGGGCTGACAGGCAGAGAGATTAAGGAGGAGAAATCAAGATTCGGGAAGAGGAAGAGAAGAAGGAGGAGAGAATGAGGGATACGTCCACCTGGGGCCAGAAGCTCAGCGGTTAAGAACACTTGACTGCTCTTTCAGAGGTCCAGAGTCCAATTCCCAGTGACTACATGGTGGCTGGCAACCATCTATAATGAGATCTGGTTCCACCTTCTGGAGTGCTCTGAAGACAGAGCACTCATAAAGTACACAAATAAATAAATCTTAAAAACCCTGCATAGGTTAATTTACTAGAAGTCACGCTCCTGCAGAGCATCAACAATCAGCAGGGACACAGCTTTACAAGGATAATACAGAGCACAAGAGGAACAGAACCTTTTCAACAATCATTTTGAAAAGTAAGTACTAGCTAGAGTTATAGTCTGTGAGCTTGGTTGTAAATCCTTGAGAGAAGAATCAAAACTACAGGTAACAAAGACTTAGAACGACTGACAAAAGAATCCACTTCTCTTTGTTGCATAGAACATTTTAGGGTAATGTTTATGATTGGCAGCATTATGCCAGGATTGTTAAGTTATCCCACCTTTCTTTTCAGAAATACATTTACATTTGTTTCACTCAGGGTAATAGGCTATAGTTATATACAAATCCCCATTTAACTATTTGAATTTTTTTATTGTTTTTTTTGAGACAGGGTCTCACAGGGCTGGTCTGGAACTCGGTATGTAGATCAAGGTGTCCTATCAACTCACAGATATTCACCTGTCTCTGCCTCCAAAGTGCTAGGACTAAGGGTGTGCAGCACCATGCCAAGCTTATTTTAAATTATTTATAATTTGTGTATGTTTTGAGTTTTGCTTACATGTATGTCTATACCACATGAGTGCAGTGCCAGTGGAGGCCAGTAGAGGTTGTTGGATCCCCTGGGACTAGATTTACAGAAGGTTGTGCTCTACCACATAGACGCTGGGAATCGAACTCAGGTCCTCTGGAAGAGCAGCAAGTGCTCTTAACCACTGAGCCATCTCTCCAGTACTATTAACCATTTTTTTTTCATTTTATTTTGTTTTGTTTTAAAGAGTAAACAACTGATTCTTTCACCTTCCTGTAAATTTAATAATTTCATTTTTTATAGCCAAATAAAATTCCATTGTGTGTCTGTACCACATTTGTCAACTATTCATCTGCTGGTAGGCATCTAAACAAGTTCCAGTTCCTTACTGTTCTGGTGGAAGCTCCACCTCAGCCCCTGGCACCTTGGCATCCATATACCCAACGAGTCTGGAATGTTCTGGTGGAAGATCCACCTCAACTTCCCTCCCCCATCTCTTTCCCCAAACCTGCCCCTTCAAAGCCCACCAAACACAGTTCCTCCCCCAGTGAGGCTCAAAACCACTCCCACAGGGTATTTAAGCTGCATCCCTGATGCAGATACGTGGTTTTCTGGTCTCTCATGCCTGTCTCCTCTCTGTGGGGGCAGAGAATCACCCAGGAATGCTTTACCCATTAAACCAGGGCTTTTTCTAATTCGGTCTGATTTGGTCTGATTTGGATTGCTGTGTTGGCAGAGAGGCCTGTAGGGGTGCAAAAAACCTTCCACTTACTATTGTGAACAGTTCATCAATGAACATGAATGTACAAGTGTCTCTGTAGGAGCATACAGAGTCCTTTAGGGATGTGCCCAGGAGTGATAGAGCAAACTGTCTTTTAAATAAAGTAAAATGTGCTTGTTTACAGCCGTCATCCCTAGACGACCAATGTCTAATACCTTTTCATCACTAGAGAGGTTCTCTATGGAGAGCAGTGTTTGAACATGTCAAGTTATCTTTGCTTGAAAATGACAGCCTAATGCAATTTGGAGCACACGAACACAAGCCTGGGAAACTCCAGCACTGAATATTCTGTGTTGGTGGGTCAGGAGTTCGAGGTCATCCTCAGCTACATAACAGGTACAAGGCAAGCCTGGGCTATATGAGACCCTGTATCAAAGAACAACCAAAAAAGAGAGAAATAAAGGAAGGGAGGGAGAGAAAGAAAAGAAAACTTTAGTTTGGAAGACACCCCCTTGGTAGGTGTTTTCCTAGGCTTTGCACTGTAGGTTTATATTAAGAACATAAATACATTCGATATACAAAGGAACCCACAATAATTAGTATCACGTTTCTTTTCTGTGGTATTCTGTTAAAGTAATGTAAAACTGACTAAGAGAGTCACACTCCAGGTACCTGGGTGGATGTGAATTTTAGGGGGCGCTACTCAGTCGATGGCGGCCATCATCAGACTCTAGTCCTCTCCCCTCCCTCTTATGCCCCATTCTGGCATTGCTCTCTAGCTAGTGCTACACTCCGCTCTGACTGGTTCCTCTGCTCAGCAATTTCTCCCCTTCAGCCTCCTCTGGCTCGGAGTCTCTTTACTTGTCCACCATTCTTCTCCCAGTCTCGTTCTCGTTCATAAAGAAAGTAATGCTCGGGCCTGGAGAGACGGCTCAGGGGCTAAGAGTGTTTGCTGCTCTTCCAGAGGACCTGAGTTCAGTTCCCAGCACCCGCATTAATTCCAGCTCAGGGGGATCCGATACCTCTAGCCTCCCCAGGCTCCCTCCCGCACTCACGTGCACATGCCCACACATATACACATAAAACTAAATCTTAAAAAAAAAAAAAAAGTAATGTATGCTCTTTCTCACCTTCTCCTCTGCTGATGTATTGGTGTTTCATACTTTGACAGAACTCCTGAGGTATCAATCAACTAAAGTCTCAGAGCCTTCAGTCCGTGGCTGGTTGGTCTATTGCTTTTTTGTGATGAAGCAGAGCAAGAGAGTGTGACAGAGTTGACTACCTCTTGGTATGTAGGAAGCAAGCGGGGGAGGCAGGGTCCCACGTTCCTTTTAGGGAAATACCCCCAGTGACCTAACTTCCTTTCAGTAGGCACTACCTCCTAATGTTCCACCACCTCCCAATAGTCCCACAGGCTGGTGGTCAAGCTTTAGCATAAAGACCTTTGGGGCATGTAACACTGGGTCCTAACTGATCATGGTCAAAAGGACCCAAGCTCCCACTCCTGAATTCTTTTCATACACCTTCCTGAACAGTGAAGCTGCCGAGCTCCTAGCTAGACGTGAATTTGGCTCTGCCCAGTAGAGGCACTGGCTCCTGTAGCCAGGAAGAACGAAGCTTGGCTGAGGCTCCTCCTGCTGGGAAGACATGCGTCCCTCAGCAGCAGCCCAGGACACAGACTCCAAGTCTTTGGAGCTTTGCAAGTCTGGGAAGATGCTGTAGTAACCTGGGAGTGTCCTGGCCAGGCTGCAGAGCTGAGTCCTGACTTCCTAATGTCTGGGTGATGGCAGAGATAACAACTTTCCCAAATGCTGGAGACACACAGCGAGAAGGTAGTCACCTCTGAGCCTGCTGCTCATGACGTGTACTCGGGAAGCATTACATCCATCCTCCGCTAGTTTGATGGGATTATTTTTGTCTTAGTCCGGCGCTATGGGAGAACCAGATTTGGCTTTGCTAAGCAGAGAGTACAGGCTAGACCAGAATAATTGTTCTGTACAGACCGAGCTAAGGTTACCACCAACATCCTCTGCTTCTCAGCTCCTGCCTGCCCCCATTTGCCTTCCTCATTGGCCCCAAACATAGTGGACCATCCCAGTGTGTACAGTTGTCTTGGCCTTTCACAGCCTTAAACTCCTTCCCAGGCTCCTGCGAACAGCTCGGGGCCCTGCTTCCTCCCACTGTCTGGTTCCTGTCACTGTCTGCCCAAGCTCCAGGCAAACATGACAGCCTCCTCTCTACAGCTTCAGTCCCATCCAAACGTCCCCTCTGTCTGGATGAGACCTTTCCTGCATGGTTTCCCGGTCCCTCCTCCAACTGCTCTGAACATGTCTACAACCTGCACATGATTGTTCATCTCTGTGTCACAGATCCTAGCTTAGAGACGGAAAAGGATGCTTGGAGATGATGAAACCGAGGCCACACTGACACACAATACACCCGTGTTTCCATATCCAGATTATTCCCCCTTTGTACCCCAAAGGCAATCTTATCTTTTTCCTCACCCTATCATTCCCCACAGCCCAGCTCTGCCATCCAGTTGTTGGGGCAGTTAAGGCAGAACCTTAAACCTACATGCCTACCTTCTGACAAAGTGCTGCAGCCATGCCCATCCTGCACTTTAGTACATAATTTCATTGCTGAACCACGGACAAGGGAAACTCAGATGACCACAGGGCCTTTGCATTTGCCATACTTGCTGCCCACCATGCTCTTTCCACGACGATCACTCCTTCCTTTCGATTTCTATCAGAGGTTACCACCCTGACCACTTTCTCAGTATTCTCCATCCCCACTCTATGTGATCTACGGCTTCAGTTTTGGGGCGCTGGTGTTGATTGTTTGGTTTTGGCTGTGCTGAGGATGGACCGTGCTTGGCATGTGCACCTCAGCCCTTCTGCCATCACCGTGCTGCTCTTAGGACTTCCGCCCAGTGTCTCTTGTATTCTGTTTACACAGTTGTGTACTGTTGTCTCCTAGCCTGAGGATCTTCAAAGCAGGGCCTGCTCTTGAGAGCTGCATCCCTGGGAACCGAAACACAGTCGAGCCTTAGTAACCCAAAGTAACTCCATGTCAAAGGAGTGACTGTGGACTAATATGAGGTGTGCTCGCCCTCACAGCCTGCTGTTTACACAGCAGGAAGCTGAGGCTCAGAAAGGTGGGGTGACCACCTCCCTTTCCAGGACCACACGGTCAGAGCAGCAGACAGCAGAAACCATAGCCCTCTCCCCCAGCTCCTTCCTACCCACCCTGACTCGGGGCCAGCATCCCAGAGCCCCATCACACAAGAGCCCCATGGACATGCAGACCACACAAGCACTTTAGACACCACACCCATGGCCAGATGCCCACAGCACAGGTCCCAGCCTTGCCTGGGCAGAATTCTTTTTTCATTTAAAAGAAAGCCTGTTCATGCTCAGGCACATGGCTGGTGCCCTCAGGAATCCCACTCACATACCCATACCCACTCGCAAACCTGCAGGCTGACACCCCACAGTGGCAGGCTCTGGGACTAACGGGTACAGGACACCATAGGCCTGGGTTGCCATGACAACAGACAGCTCCACATCTTGGCTGTGAACACTGCCGGCCACATGGAAGCATGGGGGCCAGGCCGTGTGTCACTGCAGCTGTGGGTAGGCAGGAATGGTCTCTAGGGCACCCGCCCGCAAGGGCACAGGGCCTCTCTCCGCTGCCCTCATGAGGCCGCCCCTACTTTTTGTATGTCTGCTGTATGCACAAACTGTCACACGTCTTACTACATAATCCTCACGGTGTCTTTGCCAGATGAGTACTATGGAGAACCGGATTTCCAGATGGTGAGACTGAAGAGCCATGGGTCAAAGGACCCTGCCTTGCTTGGGGTCGCCAGCGCGTCTGTTGGACCATGGAGAGTCTCCCCATTTCCCGCCCTGCATCTGAGCCTGAATGTCTCACCAGGGCCCCCTGTCGTCCTTCCAGGCCATCACTCTGTGCACCCCATTCAGCCAAGAGTAGCCAAGGTCGGGTAGCTTTACCACGTGAGCTCCCTGTCCTGAGCATTCAAGGGAAGGCTGTGAGAGCTGCTGTGGAAAAGACCAACGATGAGGGAGGATATGCCACTGCCTGGCTGGCCTTGCAAAAAATTATTATTATTTTTTGTTGTTGTTTTTGTTTTTCGAAACAGGGTTTTTCTGTGTAGCTTTGGAGCCTGTCCTGGAACTCACTCTGTAGACCAGGCTGGCCTTGAACTCACAGAGATCCATCTGCTTCTGCCTCCCAAGTGCTGGGATTAAAGGCGTGTGCCACCACTGCTCGGCTCTAAATTAAATTGAAAATACCCTTTGAGTTGCAGTGTGTATGTGTGTGTGTGTGTGTGTGTGTGTGTGTGTGTGTGTGTGTACATCTTTTGAGACATGGCAACTATGCTAGCCTTAACTATGTCCCAGGACATGTCCCGGGTACTTCACAAATGCTGACTCGTAGAAAGCCTATAGCAGCTCCATTTTAGGAGCTGGGAAACTGAGTTGAAAAGTGATGCTCTGAGCTCGGACTGCAGCCACACTGCCCCTCGCCTGCAGAGCTCAGGAAGGGCTACCTCTGACAAGTCAGGGCATTTCCCAAAATTAGTTGGTGCAGGGGTTGACACAGGTGGCAACTTGCAGGGAGTTACAAGATGAGCGTTGGCCCGGACACATCGGCTGCCAGGAAGCACTGTGGCCCTCAGGATTCCTACTGCAGGGAGGGGCCGCTGGGAAGCCAGCCACCTTCCAGGTCTGACCCTTGCATGGCCCATCTGCAAAACTGGAAACATGCCTGTTCTCACCTGTCCATTGTTGTACGACACTCCTGGGCAGCACAGCCTCACAGAACTTTGGGTGATGTCGCCAATGGTAGCAACACGTAGCTTATGGGCTGTGGGAATGTTGCTAGAGTGAATAAACTACATTTTATTGTTTTTAATTAATTGGATTAAAAATAGCTCCATGTGGCTAATGGTACCGTATAGAGGGCAGAACTCTAGGGTCTAAATGAACACTTGATATTAATTTCAGTGTTGCTTACTTTTTGCCCATTCCTATACCTCATTCCGGTTTTGAGCGGACTCGGCCACCTGCATTTCCTCTCTAAGGGAGTACTAAAAGTCTCTCACCTTCCAGGAAGAGGTGTCACCAATTCCACTCTGGCCCTTCCAGAAGGGAGGTAACCACAGTCAGATAAGCCCCAGGATATTTGTATTACTCAGGGTGAAGGAGGGGACCTGATAATGGCGGAGATTCAGTTTCCCACCAGCCAATAGGGAAGATGGGGGTTGTTTGGCGTAGGACATAGGTTGACTTAAAGAAAATAAGGAGGCTCTTGGCCCGTCTGAGCTTTCTGTGAAGGTTATACCAGGCACCCGTGTGCCTGCTCCCTACTTCTGTGCCCACAGCCCATGTGCACGCACACAGTTCACCTCTTCAGCGCCCGGCCCAGCAGCTCAGATCATAGCAGGTTCTGGGCTACACACCTTAGCCACTTCCTTTTCCCGTACCTTTCCAAACAACCACCATGGTCAGGGGCCCCACTGGTCTGGAAGAATTAATGGCCCACACCCACCCTGCCTACTCTCACGCCCCAGCTGTGGGGGGAGTCCAGGACAGTAGCTGAGAAATTTTAAAACACAGCTGTTCTTGTTTCTAACCGTCCCTGGCCGCTGAGGAAACTCTGCATTCGGCGCCTTACAAAGTGAGATGTATTCTCTCACCATCAAGAGCAGCAGAGGCACAGTTGGTATCAAGGGGCAGAAATCAGTGTGGCAGTGGGGTCTTGCTTCCTGCAGAGGCTCGGCTCACCCTGGCCATGTCCGCTTCTCCGGCCTACCCCGTGCTCCTCGGCCATTGCTGTCTCATCCCCAATCCCACATGGCCTCCTCTTGTGTGCCAGGCTTCCTTCTGCCCCACCCCCACCCTTCCCCTCCATCTCACTCTGTCTTTTCTTTTTCGCTCCACTAATTCTGCGGTTGAGTTTCCCTTATCTGGGGTGATCGCAAGGGCAGCACATTTGGAGTGCAGCGGACAAGGCTTACCCTGAGGACACTGCCTTTGTGACCGTGGTGTCTCCCCTGCTAGGTAAGCATTCTGCTCTCCTTTTGAGACAGTGTCTCACTCTGTAGCCCAAACTGGCCTTGCGCTCAGTCTGGCCTCTGCCTCTACTGCTGTTTCTGGAGAGTGCTGGCAGCACATATCTGCGTCACTGGGTGCCACTGCACTTGACTGCCTGTCCCTTACAAAGACACTATAATGACATCACAGCACATATCTGCGCCACTGTGTGCCACTGCACTTGACTGCCTGTCTCTTACAAAGACACTATAATGACATCACAGCACATATCTGCGCCACTGTGTGCCACTGCACTTGACTGCCTGTCTCTTACAAAGACACTATAATGACATCACAGCACATATCTGCGCCACTGTGTGCCACTGCACTTGACTGCCTGTCTCTTACAAAGACACTATAATGACATCACAGCACATATCTGCGCCACTGTGTACCACTGCACGCCTGTCCCTTACAAAGACACTCTAATGACATCAGGGAGCCTCCAAAACTCAGGATCATCCCTATCTCAAGATCCTTAATCACATCTTCAGAGACCCTTTTGCTGTAGAAGGAGACGTGTCCAGGCTCAGGCATGGCTGCCTCTGAGGTGTTTTTCAGGCCTATGGCAGTGAACAACATAAAGGTTGAGTCCAGATCCTACATAGCCATCTTCCTATACTCTCTGTAGCTGTGACCAGTCATATAACCCGGTGGGCATATACAGCAAAAGACCTCAGGGACCCCAGAACCCTGACACCATAGATCTATGAGTCTGTGGTCCCAGCCTGGTAAGAGCCCCCAGATAGACAAAGTTTCAGAAAAATAAGAGACTGAGACAGGGCCCCGAGGGGACTGTGCAGAGCCCTAATACAACATCTCATTCTTCTCCCCACTGTCCTTTTACTAGTTTTCTGTTGATGTGATGAAATACCACGATAAGGCAATTGGTAAAAAGGAAGGGTTTAAGTCAGGTATGGTGGCACCCATCTTTAATCCCAGCACTCGGGAGGCAGAGGCAAGTGGATCTCTGTGAGTTTGAAGCCAGCCTGATCTACAAAGCAAGTTTCAGGACAGCCAAGGATATTATGCAGAGAAACCCTACCTCAAAAACCACAGAGAGAGAGAGAGAGAGAGAGAGAGAGAGAGAGAGAGAGAGAGAGAGAGGAAGAAGAAGAAGAAGAAGAGGAGGAGGAGGAGGAGGAGGAGGAGGAGGAGGAGGAGGAGGAGAAGGAGGAGGAGGAGAAGGAGGAGGAGGAGAAGGAGGAGGAGGAGAAGGAGGAGGAGGAGAAGGAGGAGGAGGAGAAGGAGGAGGAGAAGGAGAAGAAGAAGAAGAAGAAGAAGAAGAAGAAGAAGAAGAAGAAGAAGAAGAAGAAGAAGAAGAAGAAGGGAGGAGGAGGAGGAGGAGGAGGAGGAGGAGGAGGAAGGGTTTGTTTTGGCTTACAGTTCGAGAGGGTTAGATTTCATGATTGCCAAGTAATGGCGTAGCTGCCGGAGCAGGAAGCTGAGAACACACATCTTGTACCACAAGCAGGAAGCAGAGAGGGTGAACTGGGAATGGCACAAGGCTTTGAAACCTCAAAGCCCACCCCCAGTGACGTACTTCCTCCCGCAAGGCCATGCCTCCTAAGCCTTCCCAAACAGCACCACCAACTGGGGGCCAAGTGTTCAAATGCCTGAGGCTCTGGAGAACATCTCATTCAAACCAACATGGCCTTCCCTGGCCCGTCAGAAAACTGGGGCTGGCAGAGTCCTCTGTGCAGCATCGCTTCAAAGCAGCTCCTTTGAGCAGTCCTCATTAGCTCCACGCTACAGAGGGTCGAGGTGTCTGCTAGATAAGTGGAGCGACACACCCCAGTCACATAGCAACAGCTGGCAGCAGGGGAGCCTCTTGGGTTGATTCGGGCACCCACCTTCTTGGGGTCTTAGGCTGTGAGCCCCCTGGAGGGGGTGCAGAAGGACAGAGAGACTCTGAGGGCTGAATGAACTGGCTGGGTTCCTTCTGGCTTCCAGAGGAAAATACCTAGCAGTGGAATCTGATTGGGTTTCTTTTTGCAGGTGCAGGACAGACTCCAGCACTGTACGTCCCCAACCACAGGTGTTTAGCAGGGAATGTCCGAGCTGAGTTCCACATTCTCACTGCCAATGTCGCTCAAGAGCCGCCTCAACCCCAACTACCCTTTATCTGCTGTCCCCCTCTCTATTCCCTCAGGAATGAAGAAGGTGGGCAATCTGAGTGGAACAGGGCACCGTTATTTCTAGGAAGGTAGGAAAGTGGAAATGGGGTGGGGCCCTGAATAGGAGCCTGGGGCCTTCTTGCCTCTAATGATGGCTGGCTATGAGCCAGGCTGGTTAGGCCCTGGCAGAATGGAGAAGGTTCCAAGCAGCCCAGGCAAGAGCACTCAGAGAGACCCGCGCCTTGTATTGGCCAGCAACATCTCCCTGGGAACGCCCGGGCCTCTAACAACAGTTAGAGGTGGTGCCGCCTCACACAGGCTCATTGCCAGACACTAGACTGAGCACTGGGGAGGGCCCTATGCTGCTTTTCTCGTCACACACAGGGAAATCCGATCCATTCAACCTTCCAAATATATTTGCAAGTTGAAGGTTTTCATAGGCAGCATCCGCACCAGGCACACCCTTTCCATGCCTGCTGTCCCGAAGCGGTGCCCACTTAGCCCACCTTCCCTGTCTTCCCAAACCCACCCCGGCCCCATGTCTGTTGTCTCCACAGGAGTCAGGGAGCACCATGAAGACCTAAGGGAGAGTGTGTCCGGAGGGACGTGCTCCTCACTCAGCCCTCACTGCAGCCACACGAGCCTTTCCTGACCCTCTCTGACCTTGTCCCTCCCCTTCTGCAGCTCCATAGACCCCCTTGCTGCTCCTCATGCACCCCTGTTCTGGGACCTCTTGGACTCACTAGTCCTTCTCACAGACGTGCTCCTCCCTAGCTCTGATCAGAGCTCACTCCCCTCTCACCAGCGCTGGCTGCCTGCTTGTTCTCCCTCTCCTCTGCGTCTTCCAGCAGATACAATCATCCGTAGCCATTCATTCATCTGCTCTATCTCTCCCACTGCTGACTCCCATTAGAGTGTTGGCTCCCTGAAGGAACAGTGCTCTCTGCTTTGATTACTGTCTCTCCACCTAGCTAGGCATCCAGTGCATAATATGTCCCAGACAAAGGTGGCCCAAGGACGGGCATGCAGCTGACCCATCCGAGCACCTGGCTCTGGGACTCTCCTCCCCACAGTCTGACCCCGGCCTCTGGGGCACCGCACAGCACCTGTACAAGTATGTGCAGCCACCTCATCCACACCCGACCAGCTGCCCTTCCAGCCAACTTATCACAGACGGCTTTCCTGATGGGGATCAATAGAAAACCTTTTATCTCCTTCCCTGGTGGCGGCTCAGACTCAGGTCGGAGCATAGCCAGCTCCTGTTACTATGGTGACCCTCCTGGTCCTCACTGCCTCCCTCCCATCTTTCCTCCCATCCCTTCTCCTCCCTACTTCCCAGATCCCTGCCTCTGCTCCCTCCTCTCTCCATCCCACAGCTCAGTGCCAGCCTTCTCTACCTCCGGAGAGGCTGATGGAGCCTGTTCACAACTGACCCGCAGACCGGAGGCTGGGAAGGAGCTGCTGGGGTTGTTGGGGGCTCTGGGGTCCAAGCCTGACCTTGCTACCACTCAGAATTGGTCAAACGGCTCCGGTGCTCAGTTTCAGCTCTGATGTGTTCTGTCATTCCTCACTTGGGTGATGATCTGTCCCTGCTTCTGTGCAGATAATAGTGTCCTCTTAGGGAATTGCTCTGAGCATCCTGGAAGCATGAACTGTAAAGCGCAGAGCATACAGCCAGCCTGTGGTCCAGCTGAGGAGATAGCCTTTGTTGATAAGCTTCATGCTTAGTACAGCCTGGGGATAGAGGACTGTGGTGGTGAAGCAATATGAGAAATGCAGTGACAGACTCCTCTTCACCATCTCAGGCATGGCTCACCAGCCTGCCTTCCTCCCTTGGTCCTTGAGGGACTGTAAGTTGGGGAAAAGGTGGGGGAGCAGGCGCTTTGGCCCTCCATGGGGCTCCCTATCTATGGCCTCCAGCTTGCAGGTCATGAACAGTTGGCCCTCAAGTCACTGTGCCCCTCCCCCACCTCTGGGGCACGCTTGCTTCTTCCTGCCTGGAGGCTGTGTCTGCACTTAGCCAGAGCAGACCCTCAGGGTGGCTCCTGACAAGGTGCTGGGGCTCTGAGGGAGAGAGGCAGTGAGAACTTCAGATCTACCACTGCTACCCCTTTTGACGGAGACTGCATGCTTGTCTCAGCCCTGTGGATGGTCCCACAGTTAGCAAAAGGCTACCGAATGTGTGGTTGAACAGGGTTCTCAGGCTCAGGAGACAGTCCGGCTCATACAAGGGCAAGCCCTAACTACAGTTCCGTGGTCCCAGAAGAAAGAAGCCTGCAGAGAGGAGAGACGACACAGAGGACATGTGATGGCCATGCTGACAGAAACTAGGGGCTGTGGGGATGGGAGGAAGGACCAGGCCGAGGACACTGGGCGGTAAAATTGAGGTTTGCAGGAGTTAGAACCCCACAGGGAACCTGCCACCCACATTTTGACCTGACTCTCAGACTCTAGAACTGAAAGAGAAGAAATTAATGCTATTTCAAGTTGCAGAGTGTGGGATGACTGTCATAGTAGCCCCAGGAAGTGCAATCCTGGCTAGCCCTGCCCCTACAGGAACACAGGACCTGGAGAGTTCCCACTCCCCAGCCCAAAACAGTGTCACCTGGAGTAGTCAGTAAGAGCCCAGTTCAGAAAAGCAAACAGAGCTGTGGCTTGTTTGTCTGAGACAGCAGTTCAGTGTAGTCAAGGCTGTTCTGGAATTCATGATCTTCCTGTTGCAGCCTCCCAAGTGTTGTGAAGACAGGAACGGACCACCATGACAGCAAATGATGATGTTAAAGAAAAAAAGAAGAAAACAAAACTATTTTTCACTGGGCGGTGGTGGTGCACACCTTTGATCCCAGCACTTGGGAGGCAGAGGCAGGTGGATCTCTGAGTTCGAGGCCAGACTGGTCTATACAGTGAGTTCTAGAACAGCCAGGGATACACAGAGAGATCATGTCCTGAAAAAAATCAAAAAACAAAACAAAACAAAAATGGTTTTTCGAAATTTATTTTCCAAGGCTCGAGGAAGACAGCATTCCTGCCCTCCTGAGATTCATAGCCTGGAGAGAAGGACTCAGGAAGAACGATGATTAGAGAGCTCTGAGACATGTTTGCATGCACTGCCTAGGGAGCCAGGCTTGATTTCACCAGAGGAGGTCTGGGAGGGCCTCCTGGAGGATGCCACTCTTGAGCCAAACCTGAAAAGTAAGGACAGGAGCAGCCAAACAAAGCAACCAGGGAAAGACATCTGGGACATAATAAAAACACATGCAGGGACACTTAGAATGTGAGAAGACTGCAGGGCCTTCTGTGGGGACGGAGCCAGGAAAAGGGTGTGTGTGGAGCCAGACCAGACTTGGAGGCCTTCAGGGTGGGGCACCAGAAGGGGAGGAGAAGAACCAGGGCAGAGACCAGTTTTACAGGATACAGTTAGAAGACCAAAGAGTGACATCAAATTCTCCCCAGAGCATTTCAGAGCATCCTGGACATGGTAGCAACTTCCTGTAGAAAGGGCAAGGAAGGGGTTCTCCCCCATGTCAACGACCATAAGGACAGTGGGCGCTGAAACTGAGCAGCTGGGGTGAGATGTGACTTGGTGGTAGAGGCTTGCAGGGCATGTGTAAGGCCCTGCATTGTTCCTAGAACTGCTAAATAAATAAATGACAAAACAGAAAGTAGAATGCTTGCTATCATAAGCCAGGGATGCATGGAGCACGAATGGGCTCACTCAGACTCTGCGTTTTCTCCTAGACCGGGACCAGAGTAGCGTACAGGGCGTAGAGTTGGGCCTGGACACAGGAAAAGAAGGCACAGGAGGAGGCTATTAAGCGCGCAAATGAAAATTTGCTTGTGATGGTTTTTGTTAAACCTTGCTATTATTCACAAAGGAAAGAAAACACATGTTTTGTTTGTGGTGCGACAGAATCTCACTTTGTTGCTCAGACTGGCCTTGAACTTGTAGTAATCCCCTTGTCTTAGGCTCCCCAGTGCTGGAATTACAGATGTGCAACTCTACCCCGATAACCCCTCTACTTAAAGGGAGCTGTCTTGGTAGCGTATATCCTGAGGACTAAGCTTAGCTGGCTGGAGCCTAGAGAACAGGGAGCCTCAGTGAGGAAGGCTGTGGTCAGGAACCAGCAGTCTGGGAGGTTTCACTTCTGGAGCTGACAGAAGGAGATGCAAGATGACCATGGGATCTTTTCTATGCCTTCTTGGAAAGCTTAAACATTTTGTAATTACAGACTGGGGTGTGCCTGACATTCCCCAGGCCTCCAATGAAGCTTTTCTGACATGCAAGTCATTTCTAATCTGTCCCAGGATCTCTGTCTTTCCAGCCAGCTTCAGTTCCTTTCACTGCCTCTGTTTGCAGGCTTCCATCAATGGGAAGCTCGGACTCTCTCCTGAGATAGTCTGTGGCTCTCAGCGAATAGCCTCGACCATGGGAAACGCTTCTCTATAGGGCTAAAAATTGTTCCAGATCCTTCTGTCTGGTGAAGCTGCAGTTTGTTCATGAGTTACCCTTAAGTGTTATTTATATTTATATATTTATGTTTATATGTCCTTATATATTTTAATATTTTTATATATTTATGCCCTAACCATAGGTATTATTTATATTTATATATTTATGTTTGTGGTGCTGGGGTAGACCCCAGGGGCTCATATATTATGCAACTTATTTACCTCTGAACTATACCCCAAACCCTACCAAATATTATTTATATGAATAAAACAACATCGGTTCCCTTCAAGCACACCTGTAACCCTATCTTAGAGATAGGAGGACCAGGAACTCAAGGCCTGTTCAGCTATGTAGTGAGTTTGAGGCTAGCCTGGGCTGCATGAGACCCTATCTCAAAGAGAACAAGCTAAGGGATGGAGAGATAGCCTAGTGGTTAGGAGAACTGACTGCTCTTCCAGGGGACCTGGATTTAATTTCCATGTACCCACATGGCGGCTCACAACTATCTGTAAACTCCAGTTCCAGGGGATCCAGCACCCTCTTCTTCCATCCTCCATGGGCTCCAGGCCCCCACGTGATACACAGACACACATGCAGGAAAAATGACCTGACACATAAAGTTTATATATATATATATATATATATATATATATATATATATATATATATATATATATAGAGAGAGAGAGAGAGAGAGAGAGAGAGAGAGAGAAAATTTAAAAAGAAATAAAAGAATAGACTACAGAAGACCAATTCAAGCTGATGACATAAAAAGGTGAAAATACTTGGGCTGGAAAGATGACTCGGTAAAGCCCTTGCCACATAAGCACAAGAACCTGAGTTTGGATCCCAGCACTCAAGGGAAACCTGGGCATGGCATTGGAGCATGGAGACAAGCAGGGTCCTGATGCTTGAAGGCCAGCCAGTCTAGCCAGTCAGTGTGCTCTGGATTCAGTGATGCACTCTCTTGAAAAAGAAAATGAAGTGGAGGGTCTGGAATGATAGTTCAGTGGTTAAGAGCATATATTGCTCTTCTAGAGGACCCTATTTCAGCTCCCAGCACCTAATGTAGGCAGCTCACAACCTCCTATGATTCCAACTCCAGGGGGGATGGGATGCTTCGGTCCTCCACAGGCACTTGCACTCATGTGCACATACCTACACACAGACACACACACAATGAATTTAAAATAAATATTTTTCAAAAATAAGATGAAGATTGATACTCAACACCAACACCTAGCCTTCACTGCATACATATACACATGTGCACTTGCACAGACATATGTGCACATATACAACACACACACACACACACACACACACACACACACACACAACTGAAAGTCCAGAGTTTCTTCTCTAAGTCTCTCTCCTTGGTGTCTAATCTTAAGTCAGTCTCTCTCTCCTCTCTCTTCTCTGTCTCTGTCTGTCTGTGTGTCTGTCTCTGTCTCTGTCTCCAGAATCTTGGTCTAGAGCTGTAGCTCAGTAGGTAGATGGCTTGCCTAACATGCCAAGACCCTGGATTAAATCCCTAACACTGCATAAAACCAGGCATGGTGGTACACAAGATCAATCCTGGACTTTACTACATGGTACATTGGAGGCTATACCGGGCAACACAGAAAGACTTTGTCTCAAAAACCATAGAGAAAGAAATATATAAATTCAGGCTGGAGAGATGGCTTAGTAGTTAGGAGCACTGGTTGCTCTTCCAGAGGTCCCAGGTTCAGTTTCCAAAACCTTTATGGCAGCTCACAACCACCTGTAACTTCAACACCTTCTTCTGGCCTCCGTAGACAATGCATCCAATGGTACATAGACATAAATGCAGGCAAAACACCCATACACTGAAAATAAATACTTTTAAACTAAAACTATAAATACATTAAATAAATGAGAATTGGGGCTGGAGAGATGGCTCAGAGGTTAAGAGCACTGTTTGTTCTTCCAAAGGTCCTGAGTTCAATTCCCAGCAACCACATGGTGGCTCACAACCATCTGTAATGAGATCTGGCACCCTCTTCTGGCCTGCAGGGATATGTGCAGACAGAACACTGTATACATAATAAATAAATAAATCTTAAAAAAAAAAAAAATAAAAAAAATAAATAAATAAATGAGAATTGAATAAGTAATATGATGGATGGATAGATGGATGGATGAATGGATGGATGGGTAGGTAGACAGATGAGTAGGTTTGTGGATAAGTAAACAGATAGATGAGTTGGTGGGTAGATGGATCAGTGGATAGACTACTAGATGGTTGGATAGATGTGAAGATGGATGGGTGGGTAGGTGGATGGGCTAGTCAATGGATGGATGGATGGATAAATGGATGGGTGGGTGAATAGATGAGTAGAGGATCTTAGTGATGCTTGTCTGGGCCTGGTTTCATCAGCCTGAATCTCCTGAGCAGCATCCCTGGAAATGGATCCAAACCTCCCGACTTCCTGTGGTGCTCCCAGAGCTAGGCAGTCCTTTCAGATCTTCCTCCTCTTTTTCTGCTGGAGATCAGAGGCCTTGCAGGAAGCCAAAGGTCTTTCCTTGCTCAGCTCCACAGTCGCTGCCCCTGCCCTGATAATGCTTGCTCCTTTTCTTCACTGCTCAGGGACTTCGACAAAACACAACTTAGGAGAGAAAGGGGCTCGTTCAACTTATGGTTCCAGATGATGGTCAGGCATTGTAGGGAAGCCAAGGCCAGATCCCAAAGTGGCTTTCTCATCACAGCCACAGACAAGAGCAGAGAGAAATAAAGCATGCATGCTTACATGCTTGCTGTCCTCAGTTAATTTTCTTCTCTTATGCAGCCCAGGACCTCACGCCAGAGGAATGGTGGCACCCATATAGAATAGCTGCCAGCTGGGTTTTGTGGGGAGTGAGCAGGTATGGCTAGCGGTATGAGCTCAACAGTATTAAAATTCTTTTAGCTTGAGAAGTCAGAGGTCTCTGGAGTGCTGGGGAGGTGGCAGGTTTGGGGCAAGGAGTGTCCTCTGAAAGCTTCCTGACAGCTATGTATAAAGAGACAGTGGGTTTCCTGCCCCCTCCTCAGGGTCTATCTTCTTTGCAAAATAGCGATCATGAGAATAAAATTCACTGCACATAGTAGGTGCTAAATAAATTCTAGCTACATGCCCATGAACGGCAGTCCTAATGCACACTACATTCTGTCAGGGCTTCCAAGAGCAGCCTGGAGTCTTCATACAGGAGCTTGTGTCCCAGAATACAAGCGGACAGTGTGTGTGACCCAGAATCACCACTCTAGATACAAGCGTGACCCTGGGCTCTTTCCCTCCTCAATCCCGGCATCCTCCTTTGAACAAGGAGAAGCTTGCCTCTACCTTGGCTCTCAAGTGTGGCCTTGTAAGCACTCTTGGTAATCTTTTGTATGAGCCAGTGATAAACCTGGTCCTTTTTGTTTGTTGCTTTGTTTTTGAAAAGGATCTCTCTACATAGCCCTGGCTGTCCTGCAACTCACCATGTAGACCAGGGTGGCCCTGAGCTCACAGAGAACTATAATGCCTCTACCTTCCAAGTGCTGGAATTAAAGGCCAGTGATAAGCTTGGTTCTTAACCAGACAGATCTCCACCTCTTTCTCTGGTTTCAGCTAACAGCCTCTCTGCCTCTCTAGACAGGAAACATTACCTCCTTTTGTTTAACAGAAAACAGAGGAAGTTCAAGGCCACACAGATAACCAGTCTTAGGATAGCTGGGGGAAGGTGTCTCAAATTCAAAAGCCTAGGGAGGTGAGGAGGTCAGCTAGTAGATTTAAATGTGTGTTTAGAACAACAGGTAGTGGTAGGCTCCCCTGAAAGAAGTTACCGGAAGGGATTTTAATTCCCAAATGTTCACACTGCTCTGTTCTTGCTTTTTAATCAAAACCACCCCAGGGGACTGAGAGTGTGGCCCAGAGTTAGAACACTTGGCTAGCATGCAGGGAGGCTCTACATTCCATGTCCATCATGCTCATGTGCATCACACACACACACACACACACACACACACACACACACACACACACACACACAGCGAGGGTGTGGGGGGTCGGGTGAGAGAGGAAATACAAGCAAACAAGAACACAAGCCACAGGCCTTTAATCCCAGCACTCAGGAGGCAGAGGCAGTCTGATCTCTGTGAGTTCAAGGCCAGCCTGGGCTACAGAGTGAGTTCCAGGGCAACCAGAGCTACATCGTGGGACCCTATCTTGAAAAAGCAAAATAACAACAAAAAAAGAAGACCAAGTTTGAAGCCAGCCTAGGCTGCACAGTAAGTTGAAGGCAAGCCGCCCTGTCTCAGACCTAGAGGAGTGGTTCAGTGGGAGAGCACTTGCCTAGCATACACAAGGCCATAGGTTCGATTCCTCAGCAGAACAAAATAATGATACACTGAAAACTCAATAATAACAACAACAAAACCCCATAAAAACAAACAAAACTCCTCAGCACCCCAGATTCATTGACCTTTGAACTGAGTTTGAGACTCCTGCACCAAGGTCGTCTGTTTGGGTTTTTGTATGACAGCATGCGCACCTTTCTAGCCCTTATACCTGCGTCCTACTAAGGTTGCTCAGCAGGTTCTCAGCAGCCCAAGTCCTCTGGTTCTGCTAACAGTGATCCCTGATCTCCTGCTTCTCTTCAAAGAAACCTGCACTTTCTTGGTCAGCACTAGTGGCAGTCACATCCAGGCTACCCTGTTATGCTGTGTAGAAACCTCTATGTCTAAGGAAGATAGGGGAAAAAAATCCCTCTTGGGATCTGTGGGGTAGAGAGATGGCTCAGTGGTTAAGAGCAACAGCTGCTCTTCCAGGGGTCCTGGGTTCAGTTCCCAGCACTCACATGGCAGCTCACAACTATCTCTAACTCCAGTCCCAGGGGATCCAATAGCTTCTCTGGCCTCCGTGGACACTGCGCATATACGGTGCACAGTAATACACAGGAAAAGATCCACAAAGTAAAAGTAAAGGTTCAAAAAGAGAGAGAAATGGGGATCTGGGTGTGCCTGTGCATTCTGGCACTTCACACAGGTGACTGCAAGGCCCTACCTCCCATACAGTAAACATGCAGGAATTGAGATAGAGTTGTCTCACTGGCCCAGGCTGGTATTGAATTCCTGGGCTCTGGCAACATTCCAGCCTCAGGTTCTCAAGTAGCTGGATGGCAGACCTACCACTGCTGGTGGAGTCTCGGTTTCCTCTCTGGGTGGGGGCTTGTGGTGAGCGGCAGTAAGAGAAGGTTAGACCAGACACCAGCTCCCGGAGGTGTCCAGCTTCTAAATCCCCAGAGCCCAGGAATATCTTCACACATAGCAAAAGGGCCATGTGCTGTAGATGTGTTCAAACCAAAGGTCTTGTTGAAATGAGGAGCTAATTCTAGGTCATCCAGTGCTGGACTACAGGCCGGTGTTCTCGAGGCGGAGGGAAGAAGACCAAGGAAGGAAGTAGGAGCCAGACAACTGAAGTGGTTTTGTTACTGTTGTTATTTTTTGCCTTTTCTAGCTTCTGGCAGTTACCAAGGGGTCCAACAACTAGAAAAGGAAAGGCAGGGGGAGAGCTCTGCCTCTGGAAGGACTGCTCACCATGCTTTGCTTGAGGGAATAAAGATGCCAAGTTCAGCTGGAAGGCAGTGGCGCACGCCTTTAATCCCAGCACTCAGGAGGCAAAGCCAGGCAGATCTCTATGAGTTCGAGGCCAACCTGCTCTACAGAGCGAGATCCAGGACAGGCACCAAAACTACACAGAGAAACCTTGTCTTGAAAAACCAAAAAAGCTTGCTGGGCGGTGGTGGCGCACGCCTTTAATCCCAGCACTCAGGAGGCAGAGCCAGGCGGATCTCTGTGAGTTCGAGGCCGGCCTGGGCTACCAAGTGAGTTCCAGGAAAGGCGCAAAGCTACACAGAGAAACCCTGTCTCGAAAAACCAAAAAAAAAAAAAAAAAAAAAAAAAAAGATGCCAAGCTCAGAAACCAGGTGGGAAGTCAACACAGTGCTCCACCTGCCCTGCTCTGTGCCTAGAGTTTGTGTTTCTGGCTAGTTGGCAGGGAGGGCTGAGGGCAGGTCTTGGCAGGTCATCTATAGGTGGAGAACCTTTGTAGATGTGGTGGGCTAACAGAGAGGTACTCAGATGGATAGGATGAGGTGGGAGGAGGGGAGTGCCTGCCACAAGACAAAGGCACTGTACCTGGCGTACCACATGCTCCAGATGAAGAACCAGGATTGAGAGGGTGACTCACTGGTGCCAAGTCACCTGGGAGCTCCGGTGCCTTGACCTTCACCCAGCGAAGGATGAATGGCTCAGCCTTTGATGAAGATGTTTCGAGTAGAAACCTTGGGGCAGCAATGGCTGTCTATAAGTACAAATTAGTCATTTGCTAATTCATTCAAGGCTCTTTTACTTAAAATCTGTTGATGGCTTCTTTCCCACAGCACTAAGAAGGCAGCCAGATTTCCTCCTGGCTCTTTGTAGTCCTACAGGCTCTGGGCCTTAGATTTGAATTTAGCATGCCCACTTCTTTATCCTGTTGGGTATGGCTTCCTTACAAGTGGACTTATTCATCAAGGCCGCTCCTGCCTCAGGGCCCTTGCACATGTCTTTTCCTCTCAAAGAATGCTCTCCCACGTGCTGCTGGTGCAGGCTCCTTCCTGCTCTTCAGTTATTTGTTCAGACAGGCCTTTCACTCGTAGCTAAATCCATCACTGCACCTGCTGATTTTCTTCCCAGTACTTATTTCTCTCTAAAATTATCTTCGTTATGGACCTGATCATTGTTGGCTGTCTGTGTCTCCCCCACACAATGCCAGCTCCTTGACAAGCAGGGGACCACATTGCTTCAGTACCCAACAAGGTGCCACGTGTGCAGGGAATACATTTCACATCTAACTTGAAGAAATTTGAAATTGATTCTCAAACCAAAGAAACGGTCACAGGTGAGGGCTAGTGGTGGCGTGGCGGCATGAGGGTGGAGGTCTGGCCCAGGACTGAGTCCAAATTCTGGGCGAGTGATGACCAGACCAAGTCCAGCTGCCTTCCCCCATGTCCTTCGCTGGGCTGCACCTTTCAGGCCATCCGCCAAGCCCCAGCCCCCCAGACGGACATGGGGCGTGCAGTGGGGCGCGCGGGCGCCAGGGGGCGCTGTCGGGGCGCGAACGGCCCACCTGGCACCCGAGGCCACGAGCGAGAGCTGCCTGGCCGCCCGGGAACTTTTTTCCTCGCGCTCTCGCTCTCCTGCTCCCCCCGCACGTCGCCCGCCCGCCGCTCTTCCTGTGTGGAGGGGATCGCATTTCTCTTAGGCTCCCGCGGGCACCAGGCAGGCCCGGTAGGGTGCGCGGTCAGGGCCCGCTACGCGCGCCACCGGCTCCGGGCGTCCCGGTGCCGCCCCCGCTCGCGCCTGGCCTCGGACAGGCCGCTCGCAGAGCCAGGCGGCGGCGGCGAGGGTAGCTGGCAGCCCGCCGTGTCGCGGTCCGAGGAGGGGGCGCCGCGGCCCACCCTCCTTCCCGCCTGGTCGGCCGCCGCGCCCGACACCCATGGGCGCGCGGGCCTCCGGGCCGCGAAGTCGCTGCGCCGGACGCCGGGCCCCGGAGTGAGAGCGGGTACCGAGGTGAGCGGGGCGCCCGGCGCGGGGACAAGGACCTGGGCGCGGGGGGAAGGAGGGGGATGGCGGCGGTGCGAAGCGTGGGGACCCAGCGGGCCGGGGTCCGGGCGGGGGCCGAGCACGAGTGGGGCGCGGACGCGGGGTCGCGCGGCCTGGCTTTGTGTAGCGCCGGCGTGAGGCCGCCGGTGGCCGGGTAGGGGCTGCAGGAGGGTGTTCTGGATCGTCGGTGGCCGGCTGGGAGCGGGGCGCTGGGAGCCGAGGCCCAGTGTCACCAAGTGTGGGGCGGGGACGTGGGGCGGCGCGGCGCGGGCCCGAGGGAGCTTTGTGAGTGCGTTCTGGGTGGGGACGGGGAGCCGGCGGCTCGGTGCGTAGCCGGTTCCCGGGTGTCCGAGCTGCGAGGGCCGCTCGTGGCCACACAGGACATGGTACTCGCCGCGTGTCCCCACCCGGGCCTGTGTGCAGGCCCCGCGTTGAGTAGGAAGCGGTCTCGGCGACCCGGGTGCTCCGTCGCGGCCAGGCCTGGGGCGCACGGGCCTTTCGGGGTGACGCCACCGTCTGGAGCCCGGGACACGCAAGCCTGGTGCTCTCCCGAAAGCAGCCAGGCCCGCGGGCCCTTTCGAGGCCGAGTCCCACGCCTTTGGAGGCAAGGGGACCTGTGGGGACTCTGGGCCGAGCGGGTCAGGGGCGAGGGCTTGGCAGAGCTCAGGGGTGACATTTGGAGCTTGGGTCACAACTGGAGGCCTTCAAGGAGGGGCAGAGGGGAAGCGAAACACAAGGCAGGCTCCAGGTCGCCGCGGCCCCAGCTTCCTGGGGCGCCCGTTTTCCCAGCGACCCGCTCCTTCTTGGGGCGCTCAGTTGCTCATTCACACAGCAGGGCGGAGTGCGGCCAGGGGCTGTGCCTTCGTCCGGAGAACCCTGGACCTGGGGGCTCTGAATGGATTAAACCCAAGCGTAATACGCTCCCGAGGACTGGGGACGTGCGGCTGCGTGCCTGCATGGCGAACCCAGGCCGACGCTTCCCAGCCCACCGCACGCACTCCCGCAGCGCCTGTGTCGCGGTTCTAGCGGGGCCCCGCGCCCCCCCCTCCCACCCCCTTTTCCAACGGCAGTGCTGTGTTGAGAATTCAAGGGCATTACATCTGGTTGCAATCTAGTTTCATGCGGCTGCTGGGCTGTTAAGACCTCGCGCTGACGTCAGAGCAGGGGAATTACTTCTTTTTATTTTATCTTTTTTTAGTTGTCTGCTGCCCTGGGAGGGGAGGCGGGTGGAGAGTGGGGCCAGGCAAGCTGTGATGTGGAGGCGCCAGCGCGATGGGAGCCCAGATCTGGGAGCTCTGCTTCCTATCCTATCCGCCTTCTCCTCCCCCATTCTCCACACACTCCTCTCTCAGCTCAGCTCCAGTCAGACTCGGGTTGGGGGCAGTGGAGTGGAGGCCCTCCCTGGCTGACTACACAGCTGTTTCCAGAGGTTTCTCTGGGACGTGGCCCTTGGGATCTGGAAGCTGAAGAGTAATCTAGTTTCCCACCCCTCCTCCCAACACCCCAGAGGGGATGTGGGGCCCAAGAACAAGGCATAAACACAGTCATTCTAGTCCCAAGGCAGCCTCCCCAGAAGTCTGGCCAGGCTCTCTTCAGTCATCCCTTGGAGAGGAGAGTGTATGGGGTGATTGAGATTTCAGAAGCCATCTTAGGAGGGGGCAAAATGCGACCTTCCCTGACAACCAGGTATCCCTCTGACTTGTGCAGAGGGGCCTCCAGCATCACAAGTGTCTTTATTTCCACTGGTCCATGAGGCCTCTGCATGCAGGGCCTTTATTCCCCTTTTAGGCCCCAAATCTAAGCCATTGGTTTAAAAAGCCCTACCCATGATGAAACCCTGCTGTGCATGCACACACACACACACACACACACACACACACACACCCAAAAAACAAACAACAACAACAAAACCCCCTGCCATGTGTAAAGTACTTTGTAGGTCACGGTATTGTTCCTACTCACAATATATAGCAAAAAAGAAAAGTTTAACAAACAACCCATCTAATGCATGTACTGGTCTCAGACATTTTCTGTTCTAGTCTGTCTAGTCGTTAGAAAAACGACTGGTTGTCACCCACGAAATCAGTGTTTCACAGCCACCGATGGGTCACACCAAATTTGAAAAGGCAGGCCTAGGAAATGGATCTGCTGTATATTCCTTCAACAAGCAGTAGCTGAGACCCTACAGTTGCTGCTGTCCCTTTTCATTGCTCAAGTAATATGTAGAGAGGTTCTCACTGTGAAAAATGCAAATAACAAAAAAGCATGTAGCACGAAAGCCCCTCAGCCCAGGCGGCCCTGTAAAGTTTGAGTGGCTCCTTCCATCCTCTGCTTCTCAGTGTGTGCAAGAGCCTGTGTACAAATCCATAGTTGTATTCTTCCCCACGTGAAAACATCCCCAGGTCTCTCATTCTACAACCCGGCTTGTCTCTCTGCACGGGAGAGGATCAGGTGAGGTGCTTCAGGGCTGGACTCTGGATTGACTCCTGGCTCCATCATCTGCTGAGGGAGTTGTTTATCACTCTGGGCCTCAGTGTCTCCATCTGTACACTGGGAATCCCGGTGCTGACTACAGCTGTAGGTACCCATAGATGGTCCGGTCAGTGATTCTGAGGAAGGCCAGCTGTTGTGTCCTCACTGCTGCTGACTGCTCTTCTATGTCCACGGCAGCACATAGTTGCCCTTTTTTGCTTCAACCAGCTGCCCGGGCTGTGGTATATATGTATGTCTGTGACTCCCAGGGAGGAGGAGCTTTGTGCATTGGTAAGGATGCCCTCAGGCCAGGGTTCTCTTTGGGACAGGCCCTGGATGCCAGGCCTCAGAGAACATGGACTGTCCAAAGACCTACTGTTTTCAAGGCGTGTTAGCGTCTAAGCATGGAACATTCCCAGAAGGTTACTACTCAGTGACAGGTGTATGAGACCCAGGTAACAACCAAGATCTTCATGGAAGAGGGGGTTGTGAGCAAGTGATGTACCGGGCATGGGTTGAGAAGGAGAGGGGACCATGCCTGCTGCTCTGGAGACTTTCATGTTTTGGACACTGGACTCGGGGAAATGGTGAAGGAGCCGTTGTACCAGGGCCTTCTTGTTGGCCTCCCTGCCACCTCCCAGGTGAGATTGGAGTGATCTCTCCAAACCCCAGCAGTACCTTGAAGTCTTCTTTTGATTTCTGAACAGAGGCGAACCAAGGGTCCTTCACATGCCCTGGGTCCTCTCTGGTGTCCTCTGCTCTGCCCCTGCACACTACCTTGCTTTCAGCTCAGCTGTTTTCGTGCCAGCCTCTTGAGTTTGCCTGGGCTGCCCTTTCCACCTGGGTGCCCTTCATCTGCCTCCCAAGACCCAAACAGACATCCTGTCTCCTCCTTCTGACCTCCAAGAGAATGAGTCATCGCTCTTTGTCTATGTCAGTGGCCCAGCGTGGATCTCTGAATGATAGGCCCTTCTGCCTTGCACATGAGACTAGAGCAGCTGAGTCTCAGTGACTCCTTCCAGGGCCCACAGCCAGGGGTGGGGACTAGAACTCAGATGTCTAGGAATGCTTCCTGGTAGGGGCCCCAGGTGAAGTGCAGAGGATAGGAACCTCACAGCCACTCAGAGGCCCCTTTGATCCTTGGCTGGGGCCTGTTCTCTGTGAAGACCTCTGTGTGTGTGTGTGTGTGTGTGTGTGTGTGTGTATTTGTATGAGAGAGAGAGAGACAGAGAGAGAGACAGACAGAGAGAGAGAGAGACAGAGAGAGAGAGAGAGAGAGAGAACCCAGTCATCGCCATCATTGCCCCCCCTCCCCAACCAGGGGACTGGAAGAAACTGGCTCATCCTGTTTCTCCAAGAATGAGGGTGAGCTGTGCCCCTTTCCGGTGGGTCACTGAAGACCCAAGATTGGAATGTGACACCAGGGAGGGGGAGGCCACAGGAGGCCCAGGCTGAGACTTGGCTGCCAAAAGACAAGAGTTTGTTCTGCTGGTTCTGGAGCCCTTCAAACAGGGGCAGGGGTGGGAGAGACAGAGGCAGGCAGAGAGGCTTGTGCAGGGCTCAAGGTGTGCAGGGTGTTGGGAATCGGGAGTGGGACAGAGGGGAACTTAAGGGAATGTGAGAGGAACTGAGGTCTCTTGCTACAGATTCATAGGCTTATGTTCAGGAGAGAAAGCAGTCAGGGCTTTGGCCACATCAGGCATTCCTTCATGAGTTCATTGGTTCTTTGAGCATCATTTCTGTGCTTACACTCAACAGACCAGTGTTAGTCTTTAAGGCCCTTGAAGTGTTGGCACTGGGTAGACAATCCACAAATGCCCCATTTTTGCACAGTAGCCTGCCTGGATGGTGGATGGCACATAGGGTCCTGTGAAGAGGAGAAATGCCTGCACCAGGTCCCAGGACAGGGATGTGGCTGGGAGCTGTGGGGGATGCTGGAGTCGGTCAAGGAATCAGTGTCCTCACAGTGGACTGCGCTTCGTCTGTAGGCCTGCGTTGCTCATTTCTTGGGGTGGTGTGTGTGTGTGTGTGTGTGTGTGTGTGTGTGTGTGTGTCTGCTAGTGGAGAGGGCTGCTGAGATTGGGCAGCAGGTTTGCTTAACACCCATCCGAGACCTGTAGGGGCTTGAGAGAGGGTGTGCAGGGGAGACTGCTGATCTGCACAGTGGACTCTCTTGGGACAGATCAGCAAGCACCAGATTAAGAATCAGAGAAAAGGTCTAAATTTCAGCCACTGCTTTAGGAGAGCCAATTTTTCCTTTCCCTGAGCATCGGTTTCTTCTGTCAAAAATGGGAATATGAATTGCTGCCAACATTAAAGGTGACAATGGCTTTGATTTGTTTTGTGACCTGAAAAGCAGAGAGGACCCTATAGCTTGGGGACATAAACACGAACTTTGGGTGAAGCCAGCCTGAGTTCAGATCCTGCATCAGCTACTGTTTGGGGGGCCCTGTTTTCCTCCATTTTAAAATAAGCATAAGAGGGTCCTGCTGGCACACAGCCCTCCTCTTGACTGTTATTGTTGGGTTGATACTTATTTTTGTGATGCTGGGGATGGAATGTAGAGCCTTTAGCCTGCTAGCAAGTGTGTCAACCCTGTGCTGTACCCCAGCCCTGGACTGTTATCCTTACTGCTGAAGAGCTCTGCAACATGGACAAGGCATCAGTGACTGTCTCCCTCGACAAAGTCACCTCTAACCCTCACTTGCAGAACAGGGAGTCCAATGCCTGTTTCTCTTCTGGCGAGGTGGAGGTCAGTGGAGGGAAGACAGATGAAAATGACTGGCTTCTGGCCACACTTTCTGTTTGCAGAGGGACTTTGCCCCAGTGATGAGCATGGGACCCTAAGAAAGTATCCAGCAGCTTGTGATTTCAGTAGCATGTAACCAGTTTCATTTGTTCAGTCATTTATGCTGCGTGACTCAGATATTCCAGGGTGCAAGGGCTTTGGCCATCCCTAAAGCACAGTGCATTCTCTGTCTCTCTTGTCTCTGTCTCTCTGCCCCATCCCATCCCATCCCCCCCTCCCCCGCCTCGTATATGTGCCTGGTTTCTATGGAGGCCAGAAGAGGGTGTTAGATCCTCTGGAACTGGAGTTGCAGTGGACTTTTAAAAAATATGTATTTCTTGTGTGTATGTGTCTGTTTGTGGGTATGCCATGTGGTACCCTGGAGCTGGAGTTACAGGTGATTGCCAGCAACCCTAATGTGGATGCTGGGAACCATCCTTGGGTTCTCTGGAAGAGCAGTATGTGCTCTTTAACTGCTGAGCCATTTCCCTCCTATGCATAGTTGTAAGCAGCCTGGCTGTCCGCGTTCTGATCCAGGTTATATTACTTGGGCAGGTTACCTGTCTCCCTTGCTCATTTCCCTTGTCCGTGAAGTAGAGGGCAGTGAGCGCCGTTCCTTATAGGGTTACTGGCAGAGTGGAGAAATCTGAGTTCATGCAGATAAAGCACCATAGTGTCTGATGTATGCAAAGTGTTCTCTTAGAAACAGCTCTTCTTACTCGTGGCCTGGGGAGGTCAACCTAGCCATACTCCTGCCAGGGGCAGCACCACTGGAAAGAAGTAGTGGTCCCTGGCCCTGCAGGAACAGTCAGCTCCTGGACCAGTACTCGCTGCTGCCCTACCTCAGCCAGGCTAAGAGGATAATGTAAGGCTGGCCCTACTTGGCTGTAGAGGTGCATTTCAGGGAGCCCCTGTGAGGCTGTATTCACCCTAGAAGATTAAACCTTGTCTGGCACCAAGTGAGTGTCAGACTTGAAGAAGGAACTTTGACATCTAGTGTTAGAATCAAAAGTGTTTTCTAGTTGAGTCACCATTAATTGCCAGAGGCCATTATGCTGTTCCTGTATGTCCTAGGCAGGTCCCCCAACCTCTTGGAACCTCTGCATCCTCATTTATCAAATGGCCAAACTAAGTGCCAATGTATATATTTTTAAAGCATCCACAGTCCAGACCTGGGATGGGGCGGTTTCACTTGTGTGCCAACTGCCCTGTCACCAGGGTTGTCATTGTTTAGTTCTGACAACGAACTTGGGTCAGGGCCTGCCTTCTGGGAGCTTCTAGTCTGAACGGAAAATGAACAATGTTTGAGATTAGGATAAGAGGTGAAATCAAAACCACCTGTTCTGAGATGGAACAGAGGTATGAATTTGCTCATTTCAGGGGCACTGGGATAGGCTGTGGAGAGGTGGCTCTCAGCTTGAGGTGATTTTGTCACTTGGGTGATGTTTGAGTCATGTCTGGAGGCATTCTTGGTTGTCTCAGCTAAGGGACACTGCAGAACACTCTGCAGTGCGCAGTCACTATAACAACAAAGCAGCTGGCCACGACATCTATAGCACCGAGGGCTCAACAAGCCCTGCTTGCAAAAGTGGTAGTAGCTGCACAGATATATAATCCCTGCCATTTTAAAGTGTCCAGTCTGGTGGACATGCTGGCATTGCAGAAAGGACTGTGTAGTAATCACAGTTGCATGATTAGTCGTGATGTGCTGAGCTAAAAGAAAAGTGCAGACCAGTGATGGCCCTTCTGCAGTCTTTCTCGTCTAATGCATGGCCCAGTCTCTAAGGTTCAGAGGTGGAGTGGACGGGTGTCATTGTAAGGCTGGCTGCCAGAAAAAGACTAAGCCTTAGGGGATCTGGGAGAAGCTTCCAGAGATGGGGAGATGCTAAGGAGAAGCCCTTTTCTGTCTTCTGGTTTGAGGAACTGCAGCTCCTATTATGTTGTTCTGTGGAGACTGAAGAGACCAGGTTAGGTATGGGAGAATAGAGGCCATTGCTGTCCCAGGCTGTTCTGTGACTGAAACCTACATGCTGGCCCTCCTTTGCATTACATCCTCTAGTAGGTGGGGAGAGAGCGAGGAGGAACATTTTCATGTCAAGCACAGAGAAGAGTGGGGATGGGAAGCAATCCTATGTGTGATACCTTTGAGACAGCACAGAAAATCCCCACTGTGGCTCAAAATAGCACTAAAAACAGGGTTTGCCAAATCAGACTTAGCATAATGTTGACAGAGCTGGCTTTATTCCCTTGGGGTGACACTGTCTCCTGGGCAGAATGGGAGCTTAGGGACCTCAGGTGGAGTGGCCATGGCCTTTACCTGAAGTTTATAGAGGTCAGAGATGGGAAGAGGGGATGAGATCCCTGCAGACAGGGACACTTGGTAAAGGCAAAGGCAAGGAGGTGTGACCCTCTGATGAGTGAAGGCCTGTCTCCTGGGATGCTGAATGTGATGGTCAGGAGAGCTGTCATTTAATCTGCCTGGTTTGTGTCAGGTATCAGGTGGTCCTCTCTAAGTCTTATTAACTGTTTTGTATGGATTATCAAGGAAACTAAAGCTCAGGAAGGTTAAGGGACCCACACGACCTCAACCAGTTGAGAATCACAACTATTGAGTGCCAAGTTAACCTAGCATACTACCTATCCCTCATGCTAGTCACTCACCCATTCATAGACCATTGACTGCTGTGAAATAACACTGTGATCCGGAAAGAAAAGTTTTAAGGTTTGGAGACAGACAGCCCTGAGGTTGAATTCTGACTAGGGAGTTTGTTGTTTGTTGTTGTTGTGTTGTTGTTGTTTCCCCCGTGGCTTTTTCTTTTGGTTTCCTCTGTTCTCTGGTGGGCACACTATTTTCAACTCAACCTGGAAATGGAAAGAGGGGCCCCCGGGGAGGTAAGGACCTGCCCTGGGCCACCCAGCTTGGCAGGGTGCAATAAAGAGCTCTGGTGGAGGAGCCAGGCCAGATTGCCTATCTCTGTGCTATATCAGTGTCGAATTTCTTTATTTGAATGGGGAGAGAGGGCAGCCTCCCTCTGCAGGTAGAGAAGGTGGTGTGGAATGTGGCTGTTTGTTTTTCTTTGCCTGTGAAAGCCTTATTTCAGCTCACATTGACTGTGCAGAGCTTCTGACACAAGACATTCTCTGGGTGAGCGTTGAGAGGGCACCCACCAAATGAGTGGGAGCTGGGAACCAGCACCATCCTTCTGCCAGCTCCAGTGAGGCCTCCTGGTCCCTTCATCTCCCTATCTCCTGGCCGACTGTAGGTTGCTTGGAAAGCCAGGGCAGCCAGCCTTCCTGACAAACAAATCTTGTTCACATGGAGAGGGGGAGGCTGGCTGAGCCTATCTGCTCTCCTCCCCTACCCAGGCATCTCCCCACCCAGCTGGAACCCTATATTCTGAGACACTTTGAAGGGGCTCCAGTGTCATTGTCATTTGTGAAGCCATCAAACCGAGAGCCCCTTGTACTAGGGAGGTGGATTCGAGGAATGATGGGGTGATCATGAGGCAGGGCTTTCTGCAATGGCTGCCCCTCTTTCCCTTCGGCCCCTCCTCTTCAGCCCGCTGGCGGCTGAGAGAGGAAGCCCTGCCGGCAGGTAGCAGAGAAAAGACATAGGATCCAGGGGGGAGTCGCAGAGAAAGCAAACAAACAGGCCTTTGTGTGGCTTCAGATTGGCGGCTCAGAAGGGAAGCCAGGCCTGTGGTAGGCGAGAGAGGGAGGAGGTATGGGAGGTCGGGCCTTTGCTTCTGGTCTTAGTTGGGCTGTGGACAGCCCGAGCTGGGTGAAGAGGCCATTCCTGTAGACAGGCAAAGCTTGGGCCCTGCCACTTGACTTCTGAACATATCTAACGAATTTACTCCCTGGAGCTATCACACCTCAGTAGTGTAATGGGCCTGGCCAGTGCCAGGCTCCCATCCCACTTTGCTGCTGCCTGTGGCTGCTAGGAAGAAGTGGAGTGGTAGGGAGAGAATCATGGCCACCTGGGAGGACAGACTTTTCAGAGCCAGGCACACGGCGGGGATTTCAGTGGGGGAGGCAGTCCTGTGGAGGGGGAAGCAGGTTCACTGCGCAGTGACAGGCAGTGGGGGTCGGCAGGCAGATGGTGTCGAGGACCCCCAGGTCTGGGAGCCAAATTGCCCCATCACCGGTGCAGGCCGCCGGGTTGGGGGCATAGACACGAAGACCGGCTTTCCCGTAGAGTGTGTGTGTGGGGGGCGTCTTGGGTAGTAGTGGTAGTGGAGTCGTATTCATTATCCTAGTGAGGACACGCGCGCCGGCCAGATCCTCCAAGCTGCTCAGGCCAGGACCCAAGTCTGGCCGGACGATCAGGCAGCTGCGTCGTCGCTCCGGGGCCATTTCCTCTCCTCTCCACGACCTCGAAACGGGCGGCGGGAGGGTAGACGCCCGCGCTTCCTGCCCGCCAGCCCCGGGCGCCCCCCTAGGCGGCGTTCCACCCGGGGGGTGCACGGGGCCGGGCGGGGCGGGCACTGCGTCGCCATGGCAGCGCCTGGCCCATCATGCTCCGCGCTGCTGGGACCGGCAGCCAAGGCCCCGCCCCTGGCAGAGCCGGGCCCCTTTCCGGGAACGCGAAGCCGGAGGCGTGGCTTCCAGACCTGCGACGGTGCTCTCGGGACTCCCGGCCTGTGCTGCAGTTTACCTAAGAGGAAGGATACCGCTCCCTCCTCCTCCCAGGGGGGAGTCATAGGCTCGGTGCTTCTTTGCGCGTTCCCAGCCCGGGCAATGCTGGGTCCAGAGGTCCCGCTGGCCCTCGACGGAGCCCAGCACTTGGCCCCCTTGTACTTGGCAGCGGTTTGGTTGCTTGGCTGGGAGGCATTCTTAACCTCCTGAGCCCGGGCCCCATCGCCTGCCCTGGGGGATCCTCTTCTTGAACTTTGTTGCCAAATTTGCCCCCCTATAACGCTGCCCTTTCTCTGTATGCTTTTCATGCTTTGAATCTCTAACTTCACCCTCCAAATCTTTGTTTCCTCTAGTCTAGTAAGAAGCACCATTCAGTTGGCTTCTGCCCCTTCTGCCTGTATGGAGCAGGCAGCTAAATTTAATACCGGTGTTTGAGTCTTAGCAGAAAGACTGTCTCTCTAGCAGCTGGACTCTGCCTTTCTTTGGCCTCATCCAGAGCACACACAGGAGAATGAGAGTAGGTTTCTGTGAAAGCAGGGGATGCAGTCTTGATATATCATACCTAGACCAATAGTGGTGCACACCTGTACTGCCTGCACTGGGGCAGTTGAGGTTGGGAGGCTAGCAAGATAGAGGTCAGCCTGGGCTGTGTGATGAGATCCTGTGTTTGGGAAAAAAATCTTCCCCAGTCTTAAGGTTTTTTTTTTTTTTTTTTTTCCAATGAGGTTATCAGACTGTTAGTATGTTGACTGTAGAGAAGTCCAAAAGCAGGAGAATGAGGCCCACACATGCCTGTCATCCCAGCTCCTTGAGTACAGAAGGAAGACCCTTTGGTCCCAGGAGCTCAGGACTAGCCTGTGAAACATACCAAGACCCTCATCTCAAAAAAAAATTAATAGGGCCGGTGAGATGGTTTAGGAGGTAAAAGGGTCTGCTGCAAAACCTGAGTTTGTGACCTGAGTTCAGTTATGGTTGAAGAACACTGACTCTAGCAAGTTGTCCTCTGACCATGCACACACACATACAGGAAGTTATCTATATCTATCTATCTATCTATCTAATCCCACCAGTATGTAGCCAGTGTTGATAGGCGCTTTCCATAGATGTGAATGTGAGAAACAATATGGGATGAGCACAGTAAATGCAAAGAATGAAGGACTCGTGCTGTATATTTGGATTTGTAAGGCACTTGGTGACTTTAATAGCTTTCTTTCCCTTGCTATAAAAGGAGGACAAGCTTATTATAGAACTTTTGGAAAATATGACAAGTTAAAAGGAAGAAATTTACCCAGGGTCTGGTCTGTCTTAGGGTCATCCCTGCTAGGTCTGTCCATTTGGGCACGCCACCACTCCTGTAGGTACATGAGATACAGGCTCTGCCTTTCTCCTTGTCCTGTGCATCAGTGGGGGACCGAGGATGGGGAGTTTCAGTCTTAGAGCTGGCAGTCTGTTGAGCTACTCAGATAGCCATTCCACTTACCTTGCTGTCCACAAACCCTTGGCAGGTCTCTCTTGCTGCCCTTAACCTCTAACAAGAAAGAGTCTTGGACTAGGAGTCTTTCTTGAAAGAGGCTGAGGAAGTCGTCACCTGTTCTGTACAGGAATCTGGAAGGTTCTTTACCCCTGGTGAAACCTGGGCTCAAGCAAAGGCTTCGGTTTAGCCAGACATGCAAGGCTGGAAAGGCTCAGACCTAGCCTCCCCAGAGCCAGACAACCTTCCCTCAGACCAGAGGCTTGTGTTCATTTCCTGACTACTCTTTTTGCCTGGACTTGCTGAGAATCAGGGTCTGCTGTCCTAGCTCCATAGCCTCTCACTGGAGGCATGCAGGCCTGGTACAGGGTACAACCTTCCTCTTTCCAGCCAACCTCCAGGCCTGGCTTCTAACTACCCTGCTTCCATCCACCCTCTAGGCGGCCTCTTTTCTTCCTGTCCTGACAGTGCAGTCCTAGCCACCTAAGCCCTCTGAAGCAGTCACTGGAGGGTCAGCTGCTAGACAGAGCACTGAAAAGGCTCCTAAGATTAAGAGTGGAAAGCTTCCTAGACAGAAGAATGTTGAACTTGCATTTTGAGTGGCAGCTGAATTTAATGGATGGAAAACCACAGACTGTCCCTTTCCTGGCACAGGGGCATCAGTAGCACCAGACCCTACCTGGTCACTACCTGCCACCACCAATGTGTACAATTGAAAAGATGCAGTAGGTAGGTTATGAGCCTGCAATCAGCAGTCCTGTAAATTCTATTTTATTAATAAGCTTATTGATGTAGTGGCTATTAAAGACCAGTTCACTTTACCTGTATGGATGAAATCTGCCAGGTTGTGGCTGAGATTCCTTGTCTGCACATGATCGATTTATCTGGGTTCTTTCCTGTGGGCTGGGCACCACCCATGTGTGGAATTTAACCACCTGAGGAGATGGGTACATGCCTGTGGATGTGAGTATATAGTCATGTCAGTCTTCTTTTTTCTTCCTCTTTTTTCGAGGTAGGCTCTCACTATGTGGTCCAAGCTGGCCTTAAACTCATGGTAATTTTCCTCCTTCAGCCTCCTCAGTGCTGGATTACAGGTATGTGCTACTCTGTCTGCCCTTTGTTTATCTTTAATTATTTGTTCTTTTTCCAACAAGAGATCTATATGTAGTCCAGGTTAGCCTCAAACTCATGATCTCCCTGCTTCCGCTTCCCAAGTAATGGGGTTATTACAGTGGTTCTTAACCTTCCTAATGTGTCTACCCTTTATAGAGTTCCTTGCCAGGTGGTAATGGTGCACACCTTTAATCCCAGCACTTGTGAGGCAGAGGCAGGTGGATCTCTGAGTTCAAGGCCAGAGTGAGTTCCAGGACAGTTGGGGGCTACACAGAGAAACTCTATCTTGAAAAATACAAAGGAAAACAAAACAGTTCCTCATGTTGTGGTGACACATAACCATAAAAATTATTTTCATTGCTGCTTCATAACTAATTTTGTTGCCATTATGAATCATAATGTAAATATCTATGCTTTCTGATAGTCAGCCCCTGTGAAAGGATTGTTCAACCCCCAAAGGGGTCAGGACCCACAAGTTAAGAACCACTGGGTTTGCCACTATGTCCAATTAGGTCAGTGTTGGCAATGGGTGTATGTTATGGCTATTCTTGGTTGTCAACTTGACTACATGTGGAATTAACTAAAACCCAAGCACCTGTGAGGGATTTTCCTTAATTAAAAAAAAGTGGGAAGACTCACTTTTAATCCAGATGTTTTGAGGTGGGGAGATCCACCTTTAACCTGGTCACACCTTCTGCTGGCAGCCTGTATAAAGGACACGAAAGAAGGAAGCTCTCTCTTTGTCTGCTTGACCTCACTCTGCTGGCAAGTCCATTCCTTCACTGGCATTAGAGCCTCCTTCAGGATTCCAGCATAGACTGAAGACAGACATACATGCAGGCAAAACACCAATTCGAATTTAAAAAAAAAAAAAAAAAAAAAGTGGTGTGTTGGTGCATGCCTGTGACCCAGTACTTGGGAAGTGGAGACACAAAGATTGGAAGTTCAAAGCCAGCTGTGAAACACCAATACCAACAACAAAAAGGCAGAAGGCTCCAGCACGGTGGCAGAGCACTATCAAACAAGCTCAGGGCTTAGTTCCATCACCAGCACCACACAAAGCAGTGGAAGAGTCCCACAGCACCTCCTCCCTAACACAGGCCTCACTCCACACAGTACACAACTATAGCCACATAACCATATACTGCTCCCTACCATAAATACAGTCATACAGCTACCAACAGCACCCACTTATACATGAGAGCAAACTCACATACTACACAAGCCCTCACAGGTAACTAAAACATGAATGATTTGGAAACCTGACAAAAATCAGCAGCCCCTCTAAACACTGTCTTAGTCAGGGTTCTCTAAAGGAACAGAACTCGGAGAGGGGGAGAGAAAGAGAGAGAGAGAGAGAGAGAGAGAGAGAGAGAGAGAGAGAGAGAGAGAGAGAATTTGTTAAGAGTGTACAGACTGTGGTCCAGCTAGTCCAATGGCTGTCTACCAATGGAAACTCCAAGAATCCAGTAGTTGTTCAGTCCATGAGGATGCTGGCAGCTGAGGGGTGGGCTCACCCTCTGATGGGGGGAAGGGTGTTGGGTCTTTCCCTCAGGCTCCTCAGTCCAGTTGTGAAAGGGCAGCAGTGGAACCCAGGTCCCCTTGGCTCTGATGAGGAGGCAGGAAAGGCCACAAAGAACATGGATTTTTCTTGGCCATTGTGGCTTTTTGTAGCAATACTATATTTCATCTGGTAAACAGCTGTGTGTGGCAGGCCTATTGTATGCGGGCACTGAAATTATCTGTTGTCTGTATGAGCACTGCCCATAATGAGGGCTGGCCAGGGTAGGAGACTGTAATTGAAGAGCCTACCGACCTGTGTTGGCATGCACTCATGCATTCATGTGTGAGAATGCACCTTGGTCACAAGCCAAGAGGAGGCCAAGAAGGGTGCAGTACTTCTCATGGAAACGGGAGTCCAGGCTAGGCTAGGGGGCTAATCTGGGGACCGTGGAAAGGCTCGGTTAGTTAGAGCCGCTGATTACTACAGAGTCTCTGGGCTCCTCGCTGTAACTCAGAGCTGTGTACAACTCAAGTAGTCAGTCTCCTCTCCCAGTGCTCTTCCCTTCCACCCAGCTTCTCCAGCTTTGGCCACAGCTTCCTTTGGAATTCTCCAGGCTCTGTCCCAGGGGATGCCTAGAGCCTCCACACAACACAGCTGCCTCAGGCCCCACCTGCCATCTCCTCTTAGCCCTTTTGTTGTCCTAAGCACCCCACCTGGACTGAAGAAAGCACTAAAGGGATGAAATCAGAGGACAGGCCCTGTTTCTCCCTCCCCTTGCCAGACAGCATTCAGTATTAATGCATTCATTCACTTACTCATGTGACTAGTATTTCTGAATACCCGTTAGTAACCAGCTACAGCTACTATGCTACATGGATGTTGGCCCATATGCAGCACACAAACCTAATTCCTATTGTTTTGTTTTGTTTGTTGTTACTATTTTTGAAACAGGGTCTTGCTCTATAGTCCAGGATGACTTAGAATTCATTACATAGCCCAGGATGGTCTCCAGCTCATGGCCATTTTTCTGCCTTAGTCTCCTAAGTGCTGAGATTACAGGCATGAACCATCACAACCAACGGCTTCAGACTTATTTTGAAGTCTACCCATTGGTTAGATTGTTGGGGTAAATACTTTGGCAGTTCATCCGAAATTCCCAACTTTATCATCCTAGATGGCTGAAGCTTTCCTCACCACCTTCTTACCATTCCTCTTGGCTTTGTCTCATGTGGGAGCAGGGCTTCCTGGTTATGCATCCTGGCTTAAGTTTAAATCCTTACTGTGGCTTTAAAAAAGAAAATTCAAGGGAGGTGGTGGTGGTGGTGGTGGTGGCGGCGGCGGCGGCGGCGGCGGCGGCGGCGGCGGCGGCGGCGGTGGCGCACGCCTTTAATCCCAGCACTTGGGAGGCAGAGCCAAGGGGATCTCTGTGAGTTCGAGGCCAGCCTGGGCTACCAAGTGAGTTCCAGGAAAGGCACAAAGCTACACAGAGAAACCCTGTCTCAAAAAAACAAATTAAAAAAAACCCAAAAAACAGAAAATTTATGCGGTGGTGGTGGTGGTGGTGGTGGTGGTGGTGGCGGCGGCGGCGGCACACACCTTTGATCCCAGCACTTGGGAGGCAGAAGACAGCCTGGTCTACAGACATGGTTCCAGGACAGCCTGGACTGACTACAGACCTGGTTAGTTCCAGGACAGCCAGGACTATAGACCTGGTTAGTTCCAGGACAGCCTGGACAACACAGGGAAACTGTCTCAAACCAAACAGCACAAATAAACAGAGTAGTGGCTCAGTGGGTAGGATGCCAAGCCCCAAACCTACCTGAGTTTGATCCCTGGAACCCACATGGTAGGAGGAGAGAACTGCTCCTATGGTGGTCCTCTGACCTTCACATGTGCCACCCCTCTCCCAAGATGTAAACAAAAGAGATGACTCCTCTTACCCCCCCCCCCCCCCCATACCCCACTAAACTTTCTGTTCACTCCTGGCCCATCTTGTCTTCCCCCTAGTCCTCTGTAACACCTGAGACACAATCCTGAGCAGTCCCTATGGGGACTGCCCTAGGCCTGCCTGTGTGGGCCAGTGTTGGGGGCACAGCAGGGAGTTAGATTCTGGCACTGTCCTCTGTGGAGGTTGGCCCTAGAAAGGATACTCCTCTGCTGGGGAAAAACTGATATACATAGAAGGTGTGAAGTCCAGCTTCTTACCTCAGCTTGGAGAGGAGGATGTGAGATGTTCAGGGGAAACAGCATGCCAGGTAGAGATAGCTGGAGCAGGAGCCTGGCTGGGGCAGGACAAATGCTTGCTCCCTTGAGGGTAGAGGCTTGAGTCTAGAAAAGCGAGCAGAAGTTTGTCTCCTGCCTAACAAAAGCCACTGGTCACCATTGGCAATCTAAGTTTGAGATATTTATTGGGGTCCTACTGTGTGCAGGACCCAGGAGTCAAGGCTGTTTGTGTGCTCAGTAGTAGTGGGCCCTGGGGGGTAAGCCTCTTCTGAGTGCCTGGAATCCTACCATGCCTGGTCTTTAGACATAAATTGGCCCCACCCTTGTGTTTACCCCCAGATGTCCTTGCAGGTAAATCAGCAGGCTACCAGGGTCATTAGGTGGCATCCCATCCGGGCAGACAGTGTACTCTGATTAATGAGGTGGTAGAAACCTGGAGGAATGTCTCTACTGGCTCATCTCAAGACCCTGTCCAGGCTGGCCAGGGAATATGTACAGCCCGTGTTACCCTGTGGGTTGAGTACTTCCTTGTACCTGAAGCTCTTGGTGCCTTATAGCTTGTTACCATCTTGAAGTGGATCCTGCTAATATACCCTGTATATAGGACCACTGAAGCTATTAAGGAGAAGCAGAATGCCCAGCATCACTCAGCTGATTGGACAGCTGACAGTCCATCAGAATGGACTTTAGATCCAGACCTGCAGTTTCTCTTAACCTGTGGGTTCTGGAGGTGGGATGTGTCAGGTGCTCAATAAATGCACTGGGATGACTGGATGACTAGGACAGCGAGCAGTGCCCATCCCCTCCTGGCCTCCCATCCTAGGAATTGGGTAGCCATTAAACAAACTCAAGGACTCAGGTCTCCAGGCAGAGGAGGGCTCTCTGGACACTAGGGAGGGTCCACTTCTGCCCTGTGCTATCTGCTTCTGGAGGATGACTGCCCATGGAGGTACTGTGGGGTGGGGGTGCTTTTTGATTAAGCCCTTAATGTGAAGAGCTGTTTGAACGCATGCTTGTAACAGCTGGAAAAGGGACCTGCCTCCTAACTTGTGATGGGGGGCCAGCTTCAGCTCAGAAAACTGTGAACTGTGCTTCCGGGGCTCTGTTATGGAGACACTGATTGCTATGACTCCAGTATTTGTTGGGTACATATATTCATGTTGAAGACATATAGGTGTTAGGAATTTGATCACACCCCCACTTTATAGGCTCAAAAGCCATGAAGATAATAGAATTGGGTCTTGTATTTTTCTTATTACATTTTATTTGTTGTGTGTGTACATATGTGTGTGTATGTGTGTATGTGTGCATGTGTGTGGAGGTCAGAGGACAACCTGTGAGAAACGGTTCTTTTCTGCTATTCGAGTTCTAAGAAGGCACAACAACAAGCACTTCTACCCACTGAGCCATCTCAAAGGCCCTTGCTGGGTCTTTTAAATTCCAGTGATGATTTTCTTTGTTCCTCGCTGCTCCCCAGACCCCTTATACTCACCGCCCTCTGTGGTTTATGAAGGCGGAAGTCTGCGTATGGAATCTTGGTGTGGAGTCTTATATCTTTTGTGCCTCTTTGGCCTCCCTGGCAGAGCTGTCCCTGGAAGGACTGAACTGGCCAGCAGCCAGCCCAGCTCATCAGAATACAGCCTGCTGAATGGAACAGGGTCTGTGGACCCAGGCTGGGGGGGCTGTTGTATCCAGGCTTGGTGGTGGAAGCCAAGGGCTGGCCACCATTGGGGTGTGTAGGTATCTAGAATTACCTGGAGCAGGTTCCATGTGGGCCAGTTTCTTTCAGGCTGTGTGACCTTAGTGTGTCTCTGGGCTGTAAACTTCAATTGTCTTATGGAAAGTGGGGACATTCTGAATGGGGCCTGAACATTAGGCTACTGTGAGTAGTCAAAGAATCTTTCACTTCAAGTCCTCTGCTCCAAATCTAGGCCATAGGAAGCTTCCAGTAAATTCTTTTGCTACTCCTGCGTGATATGGTGGGAAGCATTACAGTTAAGACTGTATTTACTCAGGAGCATGTGGCCTGTTCTGGCCTTGTCAAGCAAAAACACTTCATAGCTAGGGTGGGATTCCTTTTCTCAAAGGTCATGGCTACTGTACAGTGAGAGAGATCCTCCTTACCACCCTAGTGGATATGGATTGTGTTTTGAACCCTTGGGCTTTGGAGGGTGGGTCTGTACTACCCCCCCCCCCACCCCCCCGCCAGGGCTTTACTATATAACTCTAGCTTCCCTGGAACTCAATGAGATCTGCCTGCTTCTCAGCCTCCAGAGTGCTAGGATTAAAGAAAGGCCTGGTCACAACACCAGACATCACCTATTTTTTGAGACAAGGTTTCTCATTTAATCTGGAGTTTGCTGAAGAGGCTAGGTCGGCTGGCCAGCAAGCTCCTGGGATCTTGTCTCTCTCTTTCAGCTCTGGGTTTACAAGCATGTGCTACCGTGACTGGCTTATTCCATGCACGCTAGATCCAAATTTAGGTCCTCATGCTTGCAAGCAAGAGCTTGAATCATTAACAGGTCTCCTTAGCCCAGGCATCTGAATTCCTCCCGTTGTTTTTGATAAACTATCTGAAAAAACAATTTAAGGGAGAAAAAAGTTTAATCTGACTCACTGTTCATGACTTTCCCACCATGAGCAACTGGCCACATCCTAGCCGCAGTTAAGAAGTAGAAAGCAGCATGGTGGCACACACCTAAACTGGAGGCAGGCTGATTCCTGTGAGCTCAAGGCCAGCCTGGTCTACATAGAGACTTCTAGGCCATCCAGGACTACATAGTGAGACCCTGTTTCAACAAGCAAATACACAAACAAAACTCAGCAGAAAGCAATGGGTATGCTCAGTCCCCCTTCCACTCTATACAGCACGGGATCCCCTGCCCAGGGAAGCCTCATCCGCAATTAAGATGAGTGTTCCTGTATGAGTTTACCTAATGAAGATAATCTCCACAGGCTTGCTCAGAGGCCTACCTCTCAAGTGATTCTAGAGCCTGTCATCTTGAAAGTAAACACTAAAGAGTCTCACTTTTTACCCTAGGCTGGCCCACACTGCAGTCCTTCTGCCTCAGTCTCCTGAATGCTGGGATTATATGAGTCACTGCACCTGACTAGTGGAGATTGAACCTAGGGTCTCAAACTGCTAGGGAAGCTCTCTACCACTGAACTGCATCTCCAGCCCTGTTTTACTTTTTTGTTTGTTTTCAAGACAGGCTCTCGCTATGTAGCCCTAGCTGCCCTTGAACTCACTCTGTAGACCAGGCTTTCCTTGAACTCACAGAGATCTGTCTGCTTTTTGCCTCCTGGGTGCTGGTATTAAAGGTGTGTACCACTATACCCCACTCTTTTTTTTTTTTTACTTTTTATTTTGAGATGATCTCACACTGTAGCACAGATTTGTGATCCTCCTGCCTGGTGTCCTGAATAGTTGGGATTACAGGCCTGTGCAACCAGGTCTGGCTAAACTCTGGACATTTTGTTACAGCAGCATAACATATACCCATCCTGACTGATAAACCTCTCCCTACCTCTAATAATTTTTTTTTTTTTTTTTAAATTTTATTTATTTTTTATTATGTATACAGCATATATGACAGCAGGCCAGGAGAGGGCGCCAGATCTCATTACAGATGGTTGTGAGCCACCATGTGGGTGCTGGGAATTGAACTCAGGACCTCTGGAAGAGCAGTCAGTGCTCTTAACCTCTGAGCCATCTCTCCAGCCCTTTTTTTTTTTTTTTTTTTTTTTTTTTTTTTTTTTTTAAGATTTATTTATTTATTATGTACACAGAAGAGGGCGCCAGATCTCATTACAGATGGTTGTGAGTCACCATGTGGGTGCTGGGAATTGAACTCAGGACCTCTGGAAGAGCAGTTGGTGCTCTTAACCTCTGAGCCATCTCTCCAGCCCCCTGAGCCATCTCTCCAGCCCCCCTCTCCCTACCTCTAAACTTGATTCCCTAGGCCCTAGGATCTACACAAGGGGATAGGGAGCTGGGGTAGACTTGTTGAGAAATAGAACTCTACTATGAACTTCTTTCTAGAACCTTAGACTTGTTCTTTTTTTTTTTAACTTACCTATTTTATTTATTTTTTTTTGTTTTTGTTTTTGTTTTTGTTTTTTTCGAGACAGGGTTTCTCTGTGTAGCTTTGCGCCTGTCCTGGAACTCACTTGGTAGCCCAGGCTGGCCTCGAACTCACAGAGATCCGCCTGCCTCTGCCTCCCGAGTGCTGGGATTAAAGGCGTGCGCCACCACCGCCCGGCAACTTACCTATTTTAATTTCATGTACATTGGTGCTTTGGATGCCAGACCCCCTGAAACCGGAGTTACAGACAGTTGTGAGCTGCCATGTGGGTGCTGGGAATTGAACCCAGGTCCTCTGGAAGAGCAGTTGGTGTTTTAACCACTGAGCCATCTCTCCAGCCCCCACCCCCTTTTTTTAATTTTTTTTTGGTTTTTTGAGACAGGGTTTCTCAGTGTAGTTTTGATGCCTGTCCTGGATCTCACTCTGTAGACCAGGCTGGCCTCAAACTCACGGAGATCCACCTGCCTCTGCCTCATGGGTGCTGGAATTAAAGGCGTGCGCCGCCTCCACCACCTGACATTAGACTTGTTCTTTTATTGTGTTCACCTTTCTACTAATTTGTTTCTCTCATTTATTTTTTCAAAAATGGTTTGGTGGAGTTAGATGGCTCAGCCATTAAGAGAGTTTGCTGTTGAAGAATGAGGACCTAAGGCTGGGCAGTGGTGGTGCATGCCTTTAATCCCAGCACTCGGGAGGCAGAGGCAGGATGATCTCTGTGAGTTCGAGGCCAACCTGGTCTACAGAGCAAGATCCAGGACAGGCACCAAAGCTACACAGAGAAACCCTATCTCGAAAACAAAAAACAAAAAATAAAATAAAATAAAGAATGAGGACCTGAATTCATATTCAGCATCCACTTAAAAGCCGTCTGTGGTCCCACACATGACCGTAACCCTAGCACTGAGGGTTGCTGAGACAGTGAATTGCTGGGCCTTGCTGGCTGCTAGCATGGTGGAAAAATACAAGCTCCAGGTTCGGTGAGAGATCTTGCCTCACAGGGACAAGGGAATAGTGACAGAGGAGGACACCAGATGTCTCCTCTGGCTTCCAGGTGCTCATGTGCACATACACCACACACGTATATCTCATACACACATATGCACACATACAAAACCAAACTGTCATGTAAGCACCTATTTCAGAGGCCCCAAGATCCCACAGGACAACAGGGGAGTTGCAGATACGGAGTCTCTGCACGAGCAGAGACTGGACATGTATTCACAGAGCAGTGGGAGGAAAGAGTGGGTTTCAGGGAAGGGTGTGTTTGGGAAGAGGCCTCTGGCAGGAGGTACAAGACGATTGGACCTGGCCAGTAAAGATGGGGCTAGGTGACAGACAGCAGGCTGAAGGGGGACTTGGGTCTTTAGTTCATGGGTTGTGGAGCACCAGTGCCCTGGGTTGAATGCAAGGAGAGTATGCCGAGGTAGAAGGTAAGGTAGCAGGCTGAGGCACGGCCAGTGGGGAAAGTCAGTAGAGAATGTAGAATCAGAGAGCCAAGGGCCTGAGCAATGTCCTGGCTGACATCAGGGTCTGGGTTGAGTATCAGAGGACAGTGAGGACCAGCTAACACATACCAGCAAACCCTTATTTGGGAGGCTTATGCTGAGAGGAGGGTCCACATTCCTTTCCTCCATCTTAGGAGACTTCAAAGACTACCTCAGAATAAGGTTTTCCGGTCTTGAGTGGCAACATTGTGATCCACTCATCAGATACTGGTGGAGCTGTGGCCTCCTGCACAGGGGTAGGATGTGCTCTGTGGCCTGGTGGAGTTTCTGACAGGGCGGTGGGGACACTATGAGGTAGATGGATGGTGGGCAAGCTAGTTGAGTGTGGTACAGAGCATATCAGAGGGACAGAAGCAGGAGTGAAAATGAGAGCGGAGAGGGGCTGAGGAGCAGGGTGACACTTGCAGGTTGAAACTGGGGAGTCGGAGAAGGTATACTGACAGAGCAGCAGCAGGCAAGCTGACACTTAGAGCAGGTGGATGCTCAGGGAGGAAGAGTGCAGGTGGGACAGCAAGGCAGAGGCTCAGGTGGGAGTCTGCTTGCTGACTGCAGTTTGGGGAACAGCAAGGGGTAGGTAGTGTGGCCAGAGGGAGAGAGCTGAGCTGTCTGGGGAGCTCCAGGTTCCCTGAGGACTTAAGCAAGTTCCATTCCATGATGCAGCTCATTAGAGGCTCTGGAGGCTATAGGCATAGAGGTTGCGCCCCCATCAACATCTCCAAGAAGTGGAGGTGGGTGCCCCTGGCCTCTCAGGCTCTGGCTCTTCCCACTTGACCCAGGTTGAGAACCACAAGCAGAAGGGTACTGGGGGAAGGGGCAAGGAGCCCATGACTGCCTCCCAGCCAGTCCCCACACTCCCACAACAAGCTGGATCCCCATGTGACAGCAGTGCTGCTGATGGGAGAGCCTCTGTGCTAGCATCCTGCTAAGAAGCCCTGAGCTAGTAGTGGCTGCCATGCCTCAGGGGAACAGGTGAAACTCAGAGCAGAGACTGGTTGGTCTCTTGGCCTGCCTCTCCAAGCCTTAACCTGTTGAACAACTGGCACTTGAATAATACGCCCCTTGGATCTATCACAGACTTGACCTTTAATTTCAGAGGTAGGGAAACTGAGGCAAGAAAGTGGCCACAGGCTGCTTTGAAGCTACAAGGGCAATACTGGCCTCATCAGAAACAGAACCCCCATGGAAACCTGTGCATTTCACAGGCATGGACTTTGTTGTCATTTTCTCCAGAGACCCAGAGAGGGCTAAGGTCTCCTAGGTCGCTCAGCAAGTTCTCTGCTCACAATGGCCAACCAGGGGTAGTGTAGTTGCACATGTCTTTAATCCTGCAGGAACCAGTGGATCTCTGTGATTTCGAGGTCAGCCTGGTCTACATAGTGAGGGCCAGGTCAGTCAGGGCTACATAGTGTGACTCTCTTAAAAAAAAAAAAAACAACAAAAAAAGCCAGCCTGCTGTTCAAGCTCTCCCAGGGAGCCCTTGTGTACATGGGAGGGAGGAGGGGTCTTATTTCCTTCTCCATCTCCCCACCCCCTCCCCAGATCCCTTCTCTCCATCACACGGTTTGTTTGGAGAATGACTCACAGGAATGCAGCAAAATCCTGAGTGTGGTGTACTGGAAACCTCTCTAGGGGAAACAAGGCTGGGGGAGGGGCCTGAGAGGCCTGGGACAGGGAGCCCTGGCCTGAAAGGAGGCCCTCCTTCCCAGTGGTGTGCTCCAGCAGCTCATCCGGGTTTCAGCCCCTGCCCTTCTGGGTCTGTTTCCCCACTGTCACACAAGTGTGCACAGATTAAGCTTCTTTGTATCCTGATGCACACTGGGTGACTAACAAGCACCTGTTGGCATCCAGTGTGAACCAAATAGACCTTCCTTCCTCCTAGCCTCATGTAGATGGAACTTACCAACTACCACACAGCTAAGGGCCTGCTGCAAGGCTCTGCTAGAGGTCAGGCTACGATGGAGGGGCCTGTCACCTATCCCCTCTCACAGAGCACATATGTATGACCCTGGAAACCATGGGATGAAGAAAGTGCTTATGGCAGCAGAGCTTAGTATGCCTGGGAAGGCACAGCAGTTGGAGAGCATCTAGGACTGGTGGACGGGGCCATTGGGCAATGTCAGGCAGTGGCAGCAGTAGAGGAAACATGGGTCTCCCTGGAATTCATTGTCTCCCAGGCCACCCTTTCAAGGCCTGCTGATGGTGGTCCTGCAGGTGTATAGCCCTATGTGACCACATCTGTGCTTTCTGTGGAAATGAAGTTTGGATTTTATGTGATCTCTCCTGACTCAAAGGCCATCTCAACTAATAAAATGCAGATTGTGGCTGGAGCTGCCATGTGTCTGCAGGTAGAGGACTGCCAGTGTCCAGTGTTTGGATGCTTAGAGTTTTCATGGACGTCTATCATATTGCATATATAATTGGAAACTGCCCAGTTACCAAGCTGAGCTCCAACTCTGTGCTAGGTGCTGAGTGAGACAGTGTTCCCCAGGACTTTCATTTCAGCTCGAGAGAAGGCAACAGACAGATGTGTCCAGTGGTGAGTGTTGCAAAGGAAAAGCAGGCCTGCAAGAACAGAGGAGTTAGAAGTACACTCTAGGAGAATGGAAGCCAGAACCAAGGCCCTGAGGGTTACACTGGTGTGTGCAAGACACCACAAGGAGGCTAGTGTGACTGGAGCAGGGGGACTGGCAGACAATGGGAGGAGGAGAGGCCACTACACTTGGAATGTTATTCCAAGTTCAGTATTTGTACTTCACGAGCATGGAGGAGGTGACAGTGGACCCTACCATCCTGGCCTCCCCAGCCCTGGCAGCACCCCACATGCAGAGTGCATAACACATAGGGGATAGGGACCATGAAAGGGTCTGAGTGAGCAAGGAGAAGATATGACCTCTGTTATGCAGGTTGTGTGGCTGCCATAAAGTCTGTAAAAGGGGCAAGGAGGTCAAGAAGGGCCTCCATCCCCTCTACAGTGGGGGTGGAGAGGGGTGTCACAACGATTGAGTAAACTGTGGTGTAAAATCTCTCCTTGGAGTCAGGGATTGTGCATGCCTACAATCCTGGCGTTCAGGAGACTGAGCAGGGAGAATCGAGTTCAGAGCCCTCAGCTGCACATTCAATATGAGGCCAGTCTGGGCTGTATAGGACTTGCGCGGGGGTGGGGGTGGGGGGTGTTCCCTAAACTAACCAGTGAACAAACAGAAAGAACCAAACCCCCTATAATTGTAAATATCAAGCATAAGGAAAACCTTGGGGACCATAGAAATGATGAGTGCATAATGCTTGGTGAAAAAGAAATCGAAAAGCGTACATCAGAAATACTAATGCTTAAGTCAGGTGTGGTGGCACAGCCAGGGCTGTGCAGAGAGGCACGTCTCAAAAAACCAAAAACTCAAAAAACAACAAGCCAACAGTACTGTGGCCAGGTGTGGTGGCGCACGCCTTTAATCCCAGCACTTGGGAGGCAGAGGCAGGCAGATCTTTGCATAGGCCAGCCAAGGATTCATAGTGAGATCTTGTCTTTTTTTTTTTGTTTTTTTTGTTTTTTCGAGACAGGGTTTCTCTGTGTAGCTTTGCGCCTTTCCTGGATCTCGCTCTGTAGACCAGGCTGGCCTCGAATTCACAGAGATCCGCCTGCCTCTGCCTCCCGAGTGCTGGGATTAAAGGCGTGTGCCACCACCGCCCGGCTGAGATCTTGTCTTAAACAAGCAAAACATCAATGCTGGATGTGAAAGGCCATAGAAATGTCTAGGAAAACATGATAGGATAACTCATGACCTCACAGCTATTGTGGCCTCTTAAGACCTGGGCAAGATCAAGCCAATTGATATTCTAGTATGGAAGGGGAAGAGAGGCTCATGAGCCCCACCCCTAACTGAGGAGCTACTGAAGATGGCTTCTGGAGGAAGGAGACTCGGTTTTCTTTAAGGGTATGGCCCTCTGATAGGTCACCTAAGCTCCGATGTATGGTCTCACACCCATGAGTATATGGCTAGCACACGTTTGACTCTGTTTGTTATTTAAAAAAAAAAAGTTAGGAGGGAATGAGGAGATAGGGATGAATCTTGGAGGAATTAGGAAGAGAAATGAGGTGAATATGATTAAAACACTTTTTTTGTTTGTTTGTTTTTTGTTTTTCGAGACAGGGTTTCTCTGTGTAGCTTTGGAGCCTGTCCTGGAACTCACTCTGTAGTCCAGGCTGGCCTCGAACTCACAGAGATCCGCCTGCCTCTGCCTCCCAAGTGCTGGGATTAAAGGCGTGGGCTGCTGCCGCCGCGACCCCCCCCCCCCCCCGATTAAAACACATTTTAAGAAATCCTCAAAGAATTAATGAAAATATTTTTTAAAAATCAAAGAGGGCACTAATAATGCTCTAGTTTTATTTATGTATTTTTTTGTTGCTGCATTTACAAGATTTTAAATAAAGGAATTCTATCCAAAGATATAAAGAGAAAGAAAGGTCCAGAGCAGGCAAGCGTGGTGACCTTGGCCTGGGCTGGGGGAGGGAGGAGACCTGAACAACTACCAGGTAGCATTCTGAAATGAGGTGGCAAGAATAGTTGAGCGACTCTGTGGATGAACCAAACCTCTCTTGACTTGGGAATTTTATTTGAAGTGTCGAAGATCGAACCCAGAGTCTCATGCAAACTACACACATGTTCTTTCACTGTTACATCCTAGCCCTTGAAGAAGTGAAGTTTCTAGTATGTGAACTACATCTCAGTTGAAGGCATTTTAGTGATGAAAATTTCTAACCCAAATTGAAGTATGTAGAAGAAATGACCCGAAAGAGTTGATAGAAACTCATAGAGCGAGAGCGGCTTGGAACCTTTGTTTTCTTTCTACTTTGTGTACTTCCTCCTTAAAAAAACTCCTCTAGAAAAATACATATTCTGTGCACTAAGGAGGGGCTTGGCTTCTCATCCAGTCCTGCTGTGTGAGATCCTGGAGCAGCAGTGCTTGCCCTGGCCCAGCTCTGGCCCTCTGGAATCCACTCCTGCCCCTTGGCTGCAGTGGCGTCCGGAGGCCCTGGCTGCCGTCAGTCCCCTCTGCTAGTGCCCGGCTCTGGCAGCTGCAGCCTTCTCTGCTTACATGGCTTCCTCCACAGGCCACTCACCCCACAGTTGCTGCCTGCACCTTCCATTTCTGGGCAGCTCTGCCAGTAAGCAGGCTCTTCCTTATTTGGAGGTAGAATCTCACCCTGGCTGCCACCTTTCTCAGCTTTAGCCCCTTTGAACCCCAGTTTCTGGCCCGATCAAAGGGCCTCCAGTGGCCATTTGAAAAGATAAGACACTGTAGCCCAGAGCATGTGTTGGTAGTCACTCAGCATTGGGACCAAGTATAGTAGCTTTTGACTTGAAAGCACAGGGTTTCCAAAGTCAGTGTTCAGACCATCACCACAAAACTGGAATTTGATACTGAGCTCAGATGGAAGACTCAGATCTCACAGAGCAGGAGGAAATGACGATTGTCAGGAATGACATTTATTGAGGTCTTATGACATGGCAAACCCAATGGTGACTAATTTCTGTTCATCCTTTACATGATGAATTCCCTGCCATTCTTCCCATTTTAAAGGTAAAGAAACTGAGGTCTAGGAACACAATGAACTTCAGTTTCCATACTGACATACTTGGAGAATTATATATTAATATTAACTTTTCATTACCATAACATGATATATGAGGTGGGCGACTTTAATAGAGGTTTGTGCAGGAGGGGGGAAGAGGGGGAACTTTGGTATGTAAAATGAAAATAAAAAATTTTTCTTAATAAAAAATGAAAAAAATGGAGGTTTGTTTTGAGCCCACGGGAAGAGCATTGCACAGGCCCTGGTGTGTCAGCATGGTGGCAGTGTGTCTGGCTCTGGTCTCTTTCTTATCTCTCTATAAAGACATCAGGATACAATCATGAGACTTTCATTCCATTGATCTAATCAAACCTAACACTTCTCAAAGGCTCCACCTCCAAATGCCACCGTGGGATTAAGTTTCCATTTCCTCATGCAATTGCCAGGTGTCTTAGCTACTTTTCTATTGCTATGTAGAGACACCATGACCAAGGCAATTTATAGAAGAGTTTACTGGGGGCTTGCTTACAGTTTCAGAGGGTCAGCCATGACCATCATGGTGGGGAGCACGGCAGCAGGCAGGCATGGCTGGAGCAGTAGCTGAGAGCTCACATCTGACCCACAAGCACAAGGCTAGTTGGGCATGGTGTGGGCTTTTGAACCCTCAAAGCCCACCCCTAGTAACACACCATTTTCAACAAGGCCCCGCATTCCAATCCTTCCCAAATAGTTCTTCTTACTGAGGATCAAGCATTTAAATAGATGAGCCTATGGGGGCCAAGCTCCTTCAAAACATCACAACTGGAGACCAGGGGGTAAATTCCTTTATGAGTTGGGAGGGACTCAACCATATCCAAACCAAAGGCCTACCAACAAACAGCCTTAGAGTGAGAAACAGGCCTGGGAGAAACATGGCTGGCAGACTTGGTTCTTTGCCCTGTCCATTCTGCAGTTAAGGGCCTGGGATCTGTATTGTCACCTCACCCAGGTAGGCTTGAGTGGCCTCTTTTCAAGAGTGTCACCAGCATTTAGGGAGAGACAGCAGTGCCATTGTATTTCTGGCCTTCACAGAAGAGACCATGCTCTACGTCTTTTTGGAGCCTTCAGGGAGTGGCTCAGCCTCCCGGTCACCTAGGCCGATGTCTCTCTCCTGTTCTCCAAGCTGCAGTTTCAATATTGCTCCAGAGGACTCTGAACATATGCCTCAAAAGTTTGCTGTGAGGTCCTATGGGGGATGTCTGGCAGAGTGGGCAACCAGTTCTGCATGTCACCCTTCCTTTAAAAAAAAAAATCACCCTTGTACTGTGGCAGAATTGGTTTTCTCGATCTACCTTGTGTATCCCGGGATTGAACCCAGGTCATCAGGCTTGGTAGCAGACCCCTTTACTTGCTGAGCCATCTCACTGGCCTCAACTACCTTTCCTTTGAACTCAACCCAGGAGATTCTGGAGGAAGCTAAGCTGGGCAGAAAATTGGAACAGACATCCTGATCTTTTTCTCCTCTTCCCAGATTTGTGGTAGATCATCACACAGCTGACTATGAAAGTCCTCCTCAGGAACTCTGTCTGACCTCCCAGGAACAGATTCTTTTTATGGTACTGGGAACTGAACCCAGGCTTTGAGCATGCGGAACCAAGGGTCAGGTGTTTGTTGTTTGGTTGTTTTCAACACAGCCTTGCAGCATAGCCTAGACTGGCCTAGAGCTGGCAATCCTCCTGCCTCTGCTTCTGAAGGCTGAGATGACAGGCCACACCAGGGTCAGTTTTGATCAGAACACCCATCTTTCCTTCCTGGAGGTAATCTAAATCTCTGCAGGTTCAAGCAGCTCTCTGGCCTAGTCCCCAGAAGCAGGCTCTGTGAGGGTTCTTCCCTGTGTCCTTGTCCTCCCAGTCTCCCAAAGTCCTCATTGCCCTGGGGCCGGGAGAAGTCCATGGGGATCAAAGGAGGCCAGAGGTCCTGAGCCATCCAGAGAGGCCCACAGGTCACGGAGCTCTGATCCCGCGAGCAGCAGTGTGAAGGCAGATGGGTGGCAGCTGTGTACGTATAAGGTACACCATTCTTTACATTAGAGGAGTGTGCATGTCCTGACTGCACATGCCATATTTATTTTATTTGTTGACAGAGACTCACTTTATAGCCCAGGCTCGTCTCAGACTTGTAGCAATCCTCCTACCTTGGCCGCCCAAGTGCTGAAATTTCACAGGTATGTCACCATACCATCTTCTGCTTTTTTGTTTGTTTGTTTTGGTTTGGTTTTTATGTGCCATATCTAGGTAGACTCCTGTACACATCTCTGTGTATCAGAGTGTTTCCATCTCCGAGGCTTCTGCTTGTAGCCTGCTACTGTTTGACATGGCTGGCCCAGGCCTCTAACCCTCTGTGAGCTGAGTTTGGCTATACCATCTCTTTAGTTCTTTCCAAGTCTTTTCCCTTCCCCTCCCCCAAAAGTCTGTGACTGTTGTCAGGCCTTAAGAGGCCTGGCCAGGACTTGGCCTAACATCCTAGACTTGGTGCTGTCCTCAGTTCCCTGGGCCCTGAAGAGAGGCAGAGGCTGGCATCATCGTTCCCATTCTTGGGCACCTGGGGCCGAGTGGCATCCAGGTGAGGCGCAGTTACTGTGGCAGGCCAGCCTAACCCAACCCAGGTGGTGTGTACATGTGCTGGTTTCTGAGGAGCTGTTCACACATAGGTCTTGACAGTGCTTTCCTGATACAAGCACTCAATTTTCCTTCTGGAAGCCTCCAAACTGCAGGTGAGGCTTAGAGGTGGAGGAACAATCTCTTTGGGCTATGAGGGTAAAGATAGGAGGTTTGGACAGCTGGAAAGGAAGACCAGCTAGGTGACGAAGGAGGGAGGCTGAGAGCCAATGAAAGGGAGAGGAAGGCAGGGAGCAGAGAGAAGGGGTGACAGAACCATGGCCTAAGTGCCAGAGTGGAGACCTAAGGGGTGGGCAGGGTCTCCTCTGTCTTACCTAGGCAGTAGGCCCTTCTGAATTCTCTGCACATCCCCAGGTTTGGGTTCCAGCTGTGATAAAGACATATGTGGCCTAGTGAGGCTGTCCTCCGGGTCTAGCCATGGGTGACAGCCCAGATGGCTTCCTCCTTTCCCTCCGGGCCTCTGTAGCAACTGGCCCCAACCAAATACGTTTCGAGGCTTCCAGAAGTTCACTCAGGCCTGTGATAGAAGAAAAGTTAAGCACCTGCACCCCAGAAGCACTGCTAAGACTCTAAATGGAGAGATCAGCTTCGACTCCCCAGGAAGTGACTCTGCGTTCAGAAGTGATGCTTTAGCTGCAGCTAGAGTTCCTTAGGGTTAGATTGAGAGGCTTTGTTTTAGGATCTGCTCTGTAGGGGCCTAGAGGGGCACTGGCTACCCCCGGTGACCTCAGCAGGCAGGTGAGGAAGGCTGGACAGACGGACAGATGGTAGGGAGACCCACAGATGGAGATCAGAGGCAGCTGAGAGGGAAGACCGCTGCCGAGAGCCTGCTCTAGGCTGGCACCTGCTTCTTCACCTACGTCGGAGAGCCCACCCAGCCCAGGGCAGAGCCGAGACGCGTTTCTGTCCCTAAGTGGGGGCAATGGTCATCTGGGCAGCCTCTACCTTGCTTTTGCCAGCACCAACCCTAGGTACCCAGCTGCTTTTCTGATCCCCACTGTCAGCCTGTGGGACCTGGAGAGGAAGGTGGGCTGGGGACCACATGGACTCTTTGAAAATGTCCCACAAACTATGAATTGGGATGCCCACATTCCCAGGGGCATCACCACCAATTGAGATACAAAGCTCTTTGCTTTCAAAGAGAAACATGTTCTCTGTGTTCTCCTCCCCTAAGGAGTGCTATGTGGCAGAGGGTTCTAGTGTGGACAGTGAGGCACAGGCTGGCAGTGAATGCCCACACCACTGCCACGCTCACTGCTGTCTCCCCAGCATGTTAACTATACCTGGCATGCCAAGTGTACTCCACAGGTAAATGGTAAAGCAGGGCTATGGCAGTAGATTAGCTTGGTCGGTTTGAGAACACATCAGATCTACACCGAGGGAGGTCTGATAGCTAACCTGGGTTGATATACTCATAAAATGATATTGAAGCTCGGAAGTGGGAAGGTAACAGGTTATCTATGTTGGACGCAGGCAGAAGACCATTCATTCATAGGACAGTTAATGAGTAAGAGACCTCTTTGGCATGATGAAGTTACTAGATGGCGGGAAGGTAATTAACAGGTAGGAGGGGCATGAAGGCTTTGACTGATGGCTCCTGAGGGATAGGTTCCCATGCCCAGGTGTGAAGCCACTCTGGGTTCACAGCATGGACAGCAGATCACAGAAGCTCTTTGTCAGCTGCCCAGCCAGTCCCATTAGCCCTGCTTTCAGCTTCCCTAGCCCCACACTGAATCTCTTCATGGCAGCCTTCCTACGCTTGAAACACTGCAAGATTCCCCCCAATTGTGTTCACTGTAAAACAGAAATCTTTACAATGGAGTACTGTGTCCTTTGGGTGTGGCCTTGTCCCTTTTTGTCACTCTCAAGTGTAGCCATAAGCTCTCCTGCCTCAGGACCTTTGCTTACTGTCTCACCTGCAGCTTTCCTCTGGTTATCTGAATGGTCACCACATAGCCTTTCAACTATGATCTGAGCCTTGAGTTCCCTGGCATCCAATATAAAAACATAGCTCTCACCCCATGCTCTCAGCCACCTTCCCTGGCTCTATATTTTTTTTAGCACATAAGGGTAACATAACTAGTTGGGCGGTGGTGGCACCTGCCTTTAATCCCAGCATGGGGGGGGGGAGGGAGGCAGGTGGATTTTGAATTCAGACCCAGCCTGGTCTACAGAGTGAGTTCCAGGACAACCAGGGCCACACAGAGAAGTCCATCTCAAAAAACAAACAAAGAATAACATAACTATAGTCAGATACCACTTAACATTTCAGTCAGTAGCAGATTGCATGTACCACCGAGAGTCCTAAGATTGTCTCCTAGTGTCGTTTGCAGATAGGTCTTAGTGTGTGTAAGGACACTACGATGGCACAATGAAATTGCATGATGTATTTCTCAGAATGAATTATGTTGTTGTATATCAGTTACTTCTCCATTCTGTTCCATGCCTGCCTTAGGAGGAAAAGAGGATCATTGAATCATTGTTTCATTTCTTGCTGTAGATACTGCACACAGTAGGTACTAAGCACATATCTACCCAACTAGTAGATGAACACTTTTGCTACCTGGAAGGTTTTTTGTTTTGTTTTGTTTTTTCTGTCCTGGATCTCGAACTGTAGACCAGGCTGGCCTTGAACTCACAAAGATCCATCAGAGTGCTGGGATTGAAGGAGTGTGCCACCACTGCCTAGCGCCACCTGGAAGTTTTAAGGGTATGATTTGGATGTTAGTGACCCAGTCCCTGAAATGGAGAGGCTATACAGAGATTTGAAATTGATATCCCTCCCCCAAATATATGTAGAATACATGTAAAACCCCAGCACGGCAACCAGGCTGACTTCTGAGCCCAGGCTTGCAGACTTTTAGCCTGAAGCTATCAGCCTAGGGCTGTCTGAACTTGACTTCTGAATTTCCTGACACCTACTTATCTTGGGTGTGTGGGTCCATGTCCTTCTCCCTTTGTGTCTGCCTAAGTGTCCCTTGGCTAACCCGTCCCTGGTGGTCTTGTCCTTTGTGTCATGTCCCCTCACCCCACCCTACTGCCCCAGACTTCTCTGTGCTCCTGCTCAAGTCCCCAGCCTTTCCACTGCTCTCTAGCTTCCCTCTCAGTGTGCAGTAAAGCAGCTGTTCAGACAGCCATAGGCAACTATGAGGCTGGCTGGTCAGCCTGCTCCAGGAACTACCCCTCATGGGAAGCACCCACAAAACTCTTCCCGACTCAGTAGGGTCCACCACTCTGCTGTCCCCAGGCAGGACTCACTTAGTGGGAGGCGAAGTCTGAGGCTGGGGACACAGGAGCCCTCCTACTGTGCAGCCCTACATTTGACCACCCCTTGAAGGAAAGTGACTTGTGCTGTAGGCCAGGGCTGCCTGCCACCACACAGAGCCCTGCCCCCAGAGTCTTAGGGACAAGCCAAAGGCTGGACTCATGCAGTTTTGTTTGTTTTTTGGTGTCCCCCCCACCAACAGACTTTCTCTGTGTTCCCTGGCTGTCCTGGAACTCGCTCTGTAGACCAGGCTGGCCTCAAAAATCAGAGAGAGATCCAGAGATCCGCCTGCCTCTGCCTCCCAAATGCTGAGATTAAAGATGTGCGCCACCTCCCAGCCTCATGCAGTTTTAAATGTGAGTCTTGACTGTCACTTTATAAATACACATTGAGTTGTGAATACCACATACCAGATACTGCACTGGGCAGAAGTGAACACAGCCTCTCTTGACCTTTCTATTTGGGAGCTCTACTGAGCAGAGAGGCCCCAGAACAAATAACTACTCCTCTTTTCTTGGGGACAAGTCACCAACTACTACCTCATTCCTTTAGACTCTCAGGGATCTTGAAGAGTACTTATGGCTAGGTGAGTTATGTAGCCTGACTGAACTCCAAGTCTTTCTAGTCCCCCCCCCCACACCGTGTCGCCTCCCCCTCCCCCCCAAGTGGCTATTAGTTCACAGAGAAGCCATGGACTGAATCAAGGTCACAGACGGAGGGCCTGTTTAACCCTACTTATTTATCATCATCATTCA